>NC_067151.1:25532647-26132647 GCF_903995435.1 Acomys russatus | reverse complement strand
ACAGGACATTATCCACGGTTATGTGGGGAGTGAGGACTGATCTGACATAAACTCTGGTACTCCATATTTGACCACTTCCCCTTAGTGGGGAGGCCTGATGGCACTCAAAGAAAGAATAAACAGGCTACCAAGATGAGACTTGATAGCCTATGACCATAGTGGTGGAGGAGGTCCCCCTCAGTCTTAGACCTAGGGCAGGGGAATAGGGTGAAAGCAGGAGGGAGGGATGAATGGGAGGATACAAGTGATGGGATAACAATTGAGATGTAATCTGAATAAATTAATAAAATTAAAATAAAATTAAAATATAATATAAAACCTACCTACTAAATGTTCTTCAGAATAATGTTCAATTTAGCTGTTATTCACTCTCACTCCTTGGGAGTGTTTGCCTCCATAATGGTCTCTCTTCTCATAGTCTGCTCATAAATATGACTTATTGTGTTTTGCGATGGTCCCTGTGGTGACTGGATGCTCTTAGTCTGAGAGTGGCCTAATCCTTATGACAAATGCTTCTCCTGCTATAGTATGATTTTATTTCTTGTCTGAATTCTGAATTAATCATGTTTATTGTCATAACTACAGATGCTAAGAAAGATTCTGTAATGCACGTGAGAGTCCCCTGCAATAAACAATTATAAGTCTCAAATATCAATGATGCTTAGATTAAGAAAGAGTATGTACAGAATCAGGTGTATGTAAATAAAGCGACTTGCTCAGAGTTAAAACAAAAACAAAAACAAAAATAAAAAAAACATTAAGCTATATTTGAACACAACAGACCCTGAGTAATTTCTCTACAATTTCATTATATACCCATTTAAATTTGTAGGGATGAAAAAATATGAAACCACAAAGGTCAGGGTTTACTTACTAAAGGTATTGCTGAAAGGAATAAGTAAAGAATTACTGGTTTTCAAAACAAAAGGCCATTTAGATGAGGGTGCATGTTACAATCACAGTTGGCTTTGAGAATGTTATTTTACTGAGTAGAAACAATGTGAACCAGAGTCCAAGGGCATTAACAAACAACAAAATGGCAACGTAAGGGGCTAAAAGTGTGTTTTAGAGCTAAGGCAACGAATCCTACATTCTTTTCTTCAATCTGCTGCCTATATGAAGTTGTTCGTGAGTGCTCACACTAGGTCTGAGGATAATGAGGAAAAGATAATTTTTAAGGCAATGGCAGACTTTGATTAGGGGCCATGATTTTATTCTTTGGCATGAGTGGTCAATTCCATAAGTAATTTTAAATTTCCCACCTTTTAAAATGTAAGGCTATTGGTTGTTATACAAACATATGCAAATCATGGTCCTAACTTGCATTTCAAGTGTCATCTAATTGTACCAGGAATTTGAACACCATGTCATAGATGATTGGCAGTAGGACTGTTGCCAAGACTTCTCTATGAACAATTCAAGAGTGTCTATATTATATTCATACTATGTATTTATAAAATGTACTAATAGACGCACATGTGTTTATTAATATGATTAGTGACCATAATCTTGAAGGAAATGTTTCAGGTCCCTACTCCTTACAAAGCTATTTTTTTATTAAAGTTTTTTTTTTATTTTTTGCTTATACATATATATTATTATACATATGTACAATAGACTACCCACAGCAAGAAGAACCATGAAACAACCAGGAATTATATAAATGTTACATTCTTAGTGTTTTGGATCTTTGTATTTGGCAGACTTGAAGAAAACATCTTTCCTATCCTCCTACATTCCTAAAATTCTGAATGTAAATCAAAAGCTATTATATCTCCTCAATTTAAAACATCTATATAGACCTACAAACATCTTAACCCCTAAACACTGAGCTTAATTGTAAAACTAAATTATCTAGTCTCCAACCCAATCAGAAACTTGAGAATGAATATAATTAATTTACAGGGGGTGCAAGTTAGCAGCTTCACACATGAGAAGATGACAGAGACATACTACAGGCGTTGTTCTCCATTCTACAGGTAACTTTAAGGATAATCACCTATTTAAGTTTCCTCTACCGTTTGGAATTTCTATTATTATTCCTATTTCTGCCAGGCTGTGTCTGTTCACAATATAGCTCTCTCTTCAAGTCTATAAGGAGCCATACAAATATACTTCTGTCACTTGGATTCTCTTTTTATACATGATCTTGAAGAAATGATAAGTCTTGTACTATAGAATTCTCTGCCAAGATGTCAAGAGGCCTTTTTTTTCCATTGTGTAGTGTGTGAATGTGTGACTATGTGGTTGTATTGTGTGTGTGTATGTATGTATGTATGTATGTATGTGTATATGTATGTATGATGTACGCTTGTATGTATATAGTTCTCCTTAATCAGACCCCTTCATTTTCTTTATTGGATAAATATTAATGATATACAGTTTCTCTACATTATTGTTTTCTGGCTAGAGAAATCATTTTTAACTGTTTTATCTTATGGTTCTGTTGATTGCAGTTTTCTCACCAAGGGATGAATCCTAATGTAGGTGAAGTTTGAAAACTTAAACTATTAAATATATATCTATGGGAAAATAGACGATGAGAAGAAACTATAAGTTATATTGGGCTTTTAAAACAATTTTTTTGAAGTGGTATAACATAACACATTCTATGTGGTACTCAATGAAACATGTATTTAATATAAATTAATTACTACTTAGAATTGCTATTCTTACCCAGATGTGAACTCTATGAGCTGCAACAATAACTGGCCCGATAAGAAATACCCATGGGGCTACAGTGACACAAATATTATAGGAGTAGCCAACTACTTTCTCATTGGGTCTGAGTTAAGACCTCCCTCCTAAGATGGACTCATTCCTAGCAATGCTAATTGGACCAAGAACAGTAGCTGGATAAGTCCTAAGGTGCAAGGAAGAACCTAATACTATTTTTCTGGGAAATGGACACAGTAACGAAACAACTTGTAAAGACTATTATCATACACCCACAGAGTGCCTCCTTCCTCAGCATCGAAAAATCACGACACTTTGCAATTTTAATATCTCTGTCAATAAATTAAAATAATCAGTTCTAACACTTTGAATCCGAATGTATTTGAGTTGCTTTAGCTAAATATTTCTAGAGTTGATGCTCCCTGTGTTGTGATTACAAGTACAGAGGAATTGCAAGTTTCCTAAATATTTTTAAATATTGATTGGTTTCTAACATCTTTAGCTGGTTTGTGATTTTTTAGTATCTCTTATCCTATTAATATCTTTAAAACTTCAAAGATAATTTTTCAAAAAGTTAGAAACAGATCTTTATTTTAAACACTGATCTATCAAGTTAGCATTTTCCACCAACTCAGGGAGAAGAGACTTTCCCAGGTCTCACCATCTTTTGTTTGGGCACTGCCTTTGTGGGGGCCTTGGCAGCAGCCACTGCTGTCTTCTTTGATGCTTGCTTCCCCTTTTTTGCTTCCTTGGCTGCCCTCCTTGCCTGACCTAGCTGAGCTTTCCTAACTTCTTGGCCTTTATATCAGCTAGAGATGCAGTAGTAACAGCTCGCTAGAGTTTTGACTATAAGGCGAGTTATTTTCTTTTGAATTTCTTCTGAATGTACCTTCTTGTGGTTTCTTCTCTAGAGGACAGTCCAAATTATATGCTGAAGATTCCTTTTGGAAAGGAACGCGCACTCGCATTTTGCATTAAAAAACTGGGAAACCTGGTCAGTCCTGACACATAGCCGCCCCTGTGTGGGGTAAATCTTGTACCTGCTGAAACAGCTAGACCTTCATAGAAACAGCTTCTAGCCTGCCGGAGGAAAGATGGCTAAGAGCTCAAAAATGCTTCTCATAAATATTTCTAGAGCATCTTAAGTTGAGAGGTGACTCTAATGGTGGAAGTCGACCAATTCTTGATTTTTTATGGCTTCAATCAGCTTAACTTACCCTTCCTTTGGGAAAAAAGCCATTTAGTTACAAAAGATTTAAGCAGCCTGAAGATTACCAAAGAATATGTGTTCTTCTAGTAATCTAGCTTAAGGTGTTTCCATTGAGGAGGGAAGAAAGAAGAAATTGTCCCCGAGATATAAGCAGCCACCAAAAAAAAAAAAAGTACAAAGGAAGCTATATAAGCCTTTTGTAATTCATTAATTTTCTTGTAGTTGTTTGTATTTATAGTCACAAAAATAGCTTAATAGGGTTGATTTTAGAAGGGAAAGGGTAAAATTGCTTTGAAAGAGTTTCATGGTTTCTGGTCATTTTCTAAATTCCCTGCATTTTTCTCCTCAGTTTTCATGTTAATGATATAATAATAATAATAATAATAATAATAATAATAATAATAATAATAATAATATAGGATGAGTCCTGATTGGTTGGGGTCATATGGTGGAGGAAGAGGTCCCCCTCCAATAGGGCAAAATGGCAATAGGGCAATAGGGCAATATGGCAAAAGAGGGAGCAGAGAGGGAAACGGGAAGATACAAATGACTGGTAACAATCAGGATGTAATCTGAATAAATTATAATAAAAAAGATATACGGCATGTAAATATTTCCATATTGTATATGGTTCATTGCTGAAGCAGTCTATGTGAACAGTAGCCAACTTTTTCCTTAAAATAAGAACATTAAGAAAATGTTTGTTTTTCTAGATGAAAGTATTAAAGTTAAATGACAGGATGCTGTCCTGAGGGCTAGCTCCTGCACATAACTGGCAGAGCAGCAGAAACATCACCATGGGATGGTTTAAGTCGAAGTGCTACCACCAGGTGGACATGTTCTTCTTTGAAACTCTAAGACATGACACAAATATCCCAAGTAGACCACTTTCAGTTGTCATGGCTCTGAAATTAATCCTTATAGAAAACAAAAAGCCTTCAATGTATTACTGTTAAATAACCTGGAATTGTGCTGTGCTGTCTGTCCCCTTCCTTCCCTCTTGCAAGGGAAGTTACTAAAACAACGAATGCACTCCTCCAGTTAGCTTCCCTTAGCCTTTCTGCAGCCCAGAAAGCAACTTCTTCAGTTCAATCAGTTGAACAATGGAACGGAGAACAAGGGGCACAATAAATACACCTTCTCTGTCATGTGAGGACCATAAATAATCTTAAGACATAGTCAACTTCGCATGATGTTGCTAAGGGCCAAGAGGAGATGACACATTCAACATTAAGTCTGCCAATCGACCCGGAAGGGTATGATGCACTTTTGGTGAGAGATCATGTGACTTCTAACTGGTATGAAGACATAGAGAACTATTAAAAGACTTATGTAGCAAATATAAGCGAACACTCAGTTTTCTTTGAAAATAAATAAAATATTAACTCAAAACTTAATAGCAGTGATAATCAAAACATATAGAAAACTTTAAAGGAGCCAGTTTATAAAGAGAAGTGCTTTCTTAACTGTGTATCTTGGATGGATATTCTAGTGTCATTCTCTATTAATAAAAGTATCATCTGAGAATCATTTCTGAAATATAAATACTCATGATCTCTTTCCTTGTATGCAACTCAGTGGTCATCTGTGCATTTGCTTTTCTATCTTCAGAGGTAGAAGAAATGAGTTAAGATTCTAGATCCAGTATTTGAGGACATATAAAAATGAAATGCACTCTGCAATTGCACACTGTTCAAGCTGGAAGAAAATGTCTGCACAGCAGATACTTGCTTCATCTTCCCAATCCAACTATCTCTGATTGAGGCCCATTAAAACCTATCACTGTCTGTCGCCTTGGAGTGAAGCATCATGCGATCAGGACACAATGATGCCAGATGTATTTTGACTCCTGAATAGTCTGTATAATTAGATTTGGCATGAATCACCACAAACTATCTCCTCTCATACTGACAAAGGAAACAAATCTGATATTTTAATGAAGCTCATTCTGAATTCTCAAATATTATCAGCATTGATAAAAATATAATTTGATTAAGTTAAACATATTCAGTGCAACTCCTCAATGCATAGAAAATTTTAAGCTTCATTTATAAGTCAATATAAAAAATGAATACATAAAATATTCTGGATGATGTTAAACCAATGACTTATAATGCTTTCTACCTACTTTAATGATTCTAAAAACAATTACACACAAAGTCAACATAAAGTTGTTTTCTTCTACTGGAATTTCTGAAGGAAAACTGAAAAGAGATTACAGACTTAAACAAGGAGTTTGATATTGTTTGCATAAATTTGAACTTTGAAACTCCGAAAACTCTAAGCATCTCATCATGGTTATAATTTTTCTATGGAAATACCACATTAGCACATTATTTTCTTAAGTATACATGTTGCTTTATAAACACCCCCCAGAGTTTTACTGTTGTTATGTTATTTTCTCAAAAAATAAACTTTTGTTGTGCTGCTCTGTAGAAATTTGAGCACTACTGTTCATGCTGATTTTTCTTAAGCTGAAGAATGTTACTGCTGAGTCTTAAACACACAGAGGAGAACGCCAAGAAGAAGAACTTGCCCAGGATCTGTCATGTCAGGCTGAGGCCAGGACAGTGCCCAGAATCTAAAAAAAAATCCTCTAAAGGTCAGGACAACAGCAAGCTGTAATGGCCTTAAAATTAACTTTTATAAGCAAAACACAGGCTTAAGTTTTATCAGACATAAAGTTGTCCACATTTGTAGTCACTCACAAATTAAATGAAAGAGATGACTAGATTAGAAGTAACACACTTAAACAGGATTGTGGCATAGTAATAATAGTATAATATAATTTTAAATCTGTTATTATCAATTTATGATTCAGAATTACTACTTCAGATACTTAAAAAAAGAATAATTTTACTTAAAAATGTATAGTAGTACATGTATTGTAACATATTGTGTACATAAGAGCATAATAAAACATGTCTGCTGTAATTGAAATAAGAGAGGTGGGATTGGGAGGATAGGAGGGAGGGGACTACAAAGATGCTGTAAAGTGAATAAAAAAATAAAAATTGAAAAGATTTATGTCATTGAATAGAAAAGGAGAACTTATTTCCATTCTCTTGAAGGAGCCCTGATGTAGTCATTGTTGTTTCATTGTTGCTCTTTGTTTGTTTGAATTTTATTAACTAATGAAGGATGTGTACTACATATATTAAAACTGCATATACGAAATTAAAATAAATATGCTCCAAGTGTTTCTTCTTAAGCAATTGCTTCTTAACAGGGAGAAGACTTATAAGAAAGGGTAGAGCTAATACATTACAATATTCAGTTAATTTGGAGAAAAACAGTAAGGTGATCTTAAATAGCCTCATAATTAAAATGAGATGTAAGGATGCCTTCATATAGCAAATATTGGACTTTCTCATGTTTTTATAATTTTTTGGTGATTTTAAAGGTTAGATTGTTTATATAAAAAAGGAGAAATGATATAGCCCCTATTCCAGACCCTCTTGTTTTTATTTTATTTTTCATGTCTATTGATCATGTATAGGTTCTTTGGTTCATTTCCCATGAGATCTGAGTTGTGATAAGTTGTTGTTTGGGTTTCCTAGTGTGTTACAACTAGAGCACATGCCATTAACATTTTGTTTACCCTTGAAGACATGTACTCAGGTAGAGACGCAGAAGGAAAAAGAATGGAAGATGCTTCAGAAAACATAATTTTAAAGACCATATATATTATATATTTTTCTACTGGACTCTCTGTTACTAGGATCAAATGAGTAATTACATAAAAGATAATAAATATTAAAATTAAAAGCAGAATAAATATTAACTGATGATATTCTTTAATATATAATTGATTTAGATATAATGACATGTATACCATAGTTTTAATTTATTATTATATTAAAAGTTCTCTCATACTTAAAAATCATGTGAAAACTTAAATCTAACAGAATAGATATCTGTAGGTATTTGTGTGTATCATAAGTAATTTCCTTTTCTCCTTTCATTTAGTCACCAATGTATAACAGCTACTATATTGCTAAAAGATTTGAAATTTTAAATATGGACAGAAATAGCTCATAGTTGTATATCATATTTGATATTAAAATCTAAAATCATATCACAAATGATCGGACATGAACTACTTGTTTTATTTCATTATGCTTGTTTTATTAAAACCTAAAATGTATATGCAGAGGAGCCCTGTCTCTGAAACACAAATGAGCATTTCTAGACAAATGTTAAATTATCTTTTTCTTATAGTAATAGACTTGCTTGCTGAAAAGTTTATTTTTCTCAGCTCTTCACTTAAAAGAAAATAAATTCTATCTTTAGTTATTATTAGATAATGAATGATCTGTTACTATAATAGAATTTTCCAGTAAATACTCATAGAAAATTTCAAGGCTATTGATAGTGTCAGTGGAGAGTAAAAATTCCTTATAAATATTCAAAATGACATCTTTATAATTACATTTTATATTTATTTATTGTATTTGTATGTGTGAGTGTTTGGTCTGTGATAAAACTCGTACCCTTGGGGGGAAGAAGAGCGCATTGTGTCTCCTGGAACTGAGTTAACAGATGGCTGTGAATTTCCATGTACATGATGAGAATAGAACCTAGTTTCTTTGTAAGAACAAGTCACCTAACTTCGAAACCATCACTCCATCCCCTACATCTTTTTTTTTTAAGGTGTAGGTATTCAAACAGAAAGTATGGGATTGTATAAGCTTCTAGAGTAAATTAGCATAAGATTTTAAAAATTTATTACTTTGACTAAATCAATTCACTTGACCATGTTAAGGTGTAAGAGTTTTAAAAGCATTCAATAACCCTAAAGAACAGTCTGAATTAATGTAGTTAACTCTTTCAATAATATTATCCATTGATTATATCAATAAGTAAATGCTAACTAATTTTTAGTACAACTATTAGAAACTTCTCAAATACACTGTAAGTTTTCAGTAGTTTTAAATAAAAAGAAACATTAAAAATAAATGTTTATTAAACACTGATGTCAAAGTATAAGAGCACACTTGCCTCCTTTAAATATATAAATATATTGCATGATGGAAACAGAATACTTAGCAAACATGCGAGAGGCCCAGGGTTGGTCTGCAGGAATGCACACCATTCCCATGGAATCACTGAGAATTTTCAGGAATTTTGCCTTCTTAGACATCAGCATTGAACTGTGAATCTGCTCTCTACCTCTGTTCCCCTGCCCACCTCTTTTCCCATCTAGGTCCCTCCCTCCATCTATTTAAGATGTCTATCTTTTTTTTTAAGAACAGAAAAGTTTCATTGATATTATACACAGACTTATTAAATTATTCTGTTATTAATCAACAGCAAACACAAAAATGGTAGAATGAAGTCTAAAACATACACTGGAATATAATAAACCTTCACAAATTAGAATATAGCTCAGGGTAGAGCAAATATTAGACATCTTCAAGACCCAGATTTCAATCTTGAGGATCAAAAGAACATACTTAACTCCCTAAAAGCAATTACAAGTAATGTATATTTGACTTTTTCTTTTCTTTTCTTCTGTTTATACAGTTCCTCCTCTTAGTGAGATTCAAGCATCCTCCCATGGAGCCTTCTTGGCTTCTTAGGGTCTATGATCTCTAGCATGATTATCCTGTATTATATGGCTAATATGCACTTACAAGTGAGTACACCCCATGATTTTTTATCTGGGTCTGGGTTACTTTGCACAGGAGGAATTTTTCTAGTTCCATTCATTTGCTTGCAAAGTTCATAAAGTCCTTGTTTTTAATAGCTGAGTAGAAATTCATTGTGTGAATGTACTACATTTTCTTTATCCTTTCTTCAATTGATGGACATTTTGGTTGTTTCTAGTTTCTGGCTATTACGAATAAAGCTACTATGAACATAGTTAAGCTAGTGTCCTTGTGGTACGGTGGAATGTCTTTTGGTTATATTCCCAGGAGTTTAAGGTAAAGATGGATCTTAAGGTAGATCTATTTCCATTTTTGGGGGGGACTTTCACACTGGTTGTAAAAATTTGCACCCCCACCAGAAATGGGGGAGTATGCCCCTTGCTCTACAGCATTGTCAGCATGTGCTGTCAGTTGAGTTTTTGATCTTAGTTATTCTGAAGGGTGTTAGATGGAATCTCAGAGTTGCTTTGATTTCCATTTCCCTGATGACTAAGGACATTGAGCATTTCTATAAGTGCTTGTCGCCCATTAGTCATTCCTCTGTTGAGAATTCTCTGTTTAGCTCAGTACCAGATTTTTAAATTTTGTTATTTGTTTTGCTAATGTTTAGTTTCTTGAGTTTTTAAAAATATTTTTTGGGTATTAGCTATTAACATTAGTTGGAAGGAGGGTCGGTAAAGATCTTTTCCCATTCTGAAGGCTGCCATTTTGTTCTATTGACAGTGTCCTTTGCCTTGCAAAAGCTACTCAGTTTCATGAGGTCCCATTTATGGATTGTTGATCTGAGAGCCTGAGTTGTTGGTGTTCTATTCAGAAGGTCATCTCCTGTACCAATGAGTTGAAAGCTATTCCCCACTTTCAGGTATGTAGAGAGCAGGAGTGGAAGGTAGAGGGAGGGTGTGAAAGAAAATGGAAATCAGTGGGAGGGGCAATTCTGGGACAAGAGAAGGGGCAGGGTAGTCTATGGGATTAACTCTAGCTGAGGCTCCTAGCAACGGTGTTTACGGATCCTAAAATTGTCACTTCATATAGACAGGTGAGACTTCCAGTGGAGGGAATGGAACACAAACCCACCCATGGAACCTTTGACCCAAAACTTGTTTCACTTATAAAAAGTGTAGGGATAAAGATGCAGGAGAGATTGAAGGAATGGCAAACCTATGACAGGCCCAACTTGAGAACCACTCCATGAAAAAGAACCAACCCTTGACACTGTTAATGATACTCTGTTTGATCACAGAGAGGAGCCTAGCATATCTGGCTTCTAGGAGGCGTCATCTAGCAGCTGATGGAAACTGATGCAGAGACCCATAGCCAAATAATAGGCTGAGCTTGAGGATTTTTGGGAAGAGTTGGGAAAAGGATTGAGGGAGCTGGAAGGGTCAAGGACATCACAAATAGACCTACAGAGTAAACTAACCTGGGCCTATGGGGGCTCACATAAACTAAACCACCAACCAAAGAGCATGCACAGGATAGATGTAAACCTCTACATATGTGTATAGATGTCGAGCTTGGAGTAATGACTCTCATGTTGATAATATAAAGGTATGTCCAAATAGTTCATGCAGTGGGAAGTGAATATCCAAGAGTATGTATGTAATAATTGAAAAACTTCATTTTATAATAATTAATTATTAATATTTGTGTGTTATTATATACCATCCTGACAGTAAATATTTATTACATTGTAGATATTTAAGAAATAAATAATCTGACAAAACACCAACTGGATATTGTCATCAACTACAGTCTCCTGTGCAATCTCTTGTTTATACTGCTGCTCACCATATAACTGCACCTTTATTTTCAACAAGATTTCCTGACATCTTCACCTTCTCGGAAAATATTTACATTAAAAATATCTACCATTGGACAGTCTCAACCCACCAGCTCCCAAATAATGACACTGAGACATATTTATTTATAAAAGCTTAGACCTTATAACTTAAGGTTGTTTCCAACTGACTTGTGTAACTTAATTAGCCCTTTCTATGCTAGTCCACATTTGCCACATGACTCATGTGGCCAGATACTTCTCTCTTCCTCCATGTCTGCCAAGCAAATCCAACCTCTTAATTCTTCCCACAGTTCCTATCTCTGCCTGGAAGTCCCACATTTTATCTTCTGCCTAGTAATGAGTTGTCAGTTCTTTACTAAACCAATCAGAAAGTGACTTAGGCAGGCAAGGAAAGACAAACATACCTTCCCACCGTGTGCAAAAGGACTATCCCAACAATTATCTCTGCTTCTTTGGGATATACATTCTGTTTAACCCCAACTAAAGTGTAACAGTTGGCTTAACATTCTATAGTTGAGATAACTTAATACTTCCACGTTATATTAACTAGAAAATTTAATTTCAAAGATACTAACAATTATCATCTAACTATCTCTGCATTTCTACCACCAGTCTACCATCCACAATCTACCTACTATTCTTCACAGAGTTTTGGTGAACTGTGGGACAAAGTTTTTATGCAAATGGTGTCAGTCATTTCTGTATAAAGGGGGGATCTTCTTTCCATTGTGCATTCCTATGAAGATAGGCTTCATCCTTTGGCTGTTGGAGAATGTGCTATGGGAATTGACCACTTAACTCATGGGCAGCCCATAAATCAAAGGAGTTATTCTGTGTGCCTTCTGTAAGCCATTTATGTTTGTCTAGAGTACAACTCTAAGACAAGGTTAAATACGATGTTCCGTGCATGGGTTGAGTGACCCATCTAATCATTCGCTTCTTTCTTGTAGCGTCTGCTCAGAATACCCACTTGACTGCTATGCAGTGATGGACCTGCTGATGCATTAGTGCTTTATTGCTTCTCCATATTTAATGCTTCAAAGCACGACAAGAAAACCAATCAGGGAGCAGAAGCCAAAGTCTTTTCCTTGTATGTGACTCATTATTCTCAGAATGTTTGTCTGGTCAACTACCAAATGGCTTTCTGACAAACTGTTCAAACAGTTCCACATTTTAAAACCAACTGATTATAATAAGTAAAATGAAAAATTTCACAAAAAGCTAATCTACCTAGCTCTGCATTTCTATCAACAGTCTACCATTCACAATCTACCTATTATTCCTCACATATATTCCTAGTTTTCTATCTTTATTAGCTACTATATAACTGTCCTCCTGCATTATTCTGTTATATACACACACACACATATATACACACACATATATATACATATATATATAGTTTATGTTTGAGTCTTATACATCACTATAGTCAGTGTAGATAAAAAAAACATACACATATACCTCTTATTTTATCTGCTTTATACTATGAAGGGAATCAGCATGATTTTAGAATCTCTTGTTTGTCTAGTGGAATATAAGACATTATAACTGCATAAAGATAATGTACTAGAGGGATGCTGTTCAAGGCCTCTTTTAATTCTTCACCATGCTTGATACCCCAGAACCCACTCTCAATGGGGGCACCCTCTCTGCTAAACTTAGCTTGGAAGCCAAGCAGCAGGTAACCTTTCCCCAGTGGATGGGAACAGTTAAAACACTGCCTTTATTTCCTGGCTCAAAGAGACACAATGATTATAAGGATATTCTGACGCTAATATTGACCATCTCTAGTCTATCTACTCCTTCCTGTGTGTGAAGCAACCATTTCATATCAGGACCTGGCCTGGTAATAGATACTACTCTTGGCCCTGTCCCCGATTGATAGACCAAAGTAGTGCACTGTGGTTTCTTGATTTTTATAACATTTTTCTGTAACTTTTCACTAAACCCTTTTCAAACAATTCACTAGAGTGAGCTACAACTCTGCCTCATGGGGTTTGAGTATTGTACTGGACTTTATATTCATGGGAGAAAATTACATAAGGGAATCAGCATTGCAAGTAAGGTAAAGTTTTGCTTGAAGATTACATATAAATTTATACTTTATATTATGTGGCACCTTCATTTTGGAATGTGAATAGTTATAAAGTTCTGAACACAGCAGATGTTTTGACACTGCCATAGATCAGACTTGGAAGGAACCACAGATTCCACAACGGAAAAGGTTAGGTGTCACCTTTACACTTGAAAGGTGGTGTACACATTAAAACCTGGGCTCCAGCAAGAGATTTTATGTTGGTGGTGCAAAACTACAGAAGGACTTTGAGACCTGGTATCTTCTCTGCACCTCTGCTTTGCAGCTACCAAGAGAGGAGACACTGGCCTCACCAATCCATCAGAAGGTTCATCCATAGGAACTGAAACTGTCAGTCAGTGAAGCCTTTAGTCTTTTCAAGTTGCTTTTCTTAGATATATCATTACAGTAATTGGATGCTAATATATATGAAGATAACAAATTATGTAGGGTATTAAGTATCTGTTCTTAGTAAATGTGGGGAATAGCACCATGTCTGAGACAATATCCATATTCTTCAAAGTGTCTATTTTTTAGAAGTGTGTTGTTACCGGGGCTTACAATTTCATGCCCATTACAAATAAAAATTAAAGAATGCATACTAGTGATTTATTGTTTTATTTGAAACTCTTAATGTATTTATTAATAATAGCATCACATCCATTTTGAAATCTTAGTCTGATATTTTTGTTTGAGCAAATTAATTTGTATACTCATTCATAACAGGCAAAGAATTAATTCACTTCAATCAACCTTTGTTGTAAACCAAGTGCGGTGGTGCACACTATGCCTTCATCCCAAGCAGCTGAGAGGCAGATGCAGGAAGATCAGAAGTTCAAAGGTTTTCTCAGCTGCAGTGAGAGTCTATGGACAGCATAGACTACACAAGCTCCATTCCTGAGCAAAGAAACATGCGAAAACAAAACAAAGAGGGAAACCTCAGAAGTGTGAGTCAAGGTAAAATACATGAAGTAACCAAAATGAAAAATATAAAGTTGCTGAGATTAAGTAAATTGTGTATACTAAGCAATTGCAACATGGGATGAAAGCTTGAGTTAACATGGGCTGTTACTGCTTTTCTGTTGAAATTCTCAGAGCCACAGAACAATTGAAGAGGCCAATTTAAACAAATCTCTTATTTATTGTCATTGCTTCACAGCAAATAATATCAAAGTGACCTTAGAGCAAACGGTGGCTGCTTGCACTCAAGTGATCAAGGCACCATGTGCTCCGGAAAAGCCTGGATATATCAACTCTTCATAGCAATTTTGCCATTTTAGAGATGAGTATAAATTAATTATAAAGATAGTTAATAAATATAAAAATGGAAATTACAAAAGACAGAAACCGGCAGGCCTTCTGAAGGACCTTACTATCTCTTATTAAAAGACAAGACAGTTCCAGAAGCTGTTATTTTGTGTGTGTGTGTGTGTGTGTGTGTGTGTGTGTGTGTGTGCGTGCGCGCGCGCGCGCGCGCGCGTGCGTAGTTTTTTGTCTATTATTTTGTTTCTACCAATCTATATATTTTATAAAGTTGGTAATTTATTTTTCATTCTAACTGCACTTTCCTCTCCCTTTCTTCCTCCCAGTCCCTACTTCTTCCTCTCTCCCTCCCCTTCCACCTACCCCGTTTTCCATTCTCCTCAGAAAAGGGGAAGCATCCCATAGATATTAACCAGCCTTGGTGTGGGAAGTTGCAGTAAGACTACGTACATCTTCTATCAAAGTTTGACAAGGCAGCCCCGTTAGAGGAAAAGAAAGGTAGGCAGTGCACTCAGAGACAGCCTGCTCTCACTTTAGGATTCTCACATGAAGACTGAGCTGCACAACTGTTCCATATGTGCAGAGGGCCTTGGTTTGTTCCATTTGCGCTCTCTGGTCAGCAGTTCAGACTCTACGAGCCCATATGGACCTTGATTATTTAATTGTGTAGGTTTTCTTGTGGTGTTTTTGCTCCCATTGGCTCCTTCAATCATTTCCCTTATCTTCACCAGAATTCTCCCAGCTCCAATTAATGTTTGGATGTGGGTCTCTGCACAGTTGCCATCAGCTGCTGGGTGAAGTCACTCTGATGACAGGTGAGCCAGACTCCTGTTTCCAAGTATAGCAGAATATCATTAATAGTGTCAGAGGTGGGCTTTCTCTCATGCCAGGAGTAGTTTCCTTTTGTTTTATGACAATGTCTTTTGCCTTACAGAAGCTTTTCAATTTCATGAGGTCCATTTATTAATTATTGATGTTAGAGCCTGAGCTATTTGTGTTCTTCTGTTCAGGAGACTGGCTCCTATGCCAATGAGTTCAAGGCTTTTCCCCACTTTTTCTTCTGCCAGATTTAGTGTTGGAGTCTTAAACCACTTGGATTTTAGTTTTGTGCAGGGTGAAAATAAGGGTCTATATGCATTTTTCTACAGGTAGACATCCAGTTAGAGCAACACCAATTTTTTCCCATTATACGATTTTGGCTTCTTTGTCAAAAATCGTGTCCATATTGTGTGGTTTATTTCTGAATCTTCAATTTCATTTCATTGATGAACCAGCCTATTTCTATGTCAGTACAATGCCTTTTTATTACTGTTGCCAATAATACAGCTTGAGGCCCTGAATAGAGATTCTGCCAGAAGATCTTTTATTTTACAAGATTGTTTTAGCTATTCTGGATTTTTGCTTGTTTGTTTTTTCATATGAAGTTGAGAATCTAAACCCAAAGGAGTCTGCACACCTGTTCAGATCTATCCCATGGACAGCTCTTTCTCCACAGTTGTGGAAAGAGCAGACATTGCCTCTGAGATGAACTCTGGTATCCCTGAATTGATCACTTGACCTTGGTGGGGAGGCCCCAAGGGAGCAATGAGTAAGGGGAAGCAGGATATCCAGATGAAATCTGATAGGCTGTGGTCATATGGTGGGGGAAGAGGGTCCCTTTGGTCAGAGGTCTATGGAAGAGGAATAGGGCAAAGAGGGAGGGATGATGGGAATAGGAAAATACAAGCAAAAGGATAACAATCAGGATGTAATCTGAATAAATTATAATAAATTAAAACTTTAAAAATGAAAATGGTTAAAAAAAAGACAGAGTCTCATTGCATAGCCCAGAATGGCTTCAAAATCAAAATCTTGCATAAGCAAAGGAAAGGCAAATTTAAACTACAGTAAGATAGTATTTCATACATTTTAGAGTAGCTATTATTTAAAACTTAATTCTAATAACCGGCATCAATGAGGGCTCCAGATGAAAAAGAAATGTTAATTAGTATAACCAATATGTAAAACACGATAGAAGTGTTTTTTAAAAATGATAACATATAGATAACATTTTAACCAATCATCTATAACAGGTACATCTAAAAGAAATATAGTTCGTTTGCCAATGAACAAACAAACAAACAAAAGAGTGCTTTCTATTCAATTACATTTTAATTAGGTCTAAAGTTATACTATTGAGGAAAATAAGCATCAATTATAAATGCAAATTTTATGTAAAAATACTTATAAGTAGAGTGCAAATTAATATTTAAAGTTATGGAATGTAAATCTACATTTTTAACAAAATGATTCAACAGGTTTCAGGAAGATCAAGAGAGCATAGATATTCATGATTTAGGAGCTACCTGTATTTACACATTTAGAAAGATAGCAAAAGACAGAAGCTGTTAGGCTATGTTACATTACTTGATTTAATTGTCTAGTTAACTTTACTATATGCATATTAAGTATTATAAGTATCAATGAACATGGATCACCATGAGATTAGTAATAAAACTCTCAGTAATTAGCATGTTCCTCTCATTTTTATTGATTGATTGACGCCTTGTTCCCAGTTTATATGCTGGTTGGGGAGTAAGGGCTTTATGAAGATATACATAATTGAAGTTGGACTAGTTTTAGAGCAAAAGGCATGGATACACTTGAGTGTCGTAGAACTAAAAGCCTTTTATAGAAGTGTAGAATAGATACAATACCAGGCATTTAGGGCAGTATGTGACCATGAAAGGAAAATTTTGTCATTGACCTGTATCATCTTAGTTTTATGTGTTAGTTCTGCCATACCCATGCCATTAAGTTATATGTAATCTACAAACATGGATAAGTAGCTGCTACATCCACCAATCATGATAAAACTATCACATGAAGACAAGTTAGCCATTTTATAGGAGGATAAGAACTGTTTTGGAGTGGATGTTACATAACAGACACCATAGTATAAAATAAACCATTCATCTATACCCCAGTGTGAAGAGAGTACATCTTTCTGTCACAAGGTAAGGGAAGAGTAGAAAGCAGCAGGCTCCCATCATCAAGACTGACCTGAGTATCAAGTCTCTTCTTGTTAACCTGCTATCCTTCCTCTGAGTCCCACCAGATCTTCCCCTCCAGGGGACATGCTCAAATATGAGGCACCAGAGTATGTGTGAAAGTCATACCCCACTCTCCACTCAACTGGGGAGGATGTTCTGCCCATTGGCTAGATCTGGGTAGGGGTTTAAAGTTTACACTTGTATTGTCCTTGGCTGATGCCTTAGTTTGTGCAGGACCCCTGGGCCCATATCTGCCCATCATAATGTTCTACTTGTAGGTTTCTAGGACCCTTTGGATCCTTCTACTTTGCTATTCTCCATATACAGGGGGAGGAAATCCCCCTCAGGAACAGTCATAGGGGAGGGGAATAAGGGGAAAATAGGAGGGAGGGAAGAATGGGAGGATATAAGGGATGGGATAACCATTGAGATGTAACAAGAATAAATTAAAAAAAAAAAAAAAAAAAAGACTGACCTGAGTACATCATAGACCATTGATAGCTTTGATCTCTCTTTTTCATTGAAGAAATGTCTATACGGTGGACTCAGATTTCATTAACCTGACCAAGACAGCTATTTTGACTTGCTACAACGATTCTGTACCAGTCTCCTCCCTTCCTATTTCAATCTCCCAAGCATACTTGGCTATTAGGGGGTATTGGGAATCAGAACTACAGCTGACATAAACACTTCTTAGATGGAAATGTTTTGTCCATGGAGCCATTTCTCTAGTCACTAATATCACAGGTTTTTTATCTTGGTTTTTCAACAGACAAGTCATAAAATACTGACATGTTTTCAATGTACTGACTTTGTATCCATGTCAGCTTGAGGTGCTTGACATAGTTGTGAGTGCCAGTATGCTCACTTCTTTAAAAGATATAAAGTTCTCTGACTTGATCCTAAGCTATCAAATAGATTATTTTTTTCCTCCTTTGTAATCTCTCTGATTTTTGACTCAGGCTTGAAGTCTCTGCTCAGGATGTTCATATGCCAAGGGCTTGATTTCTCCCAGATGGTCTTAGGGAAATGACTGGATCTTTGAAACAATGGAACACTATTTTTCATTTTACATCCTTGCCTGAATGTTCAGACCCAGGTTTAAGCCACCATTGGAAACAAGGAGATGATTTTTAGTGACTTTGAAAATACTGTACTATGTGGTACTTGTATTTTCGGAAAAATATTAGTACTTTCACACAAAATTCGAAATATATCAGAAATTTCAAATTGTATAAGTCAAAAATCACAGAAAATTAGTAGAATGTTCATTCGTGATTTGAGATAACAATTGAAATTTAATATCTTAGAGAGAAAACATAATTTATTAAATCCTTAAAAACATTATAAAATGTGAATAGTAGCTTCCAATTTATGGGCAGCACAGGACAAACAAACAAAATAAGTGACCATATGAATGGGCCTTAGAAAATAACAATCTTAGACACTGAATCATGTTAATAATTTTTAATGCTGAAATCGAAGATTGTCTCAGAAAGTTAACCAAGTTTGTGCCTGAGTTTGCTGCTTTATTTATAGCCCTTTTTTGTTTCTTGAGAGAGTCCCTGAATGAAAGGGGTACATTATATTAGGTTTCATTTGAATGATAAGTATTCAGTTCTGTCATTAAATGGCCACACAAAATGTTCTGATTCAATGACAGCGTCTGAGAATTTCTTCCAGGTTAATTATTAACTATCTTCATCACATCTGTGACTTCCAGGACCATTAAGTGAGACAAAGAAACTATCCTGACTGCACACCTGCTGCTGCTTATATGTACAAGAGCCTGCCATTTTAGAACAAAGTCCAAAAAAAAAAAAAAATTATGAATCTCCCATTTGGAAGCACTGTGGCTCTACATTAGCAGCCAGTGTAACATGTGAGACTGAGGCCTAATCTTCTCACTTTTATGGAGTAGGGATCAATTACATATAATGAAATGTGATAACATTAATTTGGTTGATACTGATGTCCCAAATCAGTGCGGTAGCTAGAGGCGGCTGTAGGTAGCTTCTTGAAACTCAAAGTAAATTGGGGCAGTTCCCCCAGCAGCATAAATTAGTCAGAACCTTGGAGACATTGGGTATATTTTAGGAATGAAGCAATGAACTCTCTTTCTGAGAATTATGTCACCTTAATTCAGTAATTTGGTGTGCCTCAGGGTTTGCATGTATTTCAGAGATACTGTAATGAAGTGTGTGAGTATTCATTTAAACACAGAAGTCCCCCAAGAATAAAAGGTATGTCTAATTCACGAGGAATGCTTCATTCTAAGAATGTTTCCAGAAACAATGAAAGCATGGACCGCCTAGGTGAGATAAGTTATTAGGGACATAGAGGGATGAAATGGGCAAAATGACCTAAAGAAATCATTGAAAACCAGGTCACCTGCAAATGAATTAATAAAGACCCATACAATTTACAAGCAGTTGAGCCAGGGAGTGTCTCCTCTTTCTTTCTTTCTTTCTTTCTAAACTTTTCATGGTTTTCTTTTTTATTAAATATTTCTTTATTTTTTACATATACATTTATATTATTATACATATATACAACAAACTACCTATAGCAAGAAGACTTATGACACAATCATGCATTATAAAAATGTTACAATTCTTAGTCTTTTGCCTCTTTGTATTTGACAGCCTTGAGGAAAACATTATTCCTATCTTGGTGCGTCTAAAATTCTGAATGTAAATCAATCTCCATCACATCTTGCCATTATCAACTTAAAACATCTATCTAGACTTAAAAATATCCTAACCCCTAAGCAACTAAGCTTCATTGTAAAACTAAGCTACCTGGTCTTCAACTCCATCAGAGACTTGAGAAGGAATAAACTTGATTACCTGAGTATGCCAGGAGTGCAGATTAGTAGCTTTCCAAATGAAAAGATGATAGAGACAGTTTGTCTCCTAAATAGTGACCCAAATCTTTCTATAACATTGGAGCATCATCTTCAGCCTTCTGGCCCAATATATCTGACAGACATATTTGTGAGGCAGGAACTGTTGAGGACTTCCTTATGCTTTCTTTCTTGGCAGATTTTGGCAGTTGACTCTGCCTGCATCCAAACTTGCCCCTTTTTAGGCAGAATTCTGTCTGTGGTAGAAATGAGGACATTTTTCCCAGCGGCTTGTTTGCCACATTTGAAGCCATATCTATAAGGATACCCTTGTCACCGAAATATTAAAGTTTTTTATATACTATTTGATTTTAATGATTCAAGTCAAGAGCTATGTAGCAAAAAAAGGGTGGATGGGTGGGTGTTCTGCAAATAGAAGTAAATTTACTGGCTTCATTCAGGAGTCCAAAGGAAAAAAATTAAATTGTATATTTTTTGAAGGTGAGTAAAAGGGGTAGAGTTTCATTTAATAAAAGAGTCATATTTATATTTATGACTATAATTTGGTGACAAACAATACTCACTAGCAGTACAACTACACACTCTTATACTGTTTGTGTTCATTGTTAACTGTTTCTGGATAGAATATGCTTACTCTTAATTTTAGATGGGACTTATGCATCAGTCCCAAGAAATAGACAATATCGTATGAATGACCCTTGCCTTTACCTTCTGATTCTTATAAATTCCTCAGTATTCAATTATTAATTCATGGGGGTGTCATCCTAGAAACATTATGAAATCTGAATCATTGTTTATAGCTCCCCCTCTCTATACTATACTATATTGTGATTAGTTTTCTTGCTCTTCCTATATCACAATGTAGATTATGTTTCACAACAAGGACCTTAATGGCTATTCAATGCATATCTACACCACAGCAATTCAAATACATTGCTTTACTACAATATTAAAAAATACATCACTATGGAAAAATATCTAAATTTTAACCATATTTTCTAAAATATTTAATAATTATTTTGTAGCATAAAATCGCTTTAAATCCTTAAAATTAGTGAACTACTTACCTTTATAATACCAAATATTAAACCGTAAATATTTGTTTACTCATTTATTAATATTATAACATGATATTTATTTGGCAACATTTGTCTTTGAATATTACCATTTATATTTTGTTTTCTATGAGATTATTCACATACCCTGGATTATGTTGTTTCTTCATTCAGGGAAGAAAGTTATGGAGATGTAAATCAAGTCTTCAATAGAAAATTAATTCCACACTAAGTTAAAGGCAAAATATCCACAAAGAAATCATAAGCAGTAGTCAATCATGTAAATCATGTTTACATTTAGTTAAGGACACGCACAAATTTGATTTATCATACCCTGTCTTCTGAGTACTAAAGCAATGAATCTACAGTACATTTTCTGGGTTCATGCATGTGTTTACATAAGTATGAATTGAAGTTACAGATTATTTAGGGAATGAAAGTGGACAAACGAAAGCTGTTCTCATTACTTTTAACTACATACTAAATTACATAAATATATATCTTTAGAAAGAATTTCAGTTCAGAATATCACTTGTTGCTATGAATAAGCATATGTGTAAACTACCCTATTAAAATATCAACATCACTAAATGCAGATATTTCAAAGAAACACACTAAAGCAAGCTCACTGCACTTGATTTCTGTGGTGTGGAATTCCACTGGTCTCTGTTTTATCATGTCTCTGAATCATTTTTAAAGGTTTGTCTGAGTACAAAAAGAGGACAGAATACTGTGCACAAAGAAAGGAGAATAAAATCTTATAAAACATCCAAAATTATTTGTTTTAGTATGTATGTCAATTACTTTGCCCTGGCTTGCTTTTTCAATTATTTCTTTTACTTTCAGGATTAAAATTAATTATTCCATTTACCCTTTTTCTCCAGGCAAACCCTCATATATAACTTACCCTTGTTATTTTTCTAATTAATGGTAAATTTTTATTAATTGTTGCTAATTGCCTAACACCTGTGTGTGAAGACAATTTTTTCTTTACTTCTCTTTTCTAATATCGGAGTGCCACTATCTGGACCTTTCATTTGAAACACTTAATGTTTTTGTAAGCCATAATACAAATTATTAAGTAATAATTAATTTTCAGTCATGTCTCTAAGTGGAAGTGAAGCAGAACTACTCTAGCCCTTAACAGTCCCGGGCTGAAGTCTCAAGTTAGTGACTACAAATGAAAGTAAAGTAACATTTTCTCATGGAAGGAGAGACACAAAGAGGTGTAGCATTTAGGTACAAGGATGAATAGGCTCCATATATGAAAGATTTTAAATGAATTATGATACAAAAGAGATTGCTTGGTTCCAGGATACAATACAGAATGCCACAATTTATTGGAATTTGAAGAAAGTCAGTGTCAGTGTGGAGCATGTGGGACATAGCAAAGGACTGGCATCCTTATGTCTAAAGTTAAAAAGTTACACATATGCACTATGAATGACAAAGTCACCTGGGCTCACAGGGGCAATACTTCTTCCAGGGAACATCGGATTTAAACAGGAGAATGTATGGAATGAGGACAGTGTTACCACAGCTTCTCAGTGGTGAAGTAGTTAGCCCCAGATGGACAAGAAGAGAAATCAAGAGCAATTCTGCAATAATTGGCTGGTTAGAGCCTCAGCTTATGTTGTAACTGAGCTCACCTTGAACTCTAACCTTCCCGATTTTACTTCTGAAATCCAGGAATTACAAGTATATGCCAGCACACTCTGGATCTAATACTTAGAAGTCCACCTGGGAGGTTAAAAGAGAGCAAGAAGATGAATGCAGTCTGTAACCAATTGGTGTGAGACCAGCCTCTTCCCTTGGGAGAGGCACAGTTGTCAAAGCACAAACACGATTCTGAAACAGTGCAGTGGAGTCTTGAGGTAGATAGATAAATATATGTGAATTGAATAGATGGAGAAAGAGGAGAGAGGAGACAGAGAGAGAGAGAGAGAGAGACAGAGACAGAGACAGAGACACACAGAGACAGAGAGAGAAAGGGACCTAGGAAAAGAGCTCAAGCATATTATTAAAATACAGCCTAATTTTTTTCCAAGTGTGATCATGAACTGGGGAGACAGAGACACAATGACCATGAGACACAAATCAGTCTGTGTCAAATTTTGACATCGTCTCAAACAAAGCAAAACTACTGCTGAAGTTGTAATAAGGTGATTATGAATCATTTTTAACACATTTAATGAATTGTAGCATCCCAACATTGAAAGATTAAAGTATAAATTAATACAATCAATTAACAATCAACACATATAATGTGAAGTTAGTTCAAGGATGATGTACATCAAGTAGTTGTACACAAAAGCTGGAGCTGTGGAACAAGTAGAAGCAAACTCATGCTCTTATTCCTATTTGTGCATCCCTTTCCCTATGGTTCTATTTCTATATGACATTTAAATAAAAGATATAGGAAAAATAATACTATTTAAGCTCTTTTGTTATGTATGTGTTAGTGTGTGTGTTTGTATATAAAAAGCATACACATATACCTTTGTAGATAAAACATGGATCTGTTCATATATACAGACATGGGGCTTGGAACTAAACAGAGAATTCTCAACAGAGGAATATCAAATGGCTGAGAAACACTTAAAGAAATGCTCAACCTCCTTAGTCATCAGAGAAATGCAAATCAAAACAACTCTGAGATTCCATCTTACACCCATCAAAATGGCTAAGATCAAAAATTAAAGTGACATCACATGCTGACGAGGATGTGGGGAGAGAGGAACACTCCTTCATTGCTGGTGGGAATGCAAACTAGTACAGTGACTTTGGAAATCTATCTGCTGCTATCTCAGAAAACTGGGAATAGGGCTTCCTCAAGACCCAGCTATTCCACTCCTTGGAATATACCCAGAAGATGCTCCAGCACACAACAAGAAAATTTGCTCAACCATGTTCATAGTGGCCTTATTCATAATAACCAGAACATGAAAACAGCCTAAGTGTCCCTCAGTAGAAGAATGGATAAAGAAACTGTGGTACATTTACACTACGGAATCCTACTCAGCTATTAAAAAGAAGGAATTCCCAAAATTTGTGGATAAATGGATTGAGCTAGAAATGATCATAATGAGTTCACCCAGAAGCAGAAAGAATCAAATGGTATATACTCACTTATATCTGCATACTAGCCCAAGGGGCATGTACCACGAAAGCCTTCACTTACCAGGAAACTGGGGGAGAGGGGAGGACATCCTATTGGGACTCTAGATGAGAGAAACATGGGAAAATAGCAAAGTAGATGATCCAGAGGGTCCTAGAAACCTACAAGTAGAACATTATAATGGGCAGATTTGGGCCCAGGGGTCCTGCACAAACTAAGGCACCAGCCAAGGACAGTACAGACGGTAAACTTTAAACCCCTACCTAGATCTAGCCAATGGTCAGAACATTCTCCACAGTTGAGTGGAGAGTGGTGTATGACTTTCTCACGTACTCTGGTGCCTCACATTTGACCATGTCCCCTGGAGGGGGAGACCTGGTGGCACTCAGAGGAAGGACAGCAGGTAGCCAAGAAGAGACTTGATACCCTATGAGCATATACAGGGGGAGGTGATCCCCCTCAGGAACAGTCATAGGGGAGGGAAATAAGGGGAAAATGGGAGGGAGGGAAGAATGGGAGGATACAAGGGATGGGATAACCATTGAGATGTAAAAAGAATAAATTAATAAAAATTTAAAAAAATACTGACATTTTTATAACCTTAAACTCAAACTCACAGGCTCAAGGATGCTCTACGAGTTGGCATGCCATCTGTTACACATTTTCATGCACTTGTTCTACTTTAATTGGGAATTTGTAATCAAATTTGATAGTACAAAGAGATCTGTTGTTCAGTCTTTAAAGAATAGAAAAGTTCAAACCAAAAGAGAAAAGAATTACAAAATGGCCAATAGAGAAATAATAAATTATTCTATCATACTGTTTGTTTGGTTTATGTCTTTTCTTTTTTCTTAGAAATACCCTAGAATATACTTTCCATTTTATATTCTTCCTTGTGATGATTTAATGAATAATAAAATACTTTTTGCATTATGTTTTTGAACAAAAAGAAAGATTTAAGGAATGACATATAACTTGTAAGTCATAGGTTCTGAACAAAATCAGAACTGTCATTTTATTTTAAAATGTGATATACTTTATTTGGCATAAAGTACTATTCTAAATATTGTAGAGACATAGGATAAGGAAACAAGGGGAATTGGGCGTATCACTACTCTCAACATTGGAAGGTAGAGATAGTACATAATCACTAAAGGGTTAAATGCCACACAGAGGACATCTAGCCAGCTGCATAAATGTGGGGACAGATATTCACTAATGGATGAGTTTATGGTATAAATGTGAATATTCTTTGATATATTTTGGAATATGTGCATATAATTTTTATTGACAATATTGATGCTTTATAAGCTTAAGCGATGTACTTAGAGATTTATAGGTAATGACACTAGATTCCTTTCATTGGAGAGTGTTTAGATGAAAGCAGCAGAGAAAGGGAATCCAGGCACCCATAGTCTATAGCAAAACTTGCAAACAGGCATCTTGAGAAGCAACATTTCACATAATAAAATGAGTACAAGTGTTTTTGTTGCATTTTCTGAAGCTACATACAACACCTGCCACTTAGTTCTTAATTTCTATTCTTAAAGTTATAATGATTCCAAGAATTGATTTTGTTGAACAGTTTGTTTGTGGAAGCAGTGATGTCTGCCAAATTAAGCCATTTCTATGAAGAGTGCTCATTTATCTTCCTTGGATTTCAACCAAGCACATTTCAGAGATAATGACATAATGTAACTGCAGAACTTCAACTTGACTGGCATAAGGTTTAAGTAGAAATATTCCATCTCTGACTCTATCCATATCCATATCTATTAGGCATGCTGCCCATTTTTACATTCACTTATCCTTAGGGTAAGGCATCTCCCTTTTGTCTGCATATTGCAGTCACTTGGGAAGCTGGGGAGGATTCTGATAGCTAGGTTCTATCTACAGTGATTCAGATTTAATTGGTCATGGGCACTGAAACTCCTCCCAGTCATTCTAATATCCAGTGACTTGTAGATTCACTGTCAGTAGTTCATGGGTTGAGCAAAGACAAGAGAATCCTGGGTTTTACAAACTTTCCTTCAGTTTTATCACACTGCAGTATCGAGTGCTCCTTTGAATGTGTTTTAAAATAACAGAATCTTTATGGTGAATTTTTTGTATAGCTTACTTGCTATAAGTCAATAATTTATATGAAATGACATCATTTCCTATATTGTTTTGGTACCTAATCTGTAAAGCTGAGGCTTCCAACCTTTCTACTATGTTGTAATGTCTTAACTTCAGTACTGACATGAATGGTATAATTAATATAAAATAAAATGCAATTTCCTGTTGATAAATATTAAATAACCAAGACAACAAGAGGAAATAAAACTATGAATTATAGAATTTTATCATTTCCATGATGCATTTTCATTCAGGCATGACTGCTCTCAACGTATCTTATAGTATCGACCTGCTCAGCATTTAATGATAACTCAATATACCACCACCAGTCACATTGTATGTAACCACATTAATGAAGACTAATGAACACTCTTGGAGAAATGTGTCAATTCTTTAAGCATGTACATCATTGCTTCTAGTTGATAGGGAGGAACAGAGGGATCTAGTCAGATAGAAACCTTCAATTTTGATCACATTATGAATCAGGTATACTTCTTGCTGACGATTAAACTGTGAAAATTATATCCTACCATTAGGGCAAGAAAAACAGCAAATCAATATATAAATTAAGGTCAGTGGCTTATGAGATATGAATATAATAAGATAGGTGATATGATAGAAAGTGATTGGCAGAGGTAGCAATATCAGGTTGGATAGTAGAGGGCGAGAGAAGAACGCAAAGTTACTGGAGTGTGATTCATCATTCTGTAAATGCTTCAGTGAAATAAGGCAAAGATCTAGCTTGTTGATATAGTAGGAAACTATGATGCTGTGAAGTTGATTTTATTTACTATAATTGAAATCATCTTAGAAATCTAGCTCTTTAATGATGAGCACCAAATTATAATTCCAAAGATTAGCTTCACTGACCAAGGAGGTGCAGAGCCTGGGAGAAGAGATAAAGGATTCAAAATGTGGCTCAAGTAATGATAATGGAGGATTGGAGGAGTTTCCTTCATTACATCCTGAAGTCTCATCCCTGACACCCTCATTATTTGTTTGGTGAGTTTAATGTCCCTGGTTCCTCATGCATATTTTAAAGTATCCTTATCCTAATGCTCTGCTGTTCAACCGTATTGCATGAAATTTTCTGTTTCCTTCTGCAAAAGTAAGTACAAAACAGTGGTTAGCACTAAGCAGAGTGATGTAAGTTTGAAATGTGATACAACGACTATGTAAAGTTGTCTATATTTGTTTATTGTAAAAAGAAAAATTAGATGATATTGAGAAAGGAACATAAAACTTGGGTGAGAAAAATAAAACAAGGTAAATTGAAAAACTTTAATGAAAACTATGGGTATATTAAAGGAAATCAGGAGAAGAATTACATATAACCTTGTGATCTATGTTGCAGGAAACTCTTTTTAGCCATTAAAATGTTACAGAGAACTGATTTAAACTTTACCATATTATTTAAGGAATTGCAGATACTTATAAATGATAATACATAAAGCCAATTGCTTTGGATTGGACACAGAGAGAAGGAATAGATGTGAAAAACAGGAGTTGTTTTGTTCTCCTAGTCTTAAAAGGAATAAAACATACTGGCATGATAATGTGTTGAAATTACTATTTGTAAAGTCATCTCTGTGAGCAAAAGTAAATTTATTTGAAAAACTTCCATCCTGGCTGGAGAGATAGCTCAGAGGTTAAGAGTATTGCCTGCTCTTCCAAAGGTTCTGAGTTCAATTCCCAGCAACCACATTGTGGCTCACAACTATCTATAATGAGATTTGGTGGCCTCTTCTGGTGTGCAGGTGCACATGCAAGCAAAACACTGTATACCTAATAAATAATAAATCTTTAAGGAAAGAAAGAAAGAAAGAAAGAAAGAAAGAAAGAAAGAAAGAAAGAAAGAAAGAAACACTTCCATCCTGAAACTTTTTGAACACTAAGTACATTGTGATGGGAAAAATGCATTTTCCCATTGACTGAGTTCAAAGCCACCTAAAACTAGAGCTTTCTCTCTAGTTTTAACTGTAAGAATGTCTCCAGAATGAACCAAATAAAGAAAGGCCCACCACAGATTGCACAGCACTATAATCTGGTTTCCACACTCAATGAAAATAAAACAGAGCTAGTTCTTCTTGTTTTCCAGCCATTATCACATTCTGCTTCTGGGCAAAGGATTGAATGGTAAATGTCTCTTTAAGGATATCATTTGAACACAGTTATGTTGCCTACAAATGAACATAACTATCTTCTTCTTCTTCTTCTTCTTCTTCTTCTTCTTCTTCTTCTTCTTCTTCTTCTTCTCTCTCTTCTCTCTCTCTCTCTCTCTCTCTCTCTCTCTCTCTCTCTCTCTCTCTCTCTCTCTCTGTTTCTTGCAAATAAGTTTAGGTGAAAATAAAGAGTTAAAGTAAAATTATAGCCTGGTTAGAGAACTCAGATCCCTTACAAAAATGGACATGATCCTGATGTTTTTCACTTATCAGAAAGATAACCACAAGTTTTCCTCTTTCTTTTTCTCATTCCTACAAATCTGTTTTGACCTTTAGATTGGTTTGCCTTATGCTGCCAGGAAATTACTTTAGCAAAAAACAAACAACTCTCTTTATCTCGATATCTCAGGTATAAGGTATACATTGATATTTTCTAATTTTCTTATTGTGTAGAAAGCTAATTGAAAAATAGGTACATATTGATATAACCAGTTATATATTATTGAAAGAAACCTACAATACCCCAGACATTATAAAATCTAAGTTGAATAATTTTCTAATTTCAGACTTATGATGACAAGGTCAATTTACCCAGACTGTTTTAGCTTTATAGAAAAAGAAATAGATTTTTTGTAATAGCATTAGTTTGTAATCAAAATTGAAGAGATATACCATATTTGATCTCCTTGTTAAATATATGGTCGACATCATCTAACATTACTGTTTGTTGTTATTAGTAATTTAGATTATAGAGTCTATGTGACTGGTGGCATGATTCTCATGTATTATGTAGGGAATGCTAATGGGTTTAAAGTATTAATACTTTCATACCTAAGATTGACACATGAATATGATAGCCTAAAGCTCTTTCTATAGGAAAATATCTAGAATGAATTGTTGATAAGCTAATTATAATTAAAAGCATAATATTTGCATCTACTTTAACATTTTAACTTTAAAATGTTGACTTTAGTAATTAAATTATTTTTCTTAATATTTTTGATTTACTGTAGATTATATTCATCTATATTTTCTTCTTAATATTCTTACAAACATGGAAGCACAACAGACAAAAATCTGAATACAAAGTTATTTAAAAGTATAAAATACTATTTTCAGTATAGGCTATTGTTTGCATGATAAACCTATTACAAAAAGCCCCGTGGAGCATGCCAATTAACTATTTTAAAACATAAAAATAAAACATAGATGCCACTTGAATATTTTATATCAGTTCATGTGTTTTGGCCCGCAGAGATAAATTTTGTTGCAATATCCCCAGACATTTGTACAATGTGAATTCTTTTCCTAAAGTCTCCAGAGCAGTGGTGGATAGGTACTCTACAGCATTTATTGATTTCTCCTCCAGGACAGAAGTGGAAGGCCTGAACTTGGTAGGCTAAAATTTCTTGGAAAAAAATAGCAGTTTTGGGTTTTTGTGAATCTCAAGTGGAAGAGATGTCTGAAAGTTTCACAGAGTTAATGTGGCATATGTATGGGAAATAGGGCATACCTTTCCTTCCAGCTGAATCTTACCATCCTTTTGCCTTCTGGATAGTTGGTGTGACTTAAAATGTACTTCTCTTCCATTTGGTGCACACATGAAACATTAGTTTGGGTGTAGCACTTCGATAAATCTATGGATAACACTTCAACAATGACTGTATACATTGGTAAACCTCACTGAGAAAAATCAAAGAGCACTATTGCAATCACACAGTAACAGGAAAATATTCATACATTCTTCACATATGAGCTTTCTATACATATTAATTCCTCCCATGTAATGCTAGAGGCATATTGTAATAACAATGCCCAAGCTCTGAGGTTTACCATGTTTGGCAATTTGGGTTCTTGTGGTATATATGACAAGCTAAAAATATTATTCATTCCATGTACATTTGAAAATGCTTATTGTTCAGATGTCTTTTTATTCATTGACAAATCCTTATGTTTATTAGTTGATTTTCCTTTGCTCTCAAGTGTCAAATACTTCCTTTCTTTCTCTCTATTGCTCTAAAGATAGAATAAATTTCTCAGTCTCTCTGCACCTAGGTGATCCATGATATTGTGATGGATGAACAATGGTTAGGAGTGGCATGTGTCACTCTTAGACCGTCCTGCCTCTGACCTGCACATTCATGTCTGCACCACTAAGTTATTTCTGGTTAAAATTATTCATATGTATTGTATGACATATGTGCATGGTACCCAAGACTCTCAGAAGATGACATTCCAAATGGTTTGGAGCTTGAGTTACAGGCATTTGTGAGCTACATAATGTGGCTGGTGGGAGAAGAACATGGATCAATTGAAATATCAATAAGCGAGAATGGTGTATGTCTCTGTGGAGTGAGGGGAACATCAACTCTCCCACAAGAATTTGACCCAAAATTTTCCCTACCTACAGGATCTGCTGGGATAAACATGGAGAAGAGATTGAGGGAATGTCCAATCAACACTTTTTTTTTTTTTTTTACAATGGTTACTGCCTTTGTTTTACTTGGGGACTTCTGTAGTGGTAGTTGAACACTTGAACAGTGCAAATAGCAAGAACTTTGTTACCAGAAAACCCATGCGTTTCAATCTTAGGTTCATTTTTGGGACTATGTGATATGTGACACATATGTGAGAATCAGGTTCTGGACCTCTGAGAAAGACTTGATCCTAAGTACACTTCCCTGTCACACCACATGAACCAGGCTTAGTGCCTGCTAGACAAAATGTTCATAACAACAGGTCAGAAATTTCCTCACTTTTACGTCTGCATCATTTAGGATGTTCTCCTGTGCCACAGACTCATGGAGATTAAGAATCAGAAAGTTGGGGAGGGGGAGACCTGGTGGCACTCAGAGGAAGGACAGCAGGTAGCCAAGAAGAGACTTGATACCCTATGAGAATATATAGGGGGGCGTAATCCCCCTCAGGAACAGTCATAGGGGAGGGGAATAATGGGAAAATGGGGGGGGGGAATGGGAGGATACAAGGGATGGGATAAACATTGAGATGTAACAAGAATAAATTAATAAAAAAATAAATAAAATTAAATTAAAAAAAAAAAAAGAATCAGAAAGTTTTTTTCAGCCTGTGATTGGACATTGAAAGCTCTTGGTCCTCTCTATTTATCTGTTGATGCCGGTTTTTTTCCTTTCAATATGATAGGTCTTTTTAGATGAAGTCATGCTTTTGGGACTTTTGTTTGTTTGTTTGTTTGTTTCTTTCTTTCTTTCTTTCTTTCTTCCTTCCTTCCTTCCTTCCTTCTCTTTTTCTTTCTTTCTTTCTCTTCTTTTTCCTTCTCCTGTTCTTTCTTCTTTGCCTCATTCCAGTTGCATCTATTAATGTTGTGAGTTATATTGTTGTTGGTTATTTGTTTTATTATAATTTATTCAGATTATATCACAATGATTATGTACTCACTTGCATCTTCCCTTTCCCACCCTATCTCCCCCTTTCACCCTACTCCCCTCCCCTAGATCTCTGAGATAAAGGGATCTCTTCTTGGTCCAACCTGTAACCAACCCCACTGGAACAAACCAACTCATGACATTATTAAAGATACTCTGCTATGCTCACAGGCAGAAATCTAGTAAAGTTATCCTTTGAGAGGCTACTCACAGCAGTAGATAAAAACAGATGTTGAGACATACAACCAAACACTGAGTGAAAGGTAGGGAGTCTGTGGAGAAGAGGAAGTGGGGCGTAGAAGAACTTCGAGATGACAGGAGCTCCACAAGAAGAGGAACACAGCCAATTAACAAAGGCTCAGAGGGGCTTGTGGAGACTAGAGCACCAGCAAGGATCATTTACAGACTGGAACTAGGCCCCCTACACAGATGTAGATGGGCCACTAAGGCTTGATGTGGGTCCCCTAGTAAGGAGAACAGGGGCTATACCTAACATGAATGTGATACTTAATCTTTGATTAGTTTCCCATTTCACCCTGGTGGGACTGCCTTGCCTGGCCTCAGTGGAAGACGTGACTTGATGAACTGGGGTAGAGGGTTGCTCCTTTCTCTTAAGAACAGGAAACAGGTGATGGAAGAAGAGGCTTGGATGGTGGGACCAGGAGGAGAGTAAGGTTGGGGCTACAATAGGGATGTAAAGGGAATAAATAAATTAATAAAAAAATTAAAATAAAATTGTGAAAAAACATGGCCAATATATAAGTACTGTTAACCACTGAACCATTTCTTCAGTACTAACTTCTCTGTTTAACCAACAGAATAAATTATAGCAGAACAACTTTGGTAACTACACGGTGAAAATAGCTGAGTTCTCAACTACTAGAATCCAATATTATGTTGATATACAAGTAATTCTGCCATAATCATATCCTTGGATTTACATTTAATACAGATACTGCTATCATATTTGTGTGTTTAGATATAGCAATTTAGATATAGCAATTTCAGTTGTATTAATTAATGTATTAAAAACCCCACTTACAGTTTATTTTAAATTGCGGGATAGTATTCTGTACACACTTATTTTATTACCCTTTTAGATAGTTGCAATTAATATTTTCATGAATCACAATGGAGCCATTCATCATGGATTTCATGGATGTTTAAAAAATTTCACTTATCTCTGTACTTCATGAAGGAGGAATAGAGTGCCTCAGTTATGTATATATAATGACAAAAAATTCCTTTCAATCCATTCATATTTTAATATGTACTTTTCCAGAGCTGACAATTCTGCAGCCCTCAGGAGGAAGACCATATATGCATTTATTTTGCATGACACTATGGCATAGTATTGTCACTGAAAAAGTTCATGCTTGAACCGTATGTAAAAAAGTAACAACAATTGTTTTAAAGCACACAAAAGCAACACCTCATAATGTTTTGCCCCTCTATTTATTTAGATTTATTCATTCATTTACTCATTCATTCATTTATTTACTTGGTCACTTTACATACATAGCCTTAGCCCCCTTTTTCCTCTCCATGCAGTTCACCCCCACACTCTATTCCCATTTCTCCCTCTCCTTTCCACAGAAGGAGAGGCCCCAATCAAAACCAATCCACCAGTGTATCATTAGTCGCTGCAATACAAAGCACATTCTCTCTCATCTGGGAGTGACAATGCACCCCAGATAGGGGAAGTGACCCAATGATAGGTAGCAGATTCAGAGACAGGCCCTACTCCTATTGTTAGGGGACCCCCATGATGAACAAGGTGCTCATTTGCTACATAAGTATAGGAGGGCTAAATTCTGTCCATGCAAGCTCTTTGGCTGGTGATTCAGCGTTTTTGAGCCACCGTGGGCCCAAGTTATATTACTCTGTAGGTCTTCTTGTGGTGTTCTTGATCCCTCTGGCTTCTTCTATCCTTCTTCCCACTCTTCCACAGCACCCTCTGTGCTTGGACCATTGCTTGGCCTTTGTTCTCTGCATCTGTCTCCATCAACTGCCAGATGTGTCCTCTAAGAAGACAATAATACTAGGCTCCTATCTACAAGCATAACAGTATATTATTAATAGTGTCAGGGGTTGGCTTTCTCACATGGGTTGGGTCTCAAGTTGAGCCAGTCATTGGTTTGGTGCTCCCTCAAACTCTGCTCCATCTTAATCTCTACACTTCTGTAGGCAAAACACATTTTGTACAATGATCATCATCTCTTTCTTAGAAGTATCAGACAAAAGTTGCCCCACCTTTAATCTTAGCTTTACAAGACTTGACATATTTGGTCCTGATAATATCCTCTCAAGGAATGAGAAGGGCTCAAAATTTCATGAACATTTGTACTAATGGCAGAAGAAAGATACATTTTTCTCTAGTCATGTAGCCACTGCTCAAGTTCCAATACTCATTTAACCATCATCTTAAGCACACTACTCTAAGCATGCCTAAAGAAGATCTTTTGGACACACGGTCATTCCAGATAAAGACATGAAAATATAAAGGGGATAGTTTAGAATGGGAATATCAGTTATGTTAGACTCCTGTCTGCAAGCATAGCAGAGTACAGTTAATTGTTACAGAGGTCTGCTCTCTCCAGTGACATGAGTCTCAAGCTAGGCCAGTCACTTTCTTTCAATCTCTTTTCCATCTTTACCCCTAAGCTTCTTGTATATAAGACACATTTTGGATCAAAGATTTAATGTGTGGGTAGATGTCCCCCTCCCTCCCCTGGGATTCCCATCTGGCAACAGAAGGTTCTGACTTTATGCTCCTTAACACCCAGTTCTTGGAGTCTCAGCTAGGGTCACCTCCATAGGCATGCAGGAACTTCCTCTATTCCAGAGATGCCCTCCCTCCAGTTTTCTCTTCTTTGTCCTGCTATTTCTCCTCACCCACCCTCCTTCCCTCTCTACTCACCTTATCCCCACTCCTTTTACCTCATCACCTCATCATCCACCAGTGTCCCACCCTGCTTATACTTCATATGTCTATTCTTAGTGATATTCTAGCATCTTCCATTGGGTTTGACTTTGCTTTTAGAGTCTGTGGATTGTAGTATGGTTATCTTGTACTATATGGCTGATATCAGCTTATAAGTGAGTAAATACCTAATGTGTTTTTCTGAGTCTGGGTTACCTCACTCAGGATGATCTTTTCTAGTTCAATCCATTTGCATGCAAATTTCAAGAAATCCATTTTGTAAATGTTCCACAGTTTCTTTGTCCATTCTTCAGTTGAGAGCCATCAAGGTTGTTTACAGATTCTGGCTATTACAAATAAAGCTGCTATGAACATAGTTGAGCAAATGTCCTCATTTGGTGGAGCATCTTTCAGGTATATGCCCAGGAGTGGTATAGCTTGGTTTTGTGACAACACTATTGTTAACTTTCTGAGAATGTGCCCAATTGCTCTCCAAAGTGGTTGTACAAATTTACACTCCCACCAGCAATGGAGAAGTGTTCCCCTTTCTCCACATCCTGGCCAGCATGTGACGTTATTTCAGTTGTTTATCTTAGCCATTATGATAGGTATAAGATATAAGGGTTGGAATTCTGGGAGTCTTATGGCCTCCCAATACCACCCTCTCTCCCTGCCACCCCTCTGCCTTCTACTAGTCCTCAGAAAGGAAGAGCACTTTTCCATAACATCTTCCTTTAGCCTATCAGGTCACATCTGGATTGCCTCTGTGCTTTTTCTCTGTGGCCTGGCAAGACTACCCTACCAGGAGGAAGTGGTCAATGAGTAGACATCAGAGTCCAGGTCAGAAGTAGTCCTTATTCCACATAGTATGGGACGCACAATGCAACTGTGCTGCCTTCCTACTACATCTGAGTAGAGAGACTAGGTCCTCACCATGCATAGTCCTTGGTGGGTGCATCAGTGCCTGCAGCACCACCTTCTCCACCCAGATTTGTTGGTTCAAATGGTCTCTATGTATAGCTCCTGTCTGCCCCAGGTCTTTCTGTTCCCCAACTCTTTCTTAAGATTCCCTGTGCTCCACCTTGAAGTTTGACTGTGAGTCTCAACATCTGCTTTGATGACCTGTGTGGTGGAGTCTTTCAGAGAATGTGGTACATCCTGTTCCTTCTCTTCAACTATTTCCCATTCTATTCTCTTTGCCATTTTGAATGAGGATTAAGCATTCTCCATAGGGTCTTCATTGTTATTTAGCTTTTAAAGGTTTGTGTATTATAGTGTGGTTATCCTGTATTGTGTGACTAATATCTGATTATAAGTGACTATATATGCCCAGGAGTGGTATAGCTGGGTCTTGAGAAATAACCATTGCCAGTTTTCTGAGAAAGTGCTAGATTGATTAGCAAAGTGGCTGTACAAGTTTGCCCTCCTACCACTAATGGAGTGTTCCCCTTTCTCCATATCCTTGCAAGCATGTGATGTCACCTGAATTTTTGACCTCAACCATTCTGATAGGTGTAAGATTGAATCTCAGAATCATCTTGATTTGCACTTCCCTGATGATTAGGGGCATTGAGCATATCTTTAAGTGTTTCTTACCACTTGATAATCCTTTGTGAAGAATTCTATGTTTAGTTCTGTAACACAAATTTTAACTGATTTATTTTGTTTGATGGTATGTAATTTCTTGAGTTCTTAATATATTTTAAATATAGTCCTCTGTTAGCTATAGGATTGGTGAAGCTGTTTTTCCGGTCTGTAGGCTGTCATTTCTGTTGTGTTGACAGTGTTCTTTGCCTTACAAAACCTTTTTAGTTTCATGAGGTCCCACTTATTCATAGTGAATCTTAGAGCCAGAGCTTTTGGCATTCTGTTCAGGTACTTGTCTCCTGTGCCAAAGAGCTCATGGCTCTTCCCCATTTTTTCTTCTAACAGATTTGTGTGTTTGGTTTTTTGTTGAGTTCTTTAATCCAACTGGACTTTAGTTTTTTTCAGATGATAAATAAGTTTCTATTTCCATCTTTCTACATGTAGACCATCAGTTAAACCAGCAATAGCTCAATGTTAGGGTTCTTAAACAGATTGATAATTCCTGAGAAACTCTGAATTCTTTCTAAGCTTGGTGAAGTGATTGAATATTTGAAGGCAAAATGAAGGAACAAGACAAGAACAGAGGTTTGAGCTCCAAGAAGGTAGAGATAACAGAGATGTCCAGGGGAAATGCCATGAGGCCATCTTTGTCTGCTGCCATGCAATTGTAGAAATGCAGATTGTGTTCTGTCAGTCAGAAACTTGGACATTAAGCCATTGTTTCCTTTTCTTTCTTTTTTCTTTTTCTTTCTTTCTTTCTTTTCTTTCTTTCTTTCTTTCTTTCTTTTTTTCTTTTCCTGTTGATTGCATTTCAAAGGAATGGCTTTTAGGTGCTTGGGAAAAGACAATTCTGAGTTGTAGGAAAGGCCCATTCATCACAAAATGTCAAAAAAAAAAATAGATTCATAATTGTGAGCACTTTTTTGGAAATATGCTAAGATAGAAAGGTCAGGGACCTATTTTCTGATATTGGCTAGAACAAACGGTAGATAGTTCTGGAAGTGCTGAGCTATCTCAGACAGCCATTTTAATTGGGGGGCAAAGGTCTTTTGGGGGAAAAGACTGAAGCAGATAGAACTTCCTGGCGTTCTCCCCTCTCAGCACAGGGTTGGTTTTACATCTGTGTGGCAGTTTTGCAGTTTCCATCTTCAATTAATGAAGTGTGATCTGCATTATTCTGCTTCCGTGGAGAAGCATAGCCCAAGGTAAGTGTTTCTAAATTTCAATAAGAATGAAGCATTGTTTCTTCATTCTTCATCAAGTTCTTTCATCCCTGAACCCAATTTTATGAAATAATAAGCACAGAATTCAGTAAAATTAGTTGGTATGAAGTTTTCTGGCAGAAAACATGTGCCTCCTTAAATTTTTAAAATTATTTTATTGTTTCAACTGAAATTCAGGTCTCCCCCACACATCTCTTACAGCTTCTTTTTGTCTCTTTCATTTGAACAGTTTTTATTAGGTTTTACAAATGAGTGAGCCTGGGAGCAAGTGAACTGAGAAGTACATGTGGTTTAATTCACTACTTCTCTTTCATTAGTCAAATATGCATTGGATAACTTTTGTTAATTCAAGTGTATAGAATTAATAGAAATCTCTTTTAAATGCTTGCAAAACTAAATACAGATTTGAGCTAATCATTCCACTATTATCCAAAATATTTATACAAGTATGAAAGCAATCTTTTAGAAATCTGTTTATTATCAGGTCCAATTGCGAAGCATCATTTATTGATTTAATATCTGGGTCCAAAATGAGAGATGGCATCTTAGTCCATTCTTTCTAATTAGCAGAAACATTCCATGTTATTATAATTGCTGCAATAAATGGCTATTTTTAAGATAAATGTGAGCATGTTTAGAGATAATGAGGTACATGAAATTTTGGGGAGGTCTAAAAAGATAATACATTTCCTTTTTTTGAAAATGATTTAGGTATTCAAATATAGAAAACAACAAGTGATGTTAGAATTAATTAGGAAAGCTGATTTTAATCAATGTATTAAAATTCATCTTCCTATCTGGTATTTCAGTGCAGTGCTCAGGGGTTCTATCAGCAGGAGGGATTCAGCATTGATTCTGAGATAGATGCAGGTGTGCCCCATGCCTGTCTACTGACAATTCACACACTTGCCTGATTTAAAATTGAAAATATGAAATACAGTTCAAATTCTACCAGTTTCTGCTTACCATCTTTTAAAGAAATGAATATTTTAGTTAAATTCTTATATGTATTTATAATAGTTTCTTTGTATATTTTCAAACATTATTATTTGCAGTTTCACTTATTTCTGACGTAAATTGTAAACCCATTGTACTGGACATACATTTTTGGTAGCATTATCTAGAGAAGTTGTTATTTCAGGGCAGTGCCACTTGTAATTCCACACTGACCACCAGGTACGATCTTCACAATCTGAAGAAAAGAAGATAAAGGCTCTATCTTCCTTCTCCTTTGCCTCAGCATCATGGTAAGCCCTTGCTCAGGAATGCCACAACATAAAGAAGGTCAAAATACACCAAGGCTTTGCAATTGACAAACAAGTTTGCTTTAAAATGCTCATCATCACTGATAATTAATGAAATGAAAAATCAAGCGGCAGAAACACAGAGGTAGCTTCTAATTGGATCAGCTAATTTTACAGATGTGGATGGAATGTGAGGGTATGAGAGCACAGCCTAATTTTGGAAATGAAAACTGAAATGATATTTTAAAGAAAATAATTTCAGTTTTTTAGGAAATTAGCTATAAACTAAAAACATCATTTAAACTTCCGTCTCCTACATAGTTACACTAAAATGAAAGTCACATGTTCTAATAAACACTTGAATATGAATCTACCAAGTAGGGTTATAGTCAATGTTCACTTAACTTGAAACCATTATAATGTCCAGCTGCACATGAATATTTTGGTATATTTTAAGAATATCTGTATAATGAAATACTATCTAGAAAAAATATGGAGTATTGATATATATATTTAATATGTGAATCTCAAAATATGTTGTGCTGAATGAAAGACTCTACACAATAACACATATGTCATATATAGGTGTATGTGTATATATATATATATATATATATATATATATATATATATATATATATATATATACACACACACACGTAGAAAGAGAGAAACACACACACAGAGAGACAGAACATATATATGCCTATACAGTATATGAATGATTGATTCACAAATGTGCTGTTGGGAATTAGGAAGAGCATGAAAGTATTAAAAATTTTTTAATTAAAAAATTTTTATTAATTTATTCATATTCCATCTAGAAGGTTATCCCATCCCTTGTATCCTCCTATTCCTCCCTCCCTCCCATTTTTCCCTTATTCCCCTCCCCTATGACTGTGACTGAGTGGGACCTCCTCTCCCTGTATATGCTCATAGGGTATCAAGTCTCTTCTTGGTAGACTGCTAGAAAGGATTACAATTTTACTTGAGTAGCCTTTAAAAAGTCATAAGAATGTTATTAACCTGATTGTGGAGTTACATCAATGTTTATCAAATTCTACACTTGAGTTATGAGCAGTAAGTTAATTTAATGTTTTCAAAATGCAAAAATGCAACCTTTCCTTAAGTACAGTTTAGTTCTACCTAGTTATCTGTGTTAAGCATATAATTACCAAAATATGGTAATTTTAAAAAACGACATTTTTCTGGTTTGAGAGATGGTTCAGTGGTTAAGAGCATTAGTTGCTAGTCCAGAGATCCTGAGTTTAATTCCCAGCAACCACATGGTGGCTCACAACTATCTATAGTGGGATCTGATGCCCTCATTTATCTGATGTTTTCTTCTGTTATGCAAGCATACATGCTAATAGCAGCATATGTACATAAAGAAATAAATGTAAAATAAAAAGAAAGAGGAATCACCATTAAATAAATAGGAATCCATCTATAAAAATGACATTTCATATATTCTCATTAAAAGTCTTTAGAAATGCCCTCTTTTAGAGAATATAGATGAGCATATAAAACAAACAGAAAATTACATTTTCAAATTATTTAAAGAGAAAATTTAAAAAGCAGAGACAATATTAAGGAATATAAATTTCTTCCCAGCAACTAGTAGTCACAAGTTGCTAAATCATTTGTAAAATGTGAATAACAAACATTTTTCATTTTTATTTTTAATTATTTAATTAAAATATAATTTTAATATTTTACATAAAATAGAGCTATATTACGTTCCCCTTTTTCTTTTGACAAACCTTTCCCAAGTCTCCTCCCTCCAACTCTTTTAATTTCCCCTCATTCTCAAAACAATAACCTCCTTTTCTTTTATTGTTATTATTGCTATATTACATATACATGTATGTAAATGCACATGTTTATGAATACAATGCTATTTATGATTTGACTGTTGTATAATGAAATTAACACATATATAGAATTATAAAGAATCATTTCAATATTTAAATTCATAAAAAACTATTTAGAATCTACTTTTTAAAATATTTTCCCTGGCTAAATAGTACTTGCATATCAAATTAAAATGTATAATTTTATCATTTAAATTTTTTACATAGGATTTTATGGGCTGAGGCAAATAGGGTTCTTCAAAGGTAGTTATTCTGATCAATTTAATAGTCATATCGGTAGATGAAGAATCAGTGTGTCCAATTTTAAATATCATGGTAATTAAACTTTCCATTTATAGCTTTAGAATGTAAAAAATGTTGAGCTTATTATAATTATAATGAAATATTGAACACAATTATATGAACTTTAATAATTGATATCAGTGTATTCTCTTTTTAACTCTATGGAACATTGAAAAGAAGTAATTAGAAGACAGGAAAGGTTCATATTGAGAGGTTAATGCTTTTGAAATTATATAGAAGATATAAAATTTTAGGATATTTGTTTTTTGACTTCGGGCATTTAGAATGAAAACAGTATTTTATGCTAATTTTAGTTATTTAAGAAAGCTTAGCATTTGTGCACAGTGATATAATAATCTTTATTAGCTTTCCATGACAGTTAAGAAAGCTACAATCATCTAACACACTATACACCACTTTCAGCATTATTTGATGGATGGTCCTATTAAAATACGAAACATATGTAGTAGCAAGAGTTACTCTGTGGGATTATTGACTGTGGCTCTCCGTTATCCAAAAAATATATGAAATCATGTTATTTATCAATTTTCATTAGTATCTCATTTGCTGAGAACTCAAGAGAATGGTAAAAGAGGCGGTTATCATGAAATGCTTTTAGGAGGCATACCTTTGACTTTTATTATTTGTATAGTTCTACTAAAGCAAAAACATTTATCTTACTGAAGCTTCAAGAAAACTGAAGGATAGTTTGAAGTAAAAGTTGTAGTGAAAAGACTGGGCTTGTAGAATATGTTATTGAAAGATTAAGAAATAATGTTAGTGAGTTTATATTTATTTCCCATAAGATATACATGGGTTTTTTTCTTTAAGTACTTAACAACATTGTTATTGACACATTTAACTTTTTACATGTTCATAACTTTCCTTTTACTAACAGGTTATTTTATGAATGGAGTTCAATGTTTCTACTAGTCTGCTCTAAAAGTATAAATTTAGATTATTCAAGTAAATTTGCTATTGAAAAGCATAATATAACAACATTTTATCTCGAAGTTATAAAATGTATATCAAATGCATGTATGACAGGATAGGATAAAATATTGAAGACATCTTGTTGTATTAATGACTGCTAAAATGTTTATATTTTTCTTTTTTGTTATATTTCTTTTATATATACATTTATATTATTACACATAAATAAAATAAACTATATACAGCAAGAATTACCACAGAACAATCAGGAATTATATAAATATTACATTCATAGTGATTTGGCTATTTGTATTGGGCAAACTTAAAGAAAACATCTTTCCTATCTTGTTGAGTCTAAAATTCTGAATGAAACTCAATATCTATGATATTTCATTTCTATGAACTTCAAACATCTATCTATACCTAAAATCAATTTAACCCTTAAACAACTAAACTTAGTGTAATCTATCTGGTCTTTAACCCCATCAGAAACTTGAGAAGGAAGTTGCTAAACTGCCCTTCCAATTCATTCCGGTAAATATTTACATATTAAACGATAATATTTGCAAGGAATGCATCCTGTCAGGTCTGATTCAATGTCAGTGTCTGATTCTTTTGTTATGAAAGCATATAATTTCTCACAAGCATTATACAGTCTTAACATTATAAGGGTATAAATAGTGTGTGTGAAGCATGGAACAATTAAGGCTGGATTTCTGTTCTTTGTATGATCAGGAAAAGACGACACTGGAAATCTTCATTTATACCATAGGAAGAATGGCATCTAGTAGGAATTCATAGGGGTTCTTTAGTCAACAAGAAGCATTGTCTATGCCTAGACATTCATGTTTCAGCCAGTCTCAGAGCTAGTCCCATATGGTGGGATTAGCAATATAAGTTACCTGCTTGTTCTACAGGTTAAATTCTTCCCATCCTGATTGTAGCCTGATTTTGTTGCTTACTTGGTAATTTCTCATTGTGAGTGCGTATCATACACACTCACTTGCCAGTCCTTCCAATTCTACCCGATCCTTGTAACCTCCCTGAAACCAGGAAGAAGAAGGAGGAGGAGGGGTGGGGAGGAAGAAGAAGGAAAAATAAGTCAACTTGTGTTGCCCATATAGTTCTTGGAGCATGGTCAAACTCCCAATGACTAACCCATTAAATAAAACTGAGCCCTTGCCCACCTGCACCCCTACCCAAGAGCTAGCAAGTGTGGGGAGCTACACACCAGCATCCTTATCACATTACTTTATATACCGATCACAGCACCACCCTCCTCTCCTGTGAGTCCAACCCTCCCTTCTTCATCCTCCATCCCCCGCTACCTTTATTCCCAGAAAAGGGAGCCCTCTCCCTGCAATACTACTGCAGAAATCCTAAAGCATGGCAATTCCTCACAAAAACGGGAATCAATACACCTCAAGATACGACTGTATTACTCTTGGACATATACCCAAATGATGCTTATCCTGCCAGAGACACTTGGGCAAATATGTTTGTTGCTATTCTAGTCATAATAGATAGAAATGGGAAACAAGCTTGATGACATGTAACAGCATAATGGATTAAGACAATGTGGTACATGTACACAATGGAATATTACTCAGCCATTATAGAAAAGTGAAATTTACAGGTAAAAAGATGGAACTAAAAATATCTTGAGTGAAGTGACACAGACCCAGAATGACAAACACGTTATACATTTGTTTATATGTGGCTATTTTCTTTTAAATCAATGATAGCTAAGCTAAAATTCAATGAATCCCAGAGGTTAGATATAGAGTAAGGGACTGTAGCCGGGATATATCTCCCTAGGAAAGGGAAATATAATAGAGAAGTATGGATGGATCTTGGGAGGCTGAAACATGAATATAAAGTGGAGAATGGGAGGAAGAGCAGGACAAGAGAGTAAATACAGAGAGACAGTAAAAAAATATCTTTATTTGAGGTATAGTATGAAAACCTATTACAGTGAAAGTTTCATGATATATGTAATTTTATATGTGGTTATGCATGCATTTCCATCATATATAAATCATATACATATATACACACATATATGTCTTATATATACATAAATATATATGAAATTTTCTGTGCAATGATTATTAATATTTAATATTGATTTATAATTTTAGTATAATCAGCAATTACTCCTTAATCAGGTGTATACCCAAATATCAACACAGAAAGACTAGGATATATTTAATTAGCCTACAGTAATGAGCAAAAATTACTCCATCCTAAACCTCCAAGCTAGTATAGCTTTCTCCCGTTCAGATTTACCACATTGTACTTGCTTTTATCATTTCCTAGGTCCAGTTCATCACTCTTGATGTTTCCTAGTCTTCTCTTCATGCATTCCTACTTTTCTTCCTGCTCTTTCTCCTCTACTCATTGGACCAGGATGTCCCACCCTATTCTCTCTTGTTGCTCATCATTGGCCAGTTGGCTGTTATTGTTAACACGGAGAACAAATGGTGATATGTTTACACAAATTTGAGATAGGAGATACTTAGAATAAGTACCACAATGCAATGTCCAGATTAAAACCAGATAGTAGGGTAGAGAAATCAGCATTTGAATGAACAATAGTCATTATGTCAACAGGATTCTAAGTGAAATGGCCACAAAATGAGGAAGACAGATCTCAAACTGGTCATCTCTAGTCACCAAAAGAAGTTTTCAGCACTAGGATAGCATTAAATAAAATTGAGGTGCTGGCCAAATGGGTTCCACGGGAACCATCAACCAACCAGGATCTTGCCAATATTATAATTGTTCTTCACAAACTGACAGCAAGGTCCCATTGCTAAAGGCAACACCTACACAACTCACAGAACATGGAGAAGTGTAGTAGCTCATGCTTACACAAAGTATTCTCCCCTAGTTCTTCAGTACAGAAAAATATTCTGCATGCTACCACAAGGTACACCAACGTAGTGCCAGATTCTTTGATCTACAATGATCTACATATCTACAAAGATATACCAGTGCATTGGTGTTACAAAACATGTGGGGGTAGTCTATGAATATCTGATTTGACTTAAGGCCCACTCTATTACATGGAGCCCATACTGAAGAGCTCTTGAATGATCAAGAACTTGAGACTAGATAGCTCAGGAAAGTAGGGTGTAAACTCAATCAAAGTAAAAGAAAATTAAACAACAAGACCCCACAGGTATAAATGATTACTAATTACATCCTACCATATTCGTAGATCAGTGCATGCTGAGCCATCATCAGAGATGCTTCTTCCTACAGCAGATGTGAATAAATACAGAAACACATAGATAGAAATTATAAATAAATTAGAAGGCCTTCACACCCTTAATCACCAATGAGAGATCCCCTTTAATTTCTTCTTTTCAGTGTTCAGTAAAATCTGAGAAGGTAGAGTAGAAAGAGTGTAGTCATCTGAATGGCTGGACGACACCAAGAAAAAAAGCCCCCTAAATCAACAGTATGAGCACTTATAAGCTCACAGAGACTGAGGCAGCATGAACAAGGACTGCCCCTTGAGAAATGAACACAAGCCCTTACCCATAACCCAGAAGCTATTGCCAATTGATAACCACTTCTAAAAGAAAGTTTGTTTTCTCAAGGGAAGCTCACTGGAGAAACTAACTACTCTTATGCATAAGTTCCATGCTCAACAGTAGATGACCACCACCACCACCACCACCACCACCACCACCACCCAACCAAATGTAATGCTATCATTGGAGGCTCCTTGCCTCATAATGTCCTGTCTAACATTTAAAAAAATTCATCATATATAAGAACATACATTTATATCTATATTTACAAACAGACACACACACACACACACACACACACACACACACATATATATGGCCATTCTATAAGTCCAGAATAAACACTGACCTTAGAGAATGAATATATATTATATATCAAACAATTATTATATTTAATGTTATTTTATATTTCTATAAATAGTATAATAGTATATTAATACATTTATTTTTAGTATATAGTTATATTTATATCACATATGGTATACTATATACTCATTTTATGATTTATTTATACCGTATATAATATGTAATTATATAATAAATACATCTTGCTGTCTCTTCTCTTTTTCTCTCCCTAATTATGTATATATATTTCAGTCTCTCTCAATTTTTCTTGATTTCTTTCCCTTTCTCTAACCCCCTTCCCTGCACTTTACTTTTCTCTTCCACTTTTTTCCTCTTCTTCCCCATTCCTCCCTCTTTTCTCAGTAAAAGGTAATCTGGTTTTTCTAGTCTTTAGAATTCTCACATGAAATTGTGGAGTAACGGATTTTACTACTTTTGTTGTTCTCCAACAATTTTATAACCTTTCAATTGTAACAGTTACTTCTCATCATGAAAGTATCAAAACATGTATTTTTAAAATCCTGATAACATTAATCAATTCTGATTACTAATAAGTTTCCCTTCCATTGCTATGCTATGTAGACATATACATGATTCCTGTCATTGTTTTAGGTGGACTTTCAAATCAATTCGAAAAAGAAACAAGATAAGTGACACCATGAGGCACTCACAACTGCTTAAATCACTTCTTTCTTATTTAGAATAAAATTTATACTGTAATTCTCAATTGTCATGGAAGCTAATTGATTGTCTTGAAGCTTCTATCCTGTATGTACAAAGCCAATGGTGTCTTTGATGTGGAATAGAGTCATATGTAATATTTGAATTACTGTCATGTAGACATGAAATAATGGCTTTTCTTTCTTCTAAATAATCAAGTTTACTATCCAATTCAGATAACCTCATCATTAGTTATACTTTAGTCATAAAAAATAAATTCTTCCTTTTAAATTTATGTAAAGACAGAATCAAAATAGAGAAATAGCTTATGTCTTATGTAAATATCTCTCATATTATTTCAAAGATAAGGAAGAAATAAAATGACTATTTAGTATAATATTGGATTTAGCAAGAAGCTAAGTATAATAATTTCAGAAAATTACAGGGGATATATTTAGGAACAAATGAAATGAAATAGTATGTTCTCACTGTTATTAAGGCCTGATGTATATATAATGCACAGTTTGAGATCACCATACATACTATGACATGAGAAGAGTGATATGATGTCAAGGGAGCATGGTCGGCAAGGAGGATATAAATAATTTCTAGTCAATACTTCCATTGCTTTAATTTGAAACGTGGAATGTCACAATAGACTCTAGTGATATTTAAAGTGACTTTTTCAATTAATTTGAATAACTTTCTCTCTCTCTCTCTCTCTCTCTCTCTCTCTCTCTCTCTCTCTCTCCCCTCTCTCTCTCCACCCTCTCTCTCTCCCCTCTCTGTCTCTCTCTTCTCCCCCCTCTCTCTCTGTCTCTCTCTCTCTCTGTGTCTCTGTCTTTGTCTCTGTCTCTGTCTCTCTCTCTCTCTCTTGCTCACAACTTAGAACCTCATAGAAAAATTTCCAGTCATCACACAGGGACATTATAAGTAAAAAATTAAAATCCTAATGGCAACCTTCTACAAGGTATGATGTGATCACAAGATACTTACATTTTCTGTATTACCAAGCAGTTAGTTGTCAGTAAACAAATGGCCATTTTGAGGCCATTAATTAATAATTTATTTTTATGATTTATTATTGCTTCATTTTTATTTTGTATGAGACTAAATTCTCTCTGGACATGAGGTGTTAACTAACACATTCAATGCATTATATTCAACCTCATTTACTCAGCACTATATTAGGTAAAGTTATTGCTTGAAAGTTTACATTAATCCTTTGCATATATTTTGTCTTAGGCATGTTTTAATCACAGAAAATTTATAAAATGGTGACCTTTCTACCTGAACACTCTTAGACTTCTATAAGTTGAAAAAGGAATTTAATCCTCATTTTCTATCTGGCTTGAATGTGTTCAAGCCTGTACATACCAACAGTCTCTTTGAGATCGTATGTGCATTAGACTTGCTTTGTCTAGAAGATATTCTCTCCTTGGAGTTGTCTGTAGTGAGAATTGTGTGCTTTTTATTCCTTAAATATTACAGAAATACTATGAACATGTTTTCATTGTAATCGTAGGTGTGGAGATATAGCACTGCTTTGCAGCAGCTGGCCATTATTTGTCTCATCCTCTATCAGGGGCATGGTTTTGCCAGATATAGGAAGTTTCTGTGTGTGACCTTTGGAATTCTGGAAACTTTTCAGAGTGTATATAAATGCTAGAGCCCAATAGGTATGTGGCTGGTTAGTGGTGCACGTTGTTGGTTACCATTAGTTGTGGTTTGTCCAGTACTTATGCCCAAAGAAAAAAGGAGGAGGTGGAGAAGAAGAAGAAGAAGAAGAAGAAGAAGAAGAAGAAGAAGAAGAAGAAGAAGAAGAAGAAGAAGAAGAAGAAGAAGAAGAAGAATTAGATATCCTGACAGTGAAGATCAAACTTGCCATCCAAAAATTTGACACCCCTAGTTAGTGGGAAGTAGTCTAATGATAACCGCTCCCTCCTCCCCTCTATCCCCCTTTTCTCTCCTATCTACTGTTAGTGGGCTAAAAGGGAAGATGTAACAGGGTGTAGATTGGTAGATGAGACAAAAAAGGAATCCACAAAATAGCAAATTCTGGCTACATTTATCCATGTCTGTGGTCTTACAATCTTTCTACCTCCTCTTCATCATAGATCTCTGGGCCTTGAGGAGAGGATTTTGACAAAGATATCCCATTTGTAGATGAGTGCCCCAAAAATATCTTACTTTCTTCTTATTGCCCAGTTGTTAGTATCTGTGTGCTTTCACATATACTGAAAAAGGAAGTTCTGATTAGGGTTGCATGACTCACTGACATGGCCTAACAATATGGCATTAGGATTCAATTTCTTGCCATGTTTCCTTCAAAGAATAATAGTAGGAGGTTTTCTTCATGAACCATGAGTTATCAAGGTATAGGTCTGGCTACTGTAGGAGTTCCATATCATGAAATGGATTTAATTTTTCTAAAGTGTTTTCTAAAGTGTTACTCCTATAATATTTGTGCCACTATTATATTAAGATATATTGAAGACAGGTCACTGTTGTGGTCATAGAATGTATAGCTGAGAGGCATTGATAATTTTCTTAGTCCTTTGTAGCATGCAAAGTAACCTTCTGCATCATGGATTTTACTCAGTAGGGTTTGGGAAAGAGCTTGCAAAGTCTTACTCTTAACCAAAATGTTATTTGTGTTTAAAACCTGGTACCATAAGAAGTCTGTTTTCTCTAATGTGTGTCACTGGATATATCAACCACACTTCAGGCCATGACACAGGTCCAGGAGTAGATGACCAAAAGAATACAAACTCTATGTATTTTATTTGTGTGTGTGTGTGTTATATTTTTTAAAACATTTTTGTCTTATTTTTGTTTGATTTTCATATTTTGTTTGCTGAGGGGAGAGAGAGAGAGAGAGAGAAGAGAAGAGAAGAGAAGAGAAGAGAAGAGAAGAGAAGAGAAGAGAAGAGGAGAAGAGAAGAGAAGAGAAGAGATGAGAAGAGAAACAGGACTACTTGGGTGAGTTGAGAGGGGAGGATCTAGGAGTAATTGTGGTAGGGAAAACATGATGATAATATATTGTTTAAAATTAAAGTAAAAAGGAGAATTAACAGTTTACAATATATTACATTTATTCCTACAATTTGTTAATACTTATTTCATCAACTTATGTACTGTATTCTTTAATAAAATTCTATAAAACTTTGTTCCATTCTAGCTCAGGCCACAGAGCTAGGTGGTCATCAACATATCAAAACACAATCTGAGAATGACTCAAGAGAATTCTGTTTTTCTCAGAACAATAGGAATCAATGACTCAGCACCAGCTGCTGTTCTACAGGCCCAGTGTTTGCTTCCCAGCATCCACAGGGATTTTAACAAACATCTACAATTGCAGATTTACAGACCTGATCAATCAGGCTTCCAACAGTATTCACATCCACATGACACACACAAGCATAAACACACACACACACACACACACATATGTGCACATACTTACCTATACAATAAAAATAAAATAAATGTTTCTTTCTAATAAAATAATACATGCTTCTGAGCATACTGCTGAAAAGAGAGTTAACTATATAATTTTAAATCATAAGCACCTATTCGTTAAACTTACAATTAAGAGAAAAGCAGGCATTCAACAATTGGGACCGCAGGGGAGTACCTAAGGTATTTCTGTTTTCCTGCACTTGTTAATGATTTATTGTCATTGCATAATCCCTCCTTTGGAGGCTAATGATGGTCAAACTAGACTCTGCCTCCTACAGAAGAATGACCAGGAAGAGTCACATAGAATTATCACTTCACAGGAGAAAGAGTTTCAATGGCAAAACAAAGCACTTATTCTTCTACTGATTGTGTGTTACACTAGAGAAAATAGAAGTACAAAGAAACATGGGGGTCTCCACATGATTCTCACTCAGAAATCATCACTGTGGATATAGATGATGTCAATCCATCATTTGTGTGAAAAGTGGATTGATTTAAAAATTACACTAATGTGAGAAGTACCCAGAAGGTGATCCAGGCTCAGCCAAGACATGTCTTCTTGTGTGTTTTCTTACCACTAGATAAGACAATGTAACCACACTCATACAACTTTATATTGTTATATGGAATGCAGCTTGATCCATTTTTATAAAATAAGCATCATTATAGTATATTAATATAATATATATCTATGACATTGCAGCTAATGTTGAAATGTATATAGTTCTTCTATGTACTTTTCCAAATGATACATTTCTTCCTGCAGATAAATTATTACTGCATATCAATTTTATAAAAATTCTATGAAATCAAATATTTTGTATGTTCTTTATCAAAGCTGACTTCAAGGTAGCTATGTTTGTCTTTTCTAAATCAATACATAAGAATCACACTTATGCTCATTGTATATTACTGTTTTTCATTATCTTTATGTATCATTTCATATTATTATTATATATTATTTTCATTATATTATCATTTCTATTAATGGCAATAGTCTGATCATACTCATTGTTATTACATATTGGTTTATAATGTTGAATAGTTAAATTTAGCTACCCAGTCTTTTCTCTTCCTCTGTAGTTTTCTCTACATTTAGTTTCTCTAATTTCCTTTGAGTGTTCAATTTTTTTTTTATCATTTGGGTTATAAAATGGTAAAGCTCAACATATTAAATGAACCCATGTGCAATACAACGTGAAAGGAGAAATAAAGGACAGTGAGGAAAAAGTGAGAAAGAAAAATAATCCTGAATTGACAGACCCAGATGCTACATGAAGCTATTCATGAAAAGTTAGGAATGAAGATCTACTTACCTTAAATAGGGACTTGGCAACAGATCAAAGTAATGATAGCTCCAGAGTCCAACAAGGTGTAGTGATGAGTTTTATTGTGTTTTCTTACAGGAGTATTAGTGATGGGTTACTTCCAGTAGCAGAACTGATTCAGAGACAACTGAATCACAAAGCCCACTCCAGCATAGGAGCTGCTCACTAAGGCTGAGAACTGGGAGTCCAATACACAGGATGCAGTTAGATCAACTGGTTGGAAAATGAGTTTTCCACGTTGCCCAGGTGAGAACTGAGGCCTGTCTATCATAACTTCACAAACATGACAGAGCGATGGATCTTCAGAAACTACATAGAAATATTGTCCCAAAGTTCACACACTTTAACATCTTGATTTATTCTGTCCAAATAATTTAGGGATATGTTTATGTTGAAAAATATGCACACACACAGATATATCATTCTGATAAGAAAATCAAGTAAAGTAAAATTATATACTTTCACTTGAACAAAAATAATTGTTTTCTTCAAGTTGAAAAAATATAACAGATGACCGTGTTGGCTATCAACTGTAATGCCAGAATTTGAGAGGGTAAGAAAGGATAGTTTTTATGAGTTCATGAATATCCTGGGGTGCATAGTGGGTTCCACACCAGTCAGGACTACAGAGTGAGAACTTGTGTCAATACTAATGCCCACTAAAATGAAAATGTAATCAGAGTCATGTTGTTAGAGTATATTTGTTTTGTGGTTTAGCATGCTGTATTGTAGCTTTAGTCTTCCTAGATGTTTAATGACAGAATATACATACTTATGGTCTTAGTGCTATAATATGAACTCTTTCACATCAATGAAAAAGAAAATTCCGCTCTGAAGCACTTGTCTAGAACTCACACCTGTAGAGCCTGATCTGAATGGATTGTGAAATATGACAAACAGCAGGGATAGTTGAACATTTGAACCTATTCACTATAGTGGGAATGTCCAGTAAGCTTTCAGATTGTTTCTACTGGCTTCTTTATTAGCTCTCTGTTTTCCAGAGTGTAAGCACAGCATTTGTTCATGTGTTCTGTACTCTCAGTTAACTCGGGTGCTTTGGATGGTCTCATTCAAAGTCTTTTTCCTTCCTGGTTCAGTAAAAATTACACAAAGTGACTTGGGTGAAGCTGTCCTCTCTTCATGGTGGCATTCTCTATGGATTTGAAAATGCTTCTTTTTTGAGCAATGTCTTATTCACTGAATGTAGATTATTTGGTCACTAGGTAGAAATGGACAGAATATAAGATTTGTTCCTGATGCATGTGGGGACCCACTTTAAAAAGATGGTATAGCCCATCTATCTGTTCAGCACACCCATCCAACCTGTCCTTATCATTCATAAATGGAGCAATGTTGTCTATTTTACATAGGTATCGATAATTTTACTATTGCATATCTGTAAGCACATACATGTATAGTTGTCCAGTAATAGAGTGAGAAATCATGAAGCCACAGTTTCTGTCAAATCAGAGGCAACTCTGACTTGACAATGATGCTTTTGAGAGTTTGGACCAGGACTTCAGGTGTTTTCACTAAAAAGCAAAAGGAATCCCTTTTCTGCTTGATGGGGCAGATGAACATTTATAGGTCTTTGGCTTACAACCCGAATGTGAGAGATAGATCCGTTCTGTACACACATGTAAGAATGAGTGAATATGATGCATACAGCATGTGGGGAGGGGCTTTACCTTTAAAGATCTTGAGAATGGAGCTGGGGGTGGCTAAGTAGGCAAGAGTGATCTTCACTGAATTTTTGACAGAGAATCTATCACTAAAACATCCCATGTTGGCTGTGTTGGCTGACCAAGAAGCTCTAGACATGTACCTGTCCTCACCCACTAATGCTGGGGCTTCAGGCATGGGCAGCAATTCTTTTGTGTGAGTCTTGAGGATTTGACCTCAGGTCTTCCCAAAATATCAGAGGTAACTCAAATTTAATTTTACTTTGATGTAAGAATCTTACAATAGACAGATTCATTAACTGTCCTGAATTTTGGCATGCTTATCATTCAGAATACACGCCAGAATATTAAATAATTGTTTCATTTTTAAACTCATCAAACTGCTATCCTTTTTATGTCTATAGGTCTACATTTTTAATATCACACCATTTTCTATTATAATTTAAGCTTATGGTCTGCCTCAAATTCTCTTTTAAAGTGTATTTTTACATTTTATTTATTTATTTAGTGTGTGTGCATATGTGTGTGTGTTTGTGTGTGTGTGCATGTAGGAGGTTAGGAGACAACTTACAGGAGCTCTTTCTCTCGCTATACCATCTGAGTCATTTCATGGGCCACGTAACAACATTCTAGTATGTTCTATTCATCCATACAAGCTTTAATGACTTGCTTATGATATCCTTTTCATAGTTTCTTTTATTGCTTATCTGGCTTTTAGTTTAAGAGTTGCTGGTGGGAATGCAAACTAGTACAGCCACTTTGGAAATCTATCTGGTGCGATCTCAGAAAAATGGGAATAGGGCTTCCTCACGACCCAGCTATTCCACTCCTTGGAATATACCCAGAAGATGCTCCAGCACACAACAAGAAAATTTGCTCAACCATGTTCATAGCAGCCTTATTCATAATCGCCATAACATGGAAACAGCCTAAGTGTCCCTCAGTAGAAGAGTGGATAAAGAAACTGTGGTACATATACACTATGGAATACTACTCAACTATTAAAAACAAGGAATTCCTGAAATTTGTGGATAAATGGATTGAGCTAGAAATGATCATAATGAGTGAGTTAACCCAGAAGCAGAAAGAATCAAATGGTACATACTCACTTATATCTGCATACTAGCCCAAGGGGCATGTCCCACGAAAGCCTTCACTTACCAGGAAACTGGGACAGAGGGGAGGGCATCCTATTGGGACTCTAAATGAGAGACGCATGGGAGAATAGCAAAATAAAAGGATACAGAGGGTCCTAGAAATCTACAAGTAGAACAATATGATAGGCAGATTTGGGACCAGGGGTCCTGCTCAAACTAAGGCACCAGCCAAGGACAATACAGGAGGTAAACTTTAAACCCCTTCCCAGATCTAGCCAATGGTCAGAATATTCTCCACAGTTGAGTGGAGAGTGTGATATGACTTTCTCACGTACTCTGGTGCCTCACATTTGACCATGTCCCCTGGAGGGGGAGACCTGGTGGCACTCAGAGGAAAGACAGCAGGTAGCCAAGAAGAGACTTGATACCCTATGAGAATATACAGGGGGAAGTAATCCCCCTCAGGAACAGTCATAGGGGAGGGGAATAATGGGAAAATGGGGGGGGGGAGGAATGGGAGAATACAAGAGATGGGATAAACATTGAGATGTAACAAGAATAAATTAATAAAAAAGAAAGTTTAGTTTAGTTTAATATAATCCTGTGTCTCTGTCTATTGTGTAGTTATTGCCTTTTCTCCTGGAGTTTTATTCATAGTTCTTGCCAGCATCGTTATCCATTCATGTCATGAAGCATTTCCCTGTGTTTTTTTCTAGAACTTTCATAATTTCTGTTCTTTTTTTTATAATTTTATTTTTTGTTTGTTTATTTATTTATTTATTTATTCACTTTACATTCTGATCATAGGCCTTTCCCTCCTCTCCTCTGGGCACCCCTCCCTCTCTCTACCCCTGTTCCCTTCCCTATTCTTCAGAACATAAGAAAACCCTTTCCCCAACCAACCAACCCAAGTACATCAAGTTACATCAGGACTGAGCACATCCTTTTCCTCTGCAGCCTGCCAGGGCAGCTCCATCACAGGAAAGTGATTGAAAAGCAGGTAACAGAGTCCATGTCAGAGACAGCCTTGCTCCCCTTCGTAGTGAGTCCATGTGAAGACAGAACTACACCTTGGCTACATCTGTGTAGCGGGCCTATGTCCAGTCCATGCATGGTTCATGTTTGATACTTCTGTCTCTGCAAAACCATTTGGGCCCTGGCTGGCTGACCCTGTTACTGCTCTTGTGGAGCTCTTGTCCCCTCTAGATCATTCTATCCCTTACCTCACTTTCCACAAGACTTCCTGTGTCCTACTCTAAGTTTGGCTCTGAGTCTCAGCATCTGTTTTGATCTACTGCTGGGTGGAGCCTCTCAAAGGACAGCTATGCTAGCTAGGCTACTGTCTGCAAGCATAGCAGAGTATCATTAATAATATAATGGGTTGTCTCTCTCCCATGAGGTGGATCTCAGGTTGAGCCAGACATTGATTGGACATTTCTTCAGTCTCTGCCCTATTTTTATCCCTGCACATCTTGTAGGCAGGGTAAAAATTGGGTTGAAGTTTTTGTGGGTGGGTTGGTGTTGTGCTCCCTTCTCTAGGAGTCATGTCTACTTAGAAGGTGGTCTCTTCAGTCTCCATGACCTCTGCTACTAGGAGTCTCAGCTAGAGTCACCCCCATATCCTCCCAGAAGCCTAACCCATCATAGGTCACCAACTTCTCTCAGAGATGACCCTGCCCATTGCTTCTCTTCTCTCTACAAGCCCTCTGTCCAACTATACCTGCTCTCCACAGGTCTGTTATCCATCTTATTTCTCTCCATGCATTCTCTCCTACCCTCTCTTCAACCACTTATGCTGACTTTTCTATTTCCTTGAGATTGTAACATCCTTCCTTGGGTCCTCCTTGTTTCTTATCTTCTTTTGATCTTTGAATTGTAGTATTGTTATCCTGTACTCTATGGTTAAATTCCTCTTACAAGTGAGCACATACCATGTGTCTGGTGTGTGTGTGTATGTGTTTGTGTGTGTGTGTGTGTGTGTGTGTGTGTGTGTGTATGTGTGTGTGTGTGCATGCTCTTAAATGAAGGGTTTTGATCACTATAAGGGACTTCTGGAAGTTGTTTCCACATAAGAAGCTTCCCTTAAGGATGGAATGTTTCTATTTCAGAGGAAGGTGCTACATGATCTAAGTCATTATAAATCCCCAACTTTCTCCTAGAGATAGACAGTCGCTGCTACATTTCTCTCCATTCTTTATCTTGAATTCCCTGTGCTTTGGGGACCCCATCATTTTTTCCTTTTCACAAAAGATTACGTGCTTCTAACCAGAGTCTGATAAAATCAAATGGACTTTCTTAAGTTTTCCTTTTCCAGGACCCCTAGTCCTAAAATAATTGTTTTTGTTACTAATTTCATTAATGTTTGAAAATGTTTATTTATGTATGTGTTCAAGATCATATTTGTTTTGGTGATAAATCACTAAATACCTAGTACTCTATGATGATCAAAAAGAAAACTTAAATGCTCACAAAACTTGACTTATTTAAATAGTTTTAGAAGCCCATCCTTTTCATTTACAACATGCTATATTTTATTATCATTGAAATTGATATATACTCTTTAAGTACATGTAAGTTTTTCTTTTTAGATTTCTTTTTCAAACTGTTTCTAACTTAAAATTGGCCTGTGGGTCTTACTCTATTTATTTTATGTTGACACCTTACATAACTGCAGTATAATTGTCAAGAGAAAAATAATTTCTTGGGTCTTTTTAACAAAAAGCTTTCTAATGTTTCTAATGAGGAAAAATGTATCAACTGTATATGTGCATGCTGTTGTCTGAGATGTTATCACACAAATGGGTGTTTTCTCTCTGTGGTTGTTCAGAAGAACAGAAGAACTTCATTAAGACAATGAAGAACTCAAATCAAAAATTGCTTTCCACTGTTGCAGAAGCAATTGACTAACAAACATTGTAACTTTCAAAACAATGGCATCTTTAAACCATTTAAGTTTCAATTAATACCAACTTTACCCATAGAATATGATGCCTTAATGGTTACAAATATATACTGTGTTCATGAAGGATTACAGTTTTTAATTCTCAGAAGGGGGAAAGCCAGTTTGCAAGTGACATTCCACAGAAAACACACTATTTGAACTGGTCTGTTTCACTGTAGCAAAGAGAAAGCCTCCAGCTGATCCCTTTGATTTCCCTAGCTGGTTTGTTTGATTACCCTCATATGGATAATGCAGAAACCATATGGGGAGAATTTACTTCTCTGTATTTGCAACAAAACCTGCTGGGATGCTAAGATCTTACAGCTTCTAAGCAAACAAAGGAGAAAGCCACACATTTTTTTTTTTTTTTTTTAATTTCAGGGCAAAGAATGAAGCTGGTAATAGCTAAAATGAAAAGGCGACTCTCAGGCATTAGGGAGTGTGTAATTTGGCTCAAAGATATTTGGTTGTTTCTACTTTGTTTCTTCTGTTAGTTTTGATTTTTTGTTATTACTTGCACAATGTCTCATTTCATTACCTTCACTTGATAATCTGTCTCTGCAGGACGAAGGCGTCCTCAAAATCATATGCATACATTTTGTCTATTCATCCAATTCACCATAACCACTAATAAAAATGCATTAACATAGTAGTCTATTCTTAACTAACAGCCATGTGTTTATTCATTCACATATTATTTCATAAATTTTATTTCATGACAAATGCATGTAAGTATTATTTCTGTTGTTAGGAAGTCTTTAATTCTTTGATGAAAAACAAAGAAATGTCAGTTGTTATCTTCGGTTTATAAAAGCTAATTTTACTATAATTTTCAGTAGTTGAAGTATGATTATGCCTATTATTTTGCTCTATAATTATTATATAGAGGATTACATAAATTATGAACAGTTGTCTTATTCTCTGACACCAACTGGGTGTTCTAGATCTCAAGCTATTTCTTATACTACCCAGAGTTAGCACAGACACCAAAGCTTAAGGGATTCATCCTATGATGTGATCCCCATTTTACATGTGTAGGAGAAAGATGACAGGTGCAAGCAATCCTCTCTGAATTCTCCGTGTGTTCTGCACCCCAGTAACATTTTTTTTATGCTGAGTTATAGAGTTTATTTATGTGGGTCCTATCATGCAGGCATAGTTTTCAAATCAGCATTCATAGATAATTCAGTAGACTTTTTAGCATTTTTTTCCCTTTTCAGAGATTAATGTTAACTTCCACTCATGGTTTTTCCTTTCTGACCACCATGCTGTAGATTAGAACTGTCGAGAGCTTTCATACTTAAATTTAACTGTTAACTTTCTTAAATTCCTAGGAACTCTATGTTGGGAACCACAGCAAAAATAAATATTGCATACGTTTTTATTATATCGTAATAAATTTTGAATGTAGCGTGTAAATGAGAAATCAAGAATATTTTATCTTAAGTTTAATTTGGACAATAAAAGATTAAGGTAAGAGAACGGCTTCATGTGGCAAAGCACATGGGGAAACAAGAGCAAGACATGTAGAGAAAAAAAGCAAAAGGGACTTTAATAGAAGATGGAAGCAATGGTGAGATAGTTTTAGATTATGGACCGAGGTATGATGGTCAGTGAAAACAGATCTTTTAAGGAAGCATATGGTTTACTTTGATCAACATTTTTATAGAGCCCACTAGTATCAGTGTATAAATGGACTGTAGGGAGCACAGGACTGGGAGTGGTGAAATGATGCTTTTTTGCTATTAAATGTATGGATATATAGACTTGGCATTTTGAAAGTGTTGAATAATGGAAACAGAACTTGTAGCTGACATGATTGTTCCTCTGGGAAGTCTTCTCTGAATTATTATGCAGAGCTAAGTGCATTCTTCTCTGAGCCCACAGAACATCATTTTCATATGTCTATTAGAAATAGAACCCACTGCATTTTTATGGCTATTTGATTATATGTCTACAACCATCATTAGGAGATTATGGATCCCTAGAGAAGGGATTCTACGTTTCTACATCTTTCTGCGTCTGGTGGTTACTATGGTGTTGGTAATCAATAAGTTCTATCTGATGTGTGAATGGACTCAATCTCTGCAAAGTATCTTATCAGATTTAAATATCCAGCTTTGAATATTGCTTATTTTTATCATGCTTTTGCATAAATAAGACATAGCCTTTTAAAATGAGCCTACTTAATCTAGCACATATAATGACTATATGTATAATATTATTAGGATGACACACAGTAACAATGTTTTAATATTCTGCATTGTAATATTTTTATGGACTTTGTAATCAACTATTATTTTCTATTATTTTAATTCAAATAATAGTACAACTAAAAACAATTCATACTCCATACTGTTTGGTTAGTAGTCTTCTATAGCACTTAATAAATAATGAAAATTTGACAAAAAATTGAACAAATTTAATAACATAGCATAGTTAGTAAAACATTAAAAAGGTCAAACATTATTTTGTTCTTCTGTTTTATAGTACTGTAAAATTACAAGTCATTTTTGTTAATTAAAATTTCATAGAATAATAAGTAAGACAAACATAATATAAAACATCTGTATCAAGTTGGGTATGAGATAATTAAATGGAGTATGCAATAATCATGTCTTAGTTCCTTGTAGAAATATTATTTATAACAAATAATCTCCCATTTAATCTGAATTTATGCTTCTCACTTTAAATAATTTTGTTAATAATTTATTAATTTGAATAAAGGAAAATAAATCACCAATACAAAACATGCTTATAAGTATTTGTTATAAGTAATATGCATGAATGAGATTTTACACTTTAGGGGTTAATTAAATATAAACTTCATTTGGAAACATAATTTGTAAATAAAAACACACTAATTTTATGAAAAGTAAACTAAATTTTCCTTTGAAAACAAGACATATGAGGATCTCAATATCTGACATATTTTTATGTTTTACATTTTATTTTGAAATCAGCCACAGTATGCATTTACTGTTTCTATGGTTGATTTTAATAAACTAAGTAAATTATGTCAAGAAATGTATGAAGTATTTTGAAATTATTTATAAATCAAACTATTTATAAATGAGTATTTTATTGACTGTTGCTGTTATGATTTAATGCTAATATACGTGATTTTTTAAAACATCTTGAGCTTGAATCCAAACTGCATTTCTTTATTTTTCATTAGTAAAAACTTAAGTCAAACTGAGAACCAGCTCATTAAATCATATTCTTACCATGAAGTTCCCTTGCACAAACAATTTTCTTAGTTATTCTTTCATCCAGGATTACTTTGTTGCCCAGGGTATTAAAATACAGCAACATGACAACTGTTACCTTTTCTTATAAATACCAGAAAGAAAATTCTGTATGTGTACATATAATGCAATTACTATGAGCCGCATTCATCTGATGCTGCTTTAAATTAAACAGCAAACATTAGATCCATTCTATTTGATTATTTCAAGAAGAGAAACCTTTGGGCAGAATTACAAATTAAACCATTGTTTTCTTTTGAAGGACATTCATTTCTTGAGGCTTATCGACATAGTCTAATTTAGTTTTAATGCAGTGTGTTGCACACTGGAAATCACATACCTTGTTTCTGCACCATGTTCGGCAGGGGTTTACCTCAAGAGATTAAGAAATCAATGTGTATACCAGGTACTGAGCTTATTCCCTCCCTTGAGTCCACTAAAGCATACATATCTCTACTTAGTGAAGCCTGCTGAGAAGGAGAGAGCAGTTACTTTTGCTTCAAAGCAAGTGCAAGAATCCCTCTGAAGCAGCCTTCCCTAGGGCATAATTAGGGCCATTCTTACTTTCTGCACACAACTGCTTTTTAATTGCTTTGAAGTGGTTGTAATTATTTCTTTCTGACCACTGTGGGTCCTGGATGAACAAAGGTTACTGGGAGTGCCTCAGTGTTTTCTCTTCAAACCTGAGTTAAATACCAATTCATAAGCTGGTAGAACCTTGTTCTTTGTCCCTTTAGGAGGTCTCACAGGAAGCAGAAAGGATAAACACAACCTTGTGTGCAACAAAGGGATCAAGTTGAACACCTGGGTTCATTTTATGTGAGATTTAGCAAGTATCACTGAGAAGTAAATTTGCTCAAATACACTGTTGATCTTAGATTAAAATAGTTGAAAGTCAATTAATTAATATATATGTATGATTACTTTTTGATACTAAATTTTACTTATACTCTAAAAAAATCTATCATGTGTTAACTAGTATATCAACATAAAAAAAATTACGTTTCTACCCAGAAGGTGCTGTGAATGCTTCATCCATTGAGGACATTTCTCTTCTAGATGGCTAGGGTTTCCTTCAAAGGATCCATGCCAGGCAGCTCAAAATGGCCTCTAATTCCTCCACTTCCAGGTGATCCCACTCCATTTCCTGTCCCCAATGGACACTTGCATTCATGTGACATATACTCCCACAGATGCACAAACATGCATGTTAAATATACATAGTAACAGAATTTATAATTAAATTAATTACTGAAAGTCACTGAAGTCTTTATTATGTCTACTTTTCATTTGTCTGTCAACATGGTTAGGAAGACAATTTCAAAATCAGCTCAAAAATGCCTTCTCCACTGGAACATCTAATGGCCTACCCCTCCTCTTCTAAAATATTTGATGGAGTTGAGGACTGTTTCTATGTAAGCACATTGCTTTGTAAATTAGAAGATGTTATACATACATAAGATTTTCTTCAGCATTAGCTATTGTTATCGCTATGGTTATAGCTCCAGCCCACACGCATCAATTATCCGGAAAACTAACTTTTAACTTCCGGTAGTGCAGATCTTTTGTTACACACAGCTGACTTTTCAGCCACAGCTGACCAAGAATTACATATGCTTAATTCAAATTGTCACATAGGTGGCCTGTTCAGAGTCTCTGAAAAATTCACAAAGTTGTTCCCTCTAAAGTTTTACAAGCCAGGCTCCATTGTTCTCACTAAAAACTGACCACTCAATGGCTTTTCAATGCCAATATTCCCAAATCCTTCATAATCCTCCCATAATAACATGGTCAGGTCTGTCCCAGTATTAGCTCACTCTCTGGTTCAAATCTCTGTATTTGTTTAGTTTCCATTTTGTGTTAGAACACTCAGATAAAATTCAACTTGCAAAGGAAAAGGTGAGCTGTTTGTTTGTTGTTTGTTTGTTTGTTTTGGATTATATGACATCAACATTATCAATCATTGAGGGGAGCCAAGGCAGAAACCCAAAGAAGGCAACATGAAGCCAGGAAATGAAGTGAAGACTCCCAAAGGAATGGTTCTTATTGGCTTGTTTATACAGCTTTTTAATAACACCCAGCAACACCTGCCAAGGAGCAGCAGACCCCACAGTTAGCTTGGCCCTCACATAATACCTATTAACCAAAAACTAAAAGAAAACTGCCTCACAAATTTCCAATAGCAAATGTGATGAAGATAATTAAGGTGCCATCTTCACAGACAACACTACGCTGTGTTAACAAAATACTAACCAGTACATTAGCCATACCATTGATAAATGCGTATTCTTCCCTGTCCGCATTAAACCACAAAGGCTGTTCATTATTCACATCTGCAGATTAAGATACCCATTCTCATTGGGGTTAAGATGCTTTATTTGAGGCACTTTTCTATTTCTATGTACTATATGGACAGTGTTTGTGGCATCGCTGAAGACAGTCAATGGTAAAAGTAAAAACAGTGGAGTAAGAAGTTCATTTATATGATAGCAACTAATGAAAAATATAAGCCATGAATTTTTTAAAAAGAGCAAGAAGGTATAAAATGGAAGGAAGGGTTTGGAGGGAAAAAGGGAATAGAGGAATTTTACTTAATTATATTAAATATCAAAAATAAAAGAAAAATGCATTTATCATGTAAAGACATGCTGATTTCACTTTCAGGTATAATGCCTGTAGTACATAACAGAAATTAGAATTAAGTTGAGATTATTTTATGCAGTCCACTTATTTTACATACTTTTTGCTTATGAAAACCCATGATAACCTTTATTAATAGAGTATTATTTCAACTATATAGAGTCATAAAACATTTATAAGGAGATAATAAAAAGTTCACTATTTTTACTCCACTTCAAATACGCCTAGCTATTTAATTTAAACAGTCTATTAACATAATCACTCTCATATATCACCTCTAATTATTGAGCAGATGATTTTAATATTTTAAGAGACCAAGAACCTCTGAAGTTTTGTGTTCATTACACCGTTTTCCATCAGCATTTTATCTGAACTAGAGTTGGGGAAGTGGAAAGTGAAGGCTTCTTGAGTCTTGTGCCGCTAAAGGAAAGCAGCTATTGTAATGTATTCTGCTGGAGCTGCTTTGTTTTTGCTAATTTGACACAAACCTAGACAAACCTTGGAAGCGCTATCTCAGTGGAAGAATTGGCTCTATCAGATTGGCCTATGGGCAAGTCTGTAAAACATTGTCTTGATAGCCACTGATACAGGGCATCCCGTGCCACTTTGGGTAGTGCTGTCCTTAGGCAGATTGTCCTAAACTGTAAGAAAGGTAACTAATGCCATGGGGCTGAAAGAAGAAAAGTAGTTTTCAGGTCATATCCAGCACCCATAATCAGAGTTCTGTCTCCTAATTGTGCTTTGGCTTCATACCATCAGTCCTTGAGAGGCCACTAGGGTTACATATATAATCTGCGTTTTGTTAGTAAGTTGGATTGCCCGAACCAACTATTTTAAAAGTGTTTTTCTCTGAACTAGTACTAGACTTTTCAACATTTTATAGTTGTTGTGGCCAGCAATAGTCATTTCTTGATCATATATACTATAATTTAAGTAAATATAAGAGTATTCCTATTGGGATTCTAGATGAGTGAAGCATGGGAGAATGGTAAATTAGAAGGATCCAGAGGGTCCTAGAAACCTACAAGAAGAATATTATGATAAGCAGATTTGGGCCCAGGGGTCCTGCTCAAACTCTGGCACCAGCAAAGGACAATACGTGTAGTAAACGTCAAACCCCAGCCAGATCTAGCCAATGGACAGGACATTCTCCACAGTTGAGTGGAGAGTCGGGTCTGACTTTCACACGAACTCTGGTGCCCCATATTTGGCCATGTCCCCTGGATGGGGAGGCCTGGTGACACTCAGAGGAAGGATAGCAGGCTACCAAGAAGAGACTAGATACCCTATGAGCATATACAGGGGGAGGAGATCCCCCTCAGGAACAGTCATAGGGGAAGGGAGTAAGGGGAAAATGGGAGGGAGGGAGGAATGGGAGGATACAAGGGATAGGATAACCATTGTAATGTAATATGAATAAATTAATAAAATATTTTTTTAAAAGAGCATTCCTTGAGGCTTTTTCAAAAACCTTCATGTCAGATGTCCCATCCTTCTCTCTCTGTACTGACATCCCCTCTTCCTCCCCAGCTGGGGACCCCTTTACATTCACATATTGTTTTCAACTTCATATCACCTTTATTCTTCTTTCTTACCATCCCAACTACGGTTCTTTTCTGCATTCCTTTGTTTTCTGCAGTTACTCAATGATCTCTTCTCACGTCTGAGGATTTGGAGCTAGCAAGCACCGAAGAGAAGGAACACCTGACGTTTCTCCTTATAGCCGTGAGTTACTTCATTCAATACAACATTTTCTAAGTCTATCAAGTTTTCTATAGGCTTTATGGTTTTACTTTTGTTTACAGATGGACAGTGTTCCATTGTGTGTATGTGCCACATTTTCATTATTCATTCAGTGGTTGAATATTATTTATTTTTGTTTCTGTTTCCATACTATGTCAGAAGCTGCCAAGGGAGAGAAGTAATTAAATGACTTACCCAGCCGCAAAGCCTCTGAATCACTTGGCAAATTTAAGCAAACAGGTGCGGTATGGGCACTCACATGTTGGTGTCAATCAGCAGTCATCTAATTGAACGTAAGGCCCCCTCACCAGGAGGAAAATCGTATGTGGCCCAGGAAGCCTGTGTGGTTTACTGAAGCTAGTGAGGCTCCTAAGCTTTTAAAAAATCTACTATTGCTATATTGTAAAATCAGCATAATTCTTTACTAGAATCTAAATCTTATCCTCATTCCCAATGATAAATGTAGATACTATATATCATCAAAAGACTCAATACAGAGGTCTGTAGATTGAAGGAGGTCAGCCCCAATGGATACAGCTCCATTTTATCTGCTCATGAAGCATTGTGGGAGAAAGGTTGTTAAAGGTGAATTCCAGGAAGTTTGACGTGGTAATGTGGAGGGGAGGCGTTGATAGAATACCATTCCTAGACAATGAAGGCAACTCATGACTGTTGGAGGAAGGAGAATTAGCCTCTCTCTGCAAGAGCAATTAGCCTCTCCTCTTTACTGGCTGCACAGTACTGAGTGTCAGCCCTTAAAAACATCATATAATATATACATATATTATTTGGTTTAGACATATTCTCATGTGGCACAGCCTATACAAGACTCACTATAGAGCTCAGGATGACCTTGAATGCCTGATAACTCCACCTCCACCTGTGGAATTACATGTGTGAACCATTGCACCTGGATTAAATGTTTGAGTTCTGATGCATCAACAAAGGACCATGCATGGTGACAACCTAGACCCTCTGCTCAGATATAGTAGATAGGCAGCACAGTCTCCTCGTGGGTCCCATCATATGGGGAACAGGGACTACTTCTGACATGGACTCTGGACCCCACACATTGATCACTCCCTCCTGGTGGAGTGGCCTTGCCAGGCCACAGAGGAAGAGAATATAGACAGTTCAGATGAAATTTGGTAGGCTAAGGTCAGATGTTATGGGAGGAGGGATCCTCTTTCTGAAGACTAGGAGAGGGAGGGAGGAGGTATCAGGGAGCAAGGGTGGGACTGGGAGACAACAAGGGAATTGGTTACAATCAGGATGTAAAATGAACAAATTAAAAATAAATAAATAAGAAAGAAAGAAAAGTGGATGCACACTAGGTATTTAAACTGATGGCTTCAAATTTGTTTTTTCTGTCTAAATTGACTATGAGTGCAGAGAGATCCTATACTAGCACAGAGACAGGGAAAGAGTTTGTTGCTGGGCATCTATCTAGATTTTCTCCGGTGATAGAGAAGATGTCTTCTCATCTGTGACTTCCTCTTAGTTTTGCTCTAAGCTTATTCTTTAATATTTGATACAAAGGCTCATTACAAATGGTGATTTTTATTTGGCATGCAAATAACTTTCCAGTGGTTTTGTAAAGAATACAAGTACATGATCATATATTTGCTTCTGAACTGTTTCTACCTTATCACTGCAGCCTTCCGTCTGCATTTCAAACGAAGTGTCTTATCACTTTGATTTCCCCATGTGCTGGGTTTCGCCAGGAGACTTTAATCACTAGCTCTATTCTCAAGCATTACAGCAGAGTTCAGCAGATTGGGACTCAGTAGGAAATGTCTCTGGAACAGGTTTTTTAGAATGCAACAGTTATGTGCTCAAACACCTCCAGTTTTAAATTGTTATTGAGCAGACAGAATCAACATTATATGCTCTCATTCTCACTCAGGTTTATGAAAGAAAGATAAGAATAGATACGAGTATAGTACTTACTGGCTTCGTATAAGATTTTTAGAAATGTTAACTCAGGTCCCATTTGGCCAGAATTGAGAAGTGCACATACCTCTAAATGCAGAACAACTCATTTTAATAGATTACTAAACTCAGCTCATTCACAAAACGAGGGCAATATCAGTATTTTCTCGGAAGTGATTATGAATTTTCACCTGTTACATTGAGCTTCTGTTTTCATATTAAGTTGTAAGAATAGAGGTAGTGGGACATGTTGATGAATTTCACATATTCCTGCAGTGGCTAATACTATACTTGTTCATGTTTTTATATCAGAAATGCAAGAAATGTTGAATAATAGATGGTAGAACTTTTAAATTTTATTCTTTTATATAATTGCCATTGCCGTTTTTTAAGGAACTTTGTCTTTGTTATGGTTTAGTTTAGTTTTTTTAAAGGTTTTGTGTAAGAGCATTTTGCCTTCAGTTGTGTCAATACACTACAGTATAGGCCAAAAGAGGGTGCCTGTACCTGGAGATACAAGTTACTATGAGTCACTATGTGGGTGTTGGGAATCAAACTTAGGTTCTAGAAAAAGAGCAGCTAAGGATATTAATTGCTGAGCCATCTCTCAAGCACTGGGTTTGTTTTCTCAAGCAAGGTTTTGTGTAGCCTGAGCTAGTCGTTCCATAACTACATAGCAGATGTTGACCTTGAACCCCTGATAGTTCTACCTGGACTTCTTTAGAGATAGAATTATAGGAGTTACATATCATGTCCATCAGCAGCTTTTGCTTGCTGAGAAATCTATGTCTATAGACTAGTTTGAACCTTCTCTTCAGTCTGACTCTCCAATTCTAGCATTGCTGATCTGTACCACTAGATCATGATACTGTTTATAAAAATTAATATATTGTCACAGGATGACACATTTGATCATAATGTTTCTTACCGCTACAGTAAGAGTGTGACTCGCGTTACCCTCTCGCCAGCAAGAACGACGCTGCACACACAGGATCCTTCTGCAGTAAAGCTTTAATGTGTCTTAAGAGGGAGAGCATAAGCTTACGACAAGTAAAATGGAGACCCCAAACAGCAGAAACCCATCCCTTATATAGGAAACTGTTCTCCGCTTAGGATGTGTCAGTCCCTGATTGGCTGTTACTCATCAGGCGATATGACGCCACGGGAGAGGCAGAGCACAACAAGTGGAAAGTTCCTTTGCACATGCGCAGATTACTTGTTTACCAGTTTGGGACACAGGATGTCAGCGCCATCTTGTAATGGCGAATGTGAGTTTGGCCTCTCACATAAGAGAGCCCTGCCTTACTTAACATTGGTCATGCTGTGGCAATAGAACAGGTATGCATGGTTAAGAATACAGTTCAGTGCAGAGATAAACAGAGAATTATCAACAAAGAATACTGAATGGCTGAGAAACACTTCTCAGGGAAATGCAAACCAGAATGACACTGAGACTTCATTACACCCATCAGAATGGCAATGGTCCAAAACACATGTGAGGTGAGGACACGGAGAAGAGGGAACACGCCTCCATTGTTGATGGGAGTGCAAACCTATAACACCACTCTGCAAATCAATCTTGTGTTTTTTCCGGAAAGTGAGACTAGCTCTACCTCAAGACCCAGCTACACCACTCCTGGGTATATATCCAAAAGATGCCCCATCATATAACATGGATATTTGCTCAATTATATTCATAGCTGCTTTATTTGTAATAGCCAGAGGGTGGAAATAGCTCAGTTGTCCCTCAACTGCTACATTTACAGAACAGAGTACTACTCAGCTATGAAAAACAAGAAAATCATGCAATTTGCAGGCAAATGAATGAAACTAGAAAAGATTATCCCAAGTAATCCAGACCCAGAAAGACACACACAGTATGTACTCACATATAAGTGGATTTTAGCCATTTGATACAGGGTAACCATACCACAATTCACAGACCCAGAGAAAACAAGTAACAAGGCAGACCCAAGGGAGGATGCTTAATCCTCACTCAGAAGTGAAAATAGAAAAGACAGTGGAAATGGTTCAAGAGGGGAACATAGTAAGAGGGGGAAAATGGAGAAAAATGAGAGTTGATATCCGAGCTGAGGTGAAGGAGGGGGGAGGGTAGAGGGCTGGTAGAGAGAAAAGAAACCTTGGGCGGAGCTTCTCTGTTACAAGCAGGAGACCTATGACAGGGTAAGCTCCAGGGAGAATATGAGGCTGACTCTAGCTGAGACTCCTACTAGCAGGGGTCATGGAGACCGAAGCGGACAGCCTCTAACTAGACGGGACTCCTAGTGGCAGGAGGGGAACACCAAAGCTACGCATGGAGACTGGGACCCTGGACTTGCCATTCCTACAAGATGGACAGGATGGGGATGCTGGGGACATTGAGGAAATGTCCAGCAGGTTATTGGCCCAACCTGAGCCCAGCCATGGGAAATAGCCAACACCTGGCACTATTAAATATACTCAGTTGGGCTGAAGGATGGGAGGCTAGCATGGTTGCACTCTGAGTGGTTCCATGAGCATCTGATGGAAGCACCTGTGAAGACCCACAGCCAAACATTAGGTAGAGCGCTGGAGTCTTGAAGAAAGAATGTGTGTGTGTGTGTGTGTGTGTGTGTGTGTGTGTGTGTGTGTGTGTGTGTGCAGGGAAAGATGGAGGACTCACAGGGGATAGGAACTCCACAGCAGGAGAGACAGAACCAACCAACCAGGGCCCAGGGTCCCAGTAGAGACCGGGGCTCCAGCCTGGGGTCATGCACGGACTGGACCTGGGCCCCTTGCACAGATGTAGCCAATGGGTAGCTCTGTGATCCTATGGGCCCCCTATTGAGGAAAGCAGAGGCTGGATCTCACATAGGCTCTGCTGCCTCTTCTTGTTTTTGTTGTTGTGGTTGTTGCTTTCCCCAGAAGGGTTGCCTTGATGGGCCACAAGAGATGGGCATTCCCTCAGTCCTCGATATCACTTGATATGCTGGGGTGGGCATGGGGATTCCCCCTCTCTGGTGAGTATGAAAGGGAAAAGGAGGAAATATGGAGGGAAGGTAGGTCCTGAGATAGGGGAAGGAGGGGCCTATGACCAGGCTTTAACGTGAATAAATATTAAATAAAATACATTTGAAAAAATACATTTAAAAATAGTCCATGTCAATTTAATGAATTTGACATAGATAACAGAAGACTGTTCATATCAGAATACATCACCCACATTAAGACATATAAGAGCTCTATTTGAATATGACTTTGGACAGCTAATGGCCTTCATATCATCATGGTAGAACATTGTTATAGATGACCTTATATGGGCAGAGTTCTTATAAAATTAAATAAATAAATCATAATGTTAAACTATTCTAAATAGATACCTTTAAAACTAGTGATTCACTTATGTAGAACAATATTTTTTTTTTCAATTTTTTAATTTAAATAATTTATTCAGATTACATTCCATTTGTTATCCCCTCACTTGTATCTTCCAGTTCTCCCTTCCCTCCCTCTTTGACCCTATTCCCCTCCTCTAGGCCTGTGACAAAATGGGATCTCCTCTCCCTCCATAGGATCACAGCCTATCAGTTTGCATCTTGATAGCCTGTTTCCCCTTCCTCTGGGAGCCACTAGACTTCCCCACCAAGGACAAGTAGTCAAATAGAGGGCATCAGAGTTCATGTCAGAGCCAGTCCCCATTCTTTACATGACTGTAGAGAATGAGCTGTCCATTGACTAGATCCGACATAGGGGGTCTATGTTTACTGCATGCATTGTCCTGGCTTGGTACAGTAGTTTGTGCAGGCCTCTCTGGGTCCAGATCTGCCAGCCTTGATGGTCTTCTTGTAGAGTCCTGGAACCCTACAATATTTTTGTTTTTTAGGAAATTTATTTCTCCATTCAATATACATCCCAATTATAGCTGTCTCCTTTATCTCCTCTCAGTCCCATCTTCTATCCCTCTACCCTATACACCCACCTTACTCCTCAGAAAAAGGAAGGGCCTCCCTCCCCCAGCAACCTACCCCAGTGCACATCAAATTAGGACTGAGTGCATCTGCTTTCCCTGTACCATGCAAGGAAACTTCACCAGAGGTAGTGAGCAAAAAGCAGGCAGCAGAGTCCATGTCATAGACAGTCCCTATTCCCCTCACTAGGTGACTCACATGAAGCCTGAGCAACTCAGCAGCTACATCTGTCTAGGAGGGTCTACATCCAGTCAATTCATGGTCACTGGTTGGTGCTTCTGTCTCATCAAGCTGCCCTGGGCCCTATTAGTTGACAAGCTGGAGACCTATGACAAGGTAGGGTCTTGGGGAGATATGTGGGTGACTCCTAGTAGCAGGGGTTATGGAAACTGAATAGGCCATCCTCTAAGTAAACAGAACACCTAGGGGAGGGAAAGGAACATAAATCCACCTAAGAAAACTTCAACCAAAAATTTACCTACCTAAAGGATGTTCAGAAATAAAAATAGAGCTGAGATGAAGGAATGTCCACCAATGCCTGGCCCCACCTGAAACCAACCCCATGGGAGGGAATCAAAACCTCTGACTCTATTAATGATCCTGTGCTTGCAGACAGTAGCCTAGCATATGCTTTCAGACAGTAGCCTCACATAGCTGTCCTCTGAGAGGCTATGGCCAACAGCAGATCCAAACAGATGCTGAGACTCACAGATAAACTTTGGGTGTAGCACAGGGGGAGGGAGAGAGGGAGTAAAGATAGAAGGCTCCACAGAGGACAGGAATTCCACAAGAGACCCAATCGTGCCAAATTTTCTTGCAAACCAATTGTCTTAATAGATCTTGTGATGTTAACATTGTAATTATTGACACCAGACATTAAGTTTCACTTAAGGCTGCACCATTTGTGAAAGCATAAAATGTCTCAGTCTATGAGATAAATTAATCTTGGAGATAAAGTTGGCTAGGAGCCATCTTTAAATGATAGATCAAAGAGAAAAGAGCACTTTAAAAGTTTTTAATGGACACAGTACCATTTTGGAAGGGCAGGTGTAGTGAGAATTTTGATCATGATATTTATTAGTATGTGTATACAATCTTACAAATGAAATTATATATACTAACTACTAATAATCATTAGGCTCTACATAGTAAAGCTCAGGAAACATGACTAGATTAATCCTAATATTGGACTTTTCCAAGGCAGAGTTTTATTTGCTAGAAGCATTTACAATATCTGTAATATTAGAAAGCATGATAATAACCTATCTACTCAAAAAAGGTTGATTATATTTAAGTGAAATATTTGTTTTGTCTCTAAAGTATGTAAATCAATGTTGAATGAGCGATAAACATGGCACTTTAATTACACAGTATGTTTTTACTTTAAAATTAACTGTAGCATATTTTATGGATTTCTTAAATAACTAAAATTATTTTTGTGATGTTAAATAAATCACTTTCAAATTGGTACAAACCGAATTCATTATATTGGATTTTTATTACAATAAAATATAGTTATAAAGGATCAACACAGTTACATTATTCAAGTGGTGTCACTCTGGTGATGTTCTCCTACTGTGAGCCTTATTCAATATTTTTATGTAACTAATGAATTTCTTCCCTACCAACATGTATAATATATATATATATATATATATATATATATATATTAATGTGACAGTGAAGAATGGTAAGACATAGTATACATATATTTTATGTTATTTATTAAAATACTTCTGTGTTAACTCACTCAAGATATAAGATTAATCCTAAGAGTAGTGCATTATGTCCCTAGGAACACCTGTAGAGAGCAGTTGGAATTTGCTGATGGGTTGCCCTTTTCTAATCTAAAAATACAGTGCTCATGAACAGACTTAGAAACTGACAATTCCTAATGGAATTGAGTAATATTTTTATACAATTAATTTGATTGACTACTAGAAATTTTTCTCTAAGCTGTTTCCATTTCTTAGAGAAGCATTTACCTGAAATATTTCATTGGAGGATCCACAAGGACACTTCCATTTATTTAATGACAGCTATGGACACTGGGGCACTGGCCAAGCCATCTCTATAACCGGGTGAAATTGATCAGAGAAATGTTCAAGTTTTAGGACATTCTCCTCTGAATCAGAGGATTAATAGTTCTCAACTGTGTATATGTATTTGAGCTTCGCTGGCCCCAGAAACATTTTTGTAACATTTTATTTTATAAGAGATTACCAGGATACCAAGTTTTTAAAACTTTTTTTGTTAGTCTTGAGCAGAACAGTGAAAAAACATTTACGTTATTTTATTCCATCCAGTTTGTTTCAGTAACCCTAAAACATCATTACAAAAGGGAACGCAGCAGAAAATCTGATTAAAGTCAGTGCCCTGGTAAGTACTATTAAAGAAAATTCAGACAGTGTTCAGCCAAAACTCAGAATATATGGGGTCCAGAATCAGAGAGACATATGTTTACTATGGAAACCAACTTTCCTCTATGGTTAAGGGAAAGACTGGAGTTAAGACAGAAAACAAAATGCAATGCAAAGGAAGCAGTTATTATTATAGGGTACTTGTGTGTGAAAATTGCTGGTGCATGTCACACTGTGAAATATCACAAAGCATGGGTCTATATGAGCATTCATGTACATTGCCTTGCCTGGGGGAGTTAATTCAGGAGATTATATACAAAATATACTTCAAATAGTAAATAGTCATGAAAGTACAGAGATGAGTGGAAAATGTGAACAAGGTTGAAATATTTTAGAAATGCCCTTTTTGGGAAGTGATGAGGATATTTGTGCATTGGTACAAAAATCTGTGGAGATGCAAGATTTACATTTTTTGAGCAAATTATGTAATTAGCTGCACGTAAGTCAAGCATGAATGTGACAAATCTTTTAATACAGATTAATACATTTATTTTGAGAAGGATATGATATTGGTGTATATTTCTGTGCAGTGATCTGAGCCAAGATGCCTCAATTAAAGAAGCAAATACTCATTGTCAGGGCCACTGAAGACTGAGACACATGCAGAAGTTTTATTTAATCATAAACTTGCCACTTGGAAATAGAATCTTTAGTTGTTTATATATCAGTTGCTTATTTTCACAATGCTGTGGATTTACAGCATGCTAAAATAGAGTTTGTGGCTTAGATGTCTGATGTCAGGTGTGTGTCTTCTGTACGCTAAGGTTTGATGATAGGTGGTACATATCTAAATTTCAGCGCTTTCATGCCTGCCATCACGGCCCTCAGATGCTTCATTACCTGTCTTTCATTTAGTGGGCTATCTTTCCTGTGACCATAGTAACACTGAAGTCACAAGACTACAAATGGAAACACGTAATGCTTCCCAAAGTCTGGATTGGAACTGGCAGATTGTTCATTTTGCCTTACTCTTGTCTGAGATTTTTCTGGAAAAAATTGCACACTCAAAAGGCTGGAGAAAATACACTCTCTCTTTCTTGGGAACTTGCAACATTCTATTGCTAAATGCAATGATAAATGTATGATATCATTGCTACTTGTCACAAGCGTTCAATTAATTTTCACCCTCCCTTCCAGGAATCCTTACCATAAACTTTTTGGTTTCAGAGTCGCTTATATCTGATTCTAGTATCCTAAAATCAATACCAATAATTTCTAGATAGAAGTATGAATTTTTGGGTTAGTTTTATAAATTGGCTTTGTGCAGATAGTTAACAGTGAGTCTACTCTGACAGAAAGTCTGCATTTAGAGGGTCAAGAAAGAGGTATCTATTCCTGATAAGTGAAGGGTTATCTGTAATCTAAAGGTGGTAAAGGTGACCTCACTAGCCCTTGGAGTGGCTAGCTGCTCATTCCTGTAAGCATATTCTACTTTGTTCAAACTCTTGAATGACTGACATCTAAATTTACCCTGAGTTCTTACATTCTTTAGCTTGTTGAAATTGTAAAATTTTTCTGACTACAGAACACTTTCCGGGAAAAACTCAGCTCCTCCATATATTAGGCTTGGTTTCAAAAATGGCAATAAAAGCTGAAAAACAAAGAAAATCAGCTGTGGCAGTCTGCCATTTAGTCTTCATTTACCCTTGATCTGGGTTTGATTCATCTGCATTTGTGTGTTTTTCTGCAGTGTGATTTACCAACGTGTCTGGCTTGACTAGCACTTATTTTTCAAATGGTTCATTAGACAGGTGTTCCTAAGAGCACATAAATAGTCTCTGAATAAATATCTGTTTGGTATAAATTTTAACAACTCATATTTCGTAGCCTTTATTCCTTGGTTCTCCTTGAAAAAGAAGTACATACATATTAATATAGGCCACATTCATTCAAATTTATTAAACTCGGAATTATTTCTCTAAATATAGTAAAAGTCAGCTATCCACAAACCAAGTAATTAGAAGATATTAATTTTATCATGAAATTGAAAATGCAATATAAACATTGAAAAATATTTTCCCATACTTACCACTTTCCATTTTCAGTCTATATGGGGAATTCTTAACAGTGTTGTTTACACATTTATACAAGACTCTTGAAAACTTATTTTATTAAAAATGGAAGGTAGTACAGCTTGCTCCAGTTGCCTTGCACCGTGCACATGCAGTTGTGTTGTTTCTGAGATGACTGATCTACTGATCAAAACTTTCTCTTTGCAAGTTTTAAGTTCTCTGTTTTTCTATGAAAACCTGCCTGTTTTTATTGAGGTTATCTCATTCTTACCATAGAGCATATATTATTTTTTAGACATTCCTATTTCCCATTTCTCAGCTTTTAAGCACAATGCCTGGAATGCCTTGAGTGCTCAAGAAATGCCTACTAACCAAATGACCCCTTTTGATATTTTACAGTATTGCTTGCATGTTGGCTCCCTTTTCAATTAACTGTCAGCAAGAGGTTTGGTCCTTCTTTATAGAAAAAATTCAAATTATTCCAAAGTTCCTCGCAAATTGTAATATATTTATAAGCAATTACTGAATAGTCAAAAAAGACAGAGAAGCAACAACATGAAGCACTTTATATTGTACAATTCCTATGTTAATTCATTTCCTTAAAATGGGTGAGTTAAATGCACTGTGCTCACTTTCCATCATTGGGCAAATCAATTAAGGGGTTTATTAGAGAGACAGAAGAACCCACAATTGTTTTGCTGGTGTTAACTTTAATACTGTAGGTAAGAGCCATTACTGTTGCAGCTGGTTGGTAGCATCAACTGAAATATAAATACATCACTGAAAAATAGATATGACTTTTAATATTGTTAACTAGATTATGTGATTATAACAGCTTCATCAACATAACAAAGATAGATGACTGAGATGGATTTCAAGGCTCAAGGATGATTCTGGAAATTCCTTTATAGAACTTTTCCCATGGTTTATTTGCCCTTTCCATATACCCGCCTGTGTTTAAACTGGATTATTTAAAGTCCCATACTCGTGGGATTTTGTATGGCTAGTTTGTCAGTAGGCGTAAACAGATTCTTGTCCATCAGAGACAGGAAACAAAAAGGAGACCAAGGTAATCTCATCCAAGACCAATTTTGCAAAGAAATGAGTTAATGATAGGTGTGAGGGGTTAAGTATATATGACAACTTAGTCTCTGAGGAAAGTAATTGGAGAAGATATCAGAAGATAAAAAGATCTCCCTTGCTCTTGGATTGGTAAGACTAATAAAACAAAAATGGCCATCTTACCAAAATAACCTATAGATTCAATGCAATTCTCATTAAAATACCAACACAAATCTTCAGAGACCTTGACAGAACAGTTCTCAACCTCTAATGGAAAAACAAAACAAACAAACAAATAAGAACAAGGATATTTAAAATAGCCATATACAATAAAAGAACATCTGGAGGTATCACCATTACTGACTTCAACCTACATTACAGAACCACAGTAATTAAAAAAAAAAGTATTGGCATAAAAACAGATGTCTGAACAATGGACTACACTTGAAGAACCAGAAATAAACTCACACAAGTATGGACACTTGATTTTTGAGAAACTATCCAAAATTAAACAATGGAAAAACAAGAACAACAACAACAACAACAACAAAAAAAAAAAAACCCATCTTCACCAAATGGTGATGGTCTAGAAGAATGAAAATATATCTATATTTGTCACCCTGTACAAAACTCAAGTCGAAGTGGATCAAAACCAGATTTCCTAAATCTGATAGAAGAAAAAGCAGGAAATAACTCTGAATGCCTTGGCACAGGAGACAACTTCCTGAACAGAACACCATCAGCTCGGGCATTAAGATCAACCTTAGAAGATAATGCCCAGAACTCCTACCACTTGATATGCCAAGGCAGGTTGATAGCCATGGTAGGTCTCCCCTTTTCTGAGGAGAAAGAGAGGGGACCATCGGGGAGAGGAGGTGAGACAAAACTACTGGGAGAAGATGATGAAGGAGAATCTCTTAATAGTCAGGTAAAGTAAATTAAAAATTATTAATGAAATTTTTTTTAAAAGGAGAAGGAAGAAGTCAAACACTGCTCAATGAAATAGAGCCCTAAGCAGCATGGTTGACTGCTCACAGAATTAGGCATCTGGACAGATCTGGGCATCTCCTTGCCTCAGCAATCTTTATTGCTTATTAACTTTGTGAAGGTAGGAAGTTAATGAATTTAGTAAGTTTTGAGGACTTCCTGAGAGTTGTGAGTTATTTATGCCCTGAGACTTAATGATTCTTTTTAGTACTTTTTGAGTCATACCGAGCTTTTTTCCTGAAATAATATTTTAATATAATTGCTACACAACAGTAGCTGCTCAAAGCTTCCTTAATCAGCATCCACTGGAGCGCTCACTTGCTGTGAAGCTTTGTGCCAATGACAGAAGCAATCTTAAGAAATCTTTTGTGCATAGTTCCTGAAGAGAATTTTGTTTGGAAAACAAACGTGGTAATATGAAGCCAGATCGTTCTCATGTTTCGTATTTTGGTCTTGCCTTTTTGATCTGATAGAATCAATGAAGATGATCTATTTTAAGTGAGATCAGGATAAACAAAATTTAGTGGAAAAAAGCCCAAACATTTGCTATGGCAGCAATGCTCATTATACGACACATACAAAATAAGTAAGTAAATAAATAAAGAAGTAGACAAACAGATAGATTAATAAAATGGACTGTCAATAGTGTATTGATGTTACTTGATGTGCCTTGGCACAACTTTGTCCTAGATGAAAAGATGATAAATATTTGTATGTCTATTCTATCTAGAAAGATATTAGTCAGTTAAAGATATTTTTACTCAGTCACACCATCACCAACAGAGTGAAGGGCTTGGTTGACTAGCCATTACACCAGGGGTATTCCATCTCTACACCTACAAATAGTGCTGCTAATCTGCCCAACTTTACATGGTCCCTAGGCTTCCAAATTCTATTCTTGATGCTTTCTTGGGAAGTGCTTACTCCTCAGAGCCAACTCCTGAATGCCTAGTTAGTAATAATGTCAAAGAAGAAAAGATATTCTTATATTTATGACATTACTTCAAGTCACTAAAGAAAATAAAACCCCGTTCTCAGTTTTGGCCTTTTAGTTATGCCTTATCCCTTATATCTCCCTGCCGGGAAATATTGGTTGTGATTATGGCTTTATAGACTCTGGGTTCAGTTATGATTTATTTGCCTTTAATGTTGTGACAGTTTAATAACTAGGTGACATTTCTCTTTGGTTACATAGTGTTGAATAATAACTACCCCAGAAGGCTTGCATTTGAGACATGATATAAGGAGGAAATGAATGCCTCAGGGTAATTTGTAATAACACCATAGTCAAAGGCAGAAAACAGAATGAAGGGATTGATTAGACACCTTTTTATTTCAGGAGAAAAACTAAATGTATTCATGTTACTCTGGTGATAAAGAAGATCTCATTCAGGATTGAACAATGTAATATGCGTAACATGGACTTTCTTTTAGTAGTTGAAATGCTTGTGGTGCAAACAGGGAGAAATCATTTACAGAAGGATGAGAACATCCAGTCCTAGACCGTAATATTTTAGAAAAGACGAATCCTCCATCTTCTAAATAGTGGTGCTGTATTAGCTTCATGAATACTGAAGAAAATCTTTAAGTGATTCGGTTTTCTAAATTCTTTTCTTATAAAAAGAGTGGAATGTTCCTTCTATCCTTCCCTTCTCTTCTTTTCCTTTACTTATTCAAATGAAAACAAAAACCTGACATACCAACATAAAACCTGAGTTATTTTAAATAAAACTGAGAAATGTGACTTAATTTCAGTAGGTGAAATTCTTAAACAAATCAAGCAAAAATAGTTACTAATTGTTTGTGTTCTAGAAACTATTTTTCATAGTAATTGGGGCTTCAATTTTAAACCAAAGACATGTAATCTGAAATTATTTAAGAGGACTGTACTTTCAAATATAGCAACCATAAAATGAATCTTTGGTTTTCCAGGCCACATAGACTATGGCCTTAAAATCATTCATCTATTAAACATTTATAGTAATTTACTTGTAAATATTATGTGCAGATTTTCTAATAGTGTTCTTTTTATATGTCGAAAGGTAAAACCATAGACATTTTGTGACTTCTCATGTTTACCAAGGAGATCTCCATCATGCCAGATAGTGGGACTGGTCGACACTCTGATGTTTTGCTTTCTAAGCCTGAGGTCTTTCATGTGAATGGCTAAGAATATTTAAAAAATCATATTAATGCGGAACTAAAAGTTTTGTTCTTCTTCATTTGCATTTTGCATTTTTTTGCAGTCTGTTGAGAAAACATTCTTTACAAAAGGATATTTGGAGTAAGCCTCTTTATAAGAGAAAGGGCAGTGTAACACTGATCATACAAGAAAAATATACTAAAATAAACAAAATGTTCTCAATTTTGTACTCTATGTAATTATATTGATTTTCAAATTTCAGAATAAATTATGGCATTGTTTGCTTGTAGTCCTAGGCAGAAAAAATTAGTAAATATATATTAAAAAGAAAATGGATTATACTTTCTCATTGTCAGAGAATAATGAGTACAGCACTGTTATGCAAGGAGAAGAGGTCAGGTGCTCTATTTGCTCATAAGATCTTAAGCATATGCATGCTCGTCTACAACCTGTATTTTCTATATTTCTTTGGTGTGTGTGATGGAAGCACAAAGTGCAATGGCACCCTAATGTAAAGAAGCATGGCTTTGCTTGAGATCTGTACCTTTTACCAAAACTAGAAGTCATCTTTAAAAATTAGTTACCTGATTATTACTGTACCAGCACCGCTGATTTTAACATACTTATGAAAAATAAAGGACCACAGATATATACCCAGTTTTATGAAACATGAGGCTATGTATATAACAAGATAAAAATTTTCAATAATCATATCTGTATTTTAGTAAAAAAACAAAACTGAGTTAAATAAATTAGAAAGTCAATAAACTGTATGAAAATATAAATATACACAAAGGTATACACATGTACATGCATATATATTTGTATACTAATATATATTCATACTTTCATCCATATTCTTTACAGGAGAAAGGGCAGTGTAACACTAATATACAAGGAAAATATACTAAAATAAACAAAATGTTCTCAATTTTGTACTCTATGTAGTTTTATTGATTTTCAAACATGTACATTTGTATGTTTTTTTTAATATACTGTTATAGATAACGTGTGAATAGTTGGCATATACATGCTACTGGCAGGGATTAAACCAATGTTATCTGTTTTATGAAACTTATGTGTGTGACAAAATTTATCTAATTTCAAAATGAATTGGCTTCTCTCTCTCTCTCTCTCTCTCTCTCTCTCTCTCTCTCTCTCTCTCTCTCTCTCTCTCTCTCATGTGTGTGTGTGTGTGTGTGTGTGTGTGTGTGTGTGTCTGTCTGTCTGTCTGTCTGTCTGTCACCAGAGACTACAGATGCCTTTGAGTATTTTATGAAAATGTTGAGTATATTTTCATCTATATAAACTCTAAGAAAATTAAGACAAGGTCTCTCATCATCTCCACATTTTTTCCATTGGACCAATTGAGCCAACACAGCAGAAATCAAATATAACAGGATTGTGGAAACACTCTGACCTTCCTGCAAGCATTTCCCTGTGCTGCATATGGATTTCATGGAGCTAAATCATGTTTTAAAAGGCCAGCTTTGGTATGTAACACATCATTATTAAAAGGGAACTTGACAATTACATTCAAAATGCAAACTTAAGAATGTGTACAGAGGCATTTGTTTCAGTGTGTAAAGTGATCGTTATACATACATGGGGTTCTGATTTTGGAGCTTCAGAAACTGCATGAATACCATATTGTCACATGAAAATGGGACTCTTAGGGTCAGGGAAGCTAAATAAACAGGCTGAGTCAGTGGGCACATGGCTTATCTAGGATCTTCCTTTGGTATACAAAAATTCCTTCCTTTGTAAACGAAGTGCAGGGTGATTAAAATCTATGTTCTTCAAGGCACACACACATGCAAAGACACACACATGCACACATGCACACTCAAATAAGTACACACGTATGCACACACAAACACACATACTTGCAAACACATGCACACACACATACACACACACACACACACATACACACACAAGGGAGAGAGACAGAGTGACAGAGACATAGAGAAAGAGGCAGAGCTATAACATACATTCTCAAGAAAATTGATCAAATAGTGACTTAGACAGAGGTATATTTTTAAAACTAAAGCTAAGCACTTTACTTGTTTTATTTAACTCTTTGAAATCAGCCAGCTCATTTTTTCCTGCTGGAGCAGTGATGTTTCCAATCCTTGATAGTTAGTTGGCGAGGTGTACTATACCGTGAGTGAAATGCAACAGCAGCATTGTGGCCTGCAGGAAAATTTTCCAAATGACAATGTGTGTGTGTGTGTGTGTGTGTGTGTGTGTGTGTGTGTGTGTGTGTGTTTGTCTGTGTGTCTGTGTGCCTGTGTTTAAATATGGGTCTAAGACAAATTTATATAACTGGATGTGTATTATTCCTTTTATGCCTCCATTCCATTTTTGTTAAGTATAAGTGTGACTGATTTCACTATTTTCATCTGTGAAATGAAATTTGCCTACATTTTCTGTGAAAACATTAGACAAATATATAAAATATGTTGATCGCTTTTATCTGTTTCCCCTGATTCCAGCTCCCCCAGTTTTCCTGTCAGAGCTCACTTTCTCCTTCTTACCTCACTTTTTATAATCCATTGAGTGCAGTTAATGTTAATCTTACCTATATACCTTCTCCGCTCTGGCTCAGGAGTGTGTCTCCCCTCCTATACGGAGTATAGATGGACCTGGCACTCCCCTTTCTCTTGCTTTTGCCTTCTGAAAATGTTTATGTCAGAGAAGTGTGCAACCGTGCTCTTGGTTGTCTATAATCTTGAATAAGAGCCATTTGATTGTAATCACCAGATGGTTTAAAAAGCAAAAATGGATGTAAGAACTTTTATAACTTGAATTTAAAACCTATTCATTAAAATAGAAATTGTTTGCCCTATCTAGTGAAGGCAATCTTTTGTAATTTTCTGATATTCGTTCAAAAATGGTCCTCACTATATAATCAAAAATAAAAGAAACAAAATAGACCCTTTGCTTAACAATATTATTTTAAGATGCACCATGGAGTTAGAGTAAAATACATTGTTGACAAAATAAATTAATAACAATGGAAAATCCCACTTTGCAGTGACTGATTGCCATGCTTTTTGAGTTTAAATTTAGACAAAGATATCTAGAGTACTCAAAATTACCCTTGTTCAAATCTTGCCCGTTTAAAACATATTTGCAAATCAAACAGATGAGCTTGCTGCTCACACAGCTGAGGAACCCTCTTCAAAAACTCCTCTTCATTACAGTACAGAAGCTCCCTACTTAAACACAGCAATGGAATTTGCTTTCTCACTATGCCATTTCCTTGATAAGAAAAAAAAAAATTCACTGCTTTAGGCTTGCCCAGAATTAAAAGAGAAATATTTTATTTTGATTTTATTATCTTTTAATTTGTTCAATTTATATCCCGGTTGTGGCCCCCTCCCTTTTTGCCGCCCATTCCCACTCATCCTCCCTCATCCTTGTCTTCTTTCCCTTAGTCCTCACAAAAAAAATGAGCCCTCCTCCCCTATCATCTGACTTCAGCCAGTGAAGCCTCATCTAGAGTTTCTGTATCCTCTTCCTCTGTGGCTTGGCAGGGTTGCCCACCAGGGAGAAGAGATCCATGTGTGGACACCAGCACCCATGTCAGAAGTAGTCCCTACTCACCATGTTACGGGACCAACAAGGAAACAGTGCTGCCTAACTACTACTACACCTGTGCAGAGGGTCTAGGTCCTGACAATGCATGGTCCTTGGTTTGTGCATCCGTCTCTGCAGCATCCCCATCCTCTGCCCAGATATGTTGACTCCATTCATCTCCTTGTGGAGCTCCTGTCCACTCCAGGTCCTTCTATCTCCCAACTCTTCCATCAGACTCTCTGTGTTTCATCCTGAAGTTTGGCTGTGAGTCTCAGCATCTGCTTTGGTTCCCTGCTGCGTGGAGTCTCTCAGAGGACCATTTTGGTAGGCTCCATCCCTGTTCCTTTGCTTCAACTGCTTCCTGTGTCTATTTTATTTGCTCTTTTGAATGAGAATCAAGCATTCTCCCTAGTGTTCTCCTTGCTGTTTAACTTCTTTTGTTCTGTGTATTGTAGTGTGGTTATCCTGTATTATGCTGCTACTATTCCCTTATAAGTGATTATACACCATGTCTGTCTTTCAGGGCCTGGGTTACCTTACTCAGGATGATTGTTTTTAGTTCTGTCCATTTTCCTGCAACTTCCAAGATTTCTTTGTTTCAATTATCTGAGTAGTTATCCCCTTGTGTAAATGTACCAGTTTCTTTATCAATTCTTCAGTTGAGGGACATCAAGGTTTTTTCTTTTTCTTTCTTTTTTTTTTTAGATTCTGGCTATTAAAAATAAAGGTGCTCTGAACATGGATGAGCAAATGTCCTTGCTGTATGGTGGAACGTCTTTCAAGTATATGCCCAGGAGTGGTTTAGTGGCATGTGGAGGTATAACTATTCCCAGTATTCTGAGAAAGAGCCAAATTGAGTTCCAAAGTGGTCGTACAAGTTTGCACTCCCACCAGCAATGGAGAAGTGTTCCCTTTTGTCCACATCCTCCCACATCCTCCAGAGCATGTGTTGTCATTTGAAATTTTGATCTTAGCAATTCTGATAGGTGTAAGATGTAAAGTCAGAGCTGTTTGCTTTGCATTTCCCGGATGACTGGGGACAGTGAGTATTTCTTTAACTGTTTCTCGGTCACTCAATATTCCTTTGTTGATAATTCTCTGTTTAGTTCTGAACCCCATTTTTATTGATTATTTTGTTTGGTGGTATTTAGTCTCTTAGATACTTTATATATTTTGGATTCTAGCCCTCTGTCAGATGTAGATGACTTTTCAATTATTAAATATTTTCCTAGAAAAAAACACTTCCTGGTGAGAGGTAATAGTGCTTGGGTAGTGCCCTTTCATTCAGGTTGGTACAGTTCATTCCTGAACTATATACCTTATACTCATATGTGCTTTTAAATTTATGCTTGATTTTTGTTATGATATAAAAATATCTGTTAAGTTATTATAAACTAGATGTACATATTTATTAAAGTAAATCCATTAATGTGATCATCAAAGGATAGATTGGAAGAAAAGTTAGCAGGTCCATAGATAGGAGAGGTATGTAAATGCAAGTGTACTCAGTTGGAAATGGGATCCAAGGTTACGAGGGCAACAAAGAGACTATATTGTAGAGAGAATCATTTATAAGAGAGAAGAGTGAAAATCATACTGATACAGAGCAAATTGGGTAAGAAACTGTGAATGTATGCATACTATATTAATAATGATATGGACACATGTATCAAGGAATATATACTGAGCATCTACAATGAGTTAAACTTACTTAACAAATATATATCACCTCATCTATATTTCATAATTACATAATACCATAGATACAGATGGTATTCAATTATGATAGTCCAATTTAGCATTTTAAATTTTATCATAGTGTAAAAATGATACATATTCGATATCAAGCATACATTGAATCATTAAACTTAAATTGCTTTTCCTAATTATGGATATATAGTAGGACAGTTTTTTGTAGAGCTTGGCTATGAAAGCATACTGAAGATTTCAACAGTCAGCCAGGAAGGTATAATGGTTCATATTAGGTTAAACAAATGACACTTGTTTGTATGTAAATTGCTAAGCTTTGCTGTCTAAAGAGGCCAGTGAATAATATGAATGTTTGAACAATGATATCTTCAATTTATTATGGCTATATGGAACTACAGATCCATAGTAAGTCAAGGAGTATCTGCATTGTGACAACCCTTTAATGGACAAATATTGAGTCATGTTTACTATTTCCAAAGACACCATGTTAATTAATTAACACCTATGAATCTAAGCACTTGCCTAATTTGAGATAGTTGGTAGCAAAACCAGGTTGGAGAGCTCCCTGTTTGATATTTACTTCAATGAATAAGCATCAACCTAACAATAAAGATTGCTCCCCATGCTACAATGCAAAGTATAATAATCTTTACGACTGCTTTATCCATTACATGCAATCGAAATTCCACATAAATTACAAAAGTCAATTATTATAGTAATCAAGTTATAGTATTGATTCCAAGTTTTCTAATGTGCCTATTTTATGTGGAACACATAATGTGCACTGTTTTATTGATCATATAAACACTATTATCCAATTTTTATTTCAGTGCCACAAAGGAAAGTCTTATAGTCTACCAAAAGTTGTGTTATTAATAAAGGAGTGTATTGGATCTCAGCAAAATGAGGAATCTGCTTAAGGTAGTATAGCTATTAAATGGCGGATACAAAAGAACAAAGACAGCATAATTCCAAGTGTGTAGAGAAATAAGAATGGGATTTACAATTTATCAAATAAGACTTGAACTTAGCATTTTAAAACTGAGAATGACAGGCCCAATATAAGTCAGGAGAATAGCCTTACATAAGAAAACAGACAGGATACAGGTAAACACAGTTTGATTTCATTAATTATACTTCTTAAGATTCATACCCCTACCATTGATATGTAATATGAATAAATTAATAAAATAAAAAATATTTAAGAAAAGAATCATATCCCTTCACTTTTCAGAACTACACATTAGCATTTAAGGGAAATCCTAGTGATAATCAGACTGGTCAGGGAAGAGGAAAATCATGGATGGAGTGGAATGTAGTTTTGAGGGTGTAGGAAACCAGGAAGGGCTAGGAGAAACACTTAAGACTTCATAATTTTCCTTGATGAAAAAACTGAGAACTAAAATAATTTGTAATTTCTGGTTTTGCTCCACCTTAGGACCCTGGGATTTTTTATATTTATTTTTAGTTAAAAATAAATCATGTTGTGTCTTAGCACAACTTGGTAGTTAATGTTTTAATGATGTGGTTCCTAGTGATTCTTCTCAAAAAAATTTAAAGAATATAAGCATATTATATATATAATGTAAAATAGATGTAATATCTTAAATATATTTAAATGAAATATGTAAATATATGTAATATTTTTCTAAAAACTTTATACCAATTGTGTTAGAATTCTGTCTCTGGGACAAAATATCTGAGATAAAGATCTTAAATTGAAACAAGTTTCGTTTCTTTTATAGAATAAGAGTTTTAGTCCATTGTGTTTAACTGGGTATTCTGGGTCTACAGAAGCAAGTCCATCATGACTGGATACCAAAATAGAGGAGGTTTATTCACCTAATGGCCATCAGGCAGTTCAAAATCTTAAAGTAAACAGAAATCTTCCTCCAATTGTATACACTAATGTGAATTTTTTCACTAGTCCTAATTCCCTTGAGATTTTTCAATGCCTGTACTACATGGTGAAGACAGAGCTTTCAACAAATGATATACTGGATAAGATTCAAACTTCATGTTTCCTAGATTGTGGGTATCTCTTTTTTCCTGAACGTACTACTTCAGCTTATGTTTCTCTTCCATAACCTCAAAATATGTTTTAGACTATTTCCAGGAACTTTTAAAAAAAAAATTTTATTAATTTATTCTTGTTACATCTCAATGGTTATACCCTCCCTTGTATCCTCCCATTCTTCCCTCCCTCCTATTTTCCCCTTATTCCCCTCCCCTATGACTGTTCCTAAGGGGGATTTCCTCCCCCTGTATATGCTCATAGGGTATCAAGTCTCTTCTTGGTAACCTGCTATCCTTATCATATGGCAGCCTAGAATTTCCTTTGAAAACCCAACTGAAATCTCATGACTCTATAAACTCTTAGATCCTATGTTTCTAAAAAGAATATACCCCAGTGTCATGTAACTAATGTTAACTGTACTAGAGCCCACACAAAATAACACTAGCGGATTTGCAGTGATGTCCCATCTGAGCATAGAATATCAAATTGTGTTGAGCTACACCTTTGACTGCAATGATATTGTGACTTGAATAAGAGTGGATTCATTAGTTTCATGATTAAATTCATGTTGACCAGGAAGTGGTTCTTTTGTTTTTTTTTTTTTTTTTTTTTTTTTTTGGTTTTTTTTTTTTTTTTTTTTGGTTTTTTTGAGACAGGGTTTCTCTGTGTAGCCTTGGCCATCCTGGACTCACTTTGTAGACCAGGCTAGCCTCGAACTCACAGCAATCCGCCTGCCTGCCTCTGCCTCCCGAGTGCTGGAATTAAAGGCGTGCGCCACCACGCCTGGCTCTAGGAAGTGGTACTTTTGAGACGGATTAAGAAGTGCAACCTGCGTGGAAGAAGTGTTCTACTGAGGATGGACTTCAAGATTTAAAGCCAGTTTCATCTCTTCCCTTCCCTTCCCTTCCCTTCCTTCCCTCCTTTCTCTCTCTCTCTCTCTCTCTCTCTCTCTCTCTCTCTCTCTCTCTCTCTCTCTCTCACTCTCTCTCTCTCTCTCTCCTTCTCTCTCTCTCTCTCCTTATTGCCTTGGGATTAGGAAACAAAAAATCTATCAGACACTGCTCCAGGATCATGCCTATTTTCCCCCACCATGATGGTCATGGAATAACACTCTGAAATTGTAAGCAAGGCTCCATTTAAAAGTTTGCTTTAATAAGAGTTATATTGGATATAGTGTCTATTCATAGCATTAGAACACTTAGTACCATGAATGGGATATTTCTATGAAACACCTGACCGTGCTATTGCTTAGAGAAACCTCAAATACTTAGTGACTTTGGAGTTGAAGAAAAGTTGATAGTCTTAAGCTGGATTTGATAGATCATGGAACACGAAAACAATAGGGCTGTGAGCAGTATGGATTTGGGTATCCCAACCCAAGATGTTTCAGAGAGGAAGAATGGTAAGAAGCTGTCCTGGAAGCTGTTCTTGTATTATTTTGGAGAATATGTCTGCTTTTTGTACTAGTCCTAAGTATCTGACTGAGGCTAATTAGAGCTTTCTGCGGAGCGCTTACACTGTAACACCTATTGTTAAGCCACAGTTATCTTCTAGGTAGAATTTTTGTCTTATTATAAGTTATGATAGCTTTTCACAATTTTCTAATCTTTTTTAAATGGGAGATGGGAGTCAATTACCAGGAATACTGAGGAAACAAGATCATTTTGAAATATAATGGAAGTTTAGCCAATAATACTTAAATGGTATTTTAGGGGATGATAATTGTATCCTGAAAACATATTCTATTCTTGATAAAATAGTAAAATTTATATTAAGATAATAATGGAAAGTCAAATTTAACAATATTTCAATATTACCATAATAGTTACTTATAATTAATTAACATATTAAAGTCTGTTTTAATTGTTATAACACAAGGAAATCATCAGTTAACTTATTACAAATGTACTGGTTAATTCTATGATATATTTTGCCCAAATAATTCAATTTCAAATATTTAGTATAGCATTTCTTTTCTAGTGGGAATGGGAATCATGGTGATAAACTCATACATACTTTAAAATTTAACCTAAACTAACATTTCAGTTTAAGGCTATTGTAATACTATGTACATTAGGAAGCAGCATATGCATTGCTGAAAGTTTCCTGAAATACAAATGAAGAGTTTTACTCAATGTTACAGATAAGAGAAACAAACAACTTAGTGAAATTCAAGCCTTATTCCAGTAGATACTGAAACCTTGAATGTAAGTTCAGAATAAATAAACTAGCAAAATTATATGCTGTAATGTTAAAGACTAATGACGAGAAGTCTCTCTCTCTCTCTCTCTCTCTCTCTCTCTCTCTCTCTCTGTCTCTCTCTCTGTCTCTCTCTCTGTCTCTCTCTCTGTCTCTCTCTCTCTGTCTCTCTCTCTGTGTCTCTGTCTCTGTCTCTGTCTCTGTCTCTCTCTCTCTCTCTCTCTCTCTCTCTCTCTCTCTCTCTCTCTCTCTCTCTCTCTCTCTCTCCCTGCCTACAGCTTATCTGCCTGGTCTTTCTGAGACACAGAGAAGACAGGCAGAGCAGGACCATCTTGAGAAAGACTGTGAAGCACATGGGCAGCCTTAGGGTCAGATCGTTCTCTGCCTACCTGCAGCTTCCTGATCCGGCCCACATATAACACAGAACAGGCAAGCAGAGAGAGCCCTCCTATCTCGAGAGGGCCTGGGGAGTACCTGAGCAGTCTTGGACTCGGATCTCTCTCAGCCTGCTCCTCTCCTGCCTGACCTAACTGAAATACAGACAGGGAACCCAACAGAGCTCAGCTGGGTGCAGGCTCCAACACTCATTTTCCACCATCCTGAGGAGGCCTCTGAGAAGCCCTAGTAAACAATCCCCAACTCGGAGCTCTTGTTGCTTGCTCCCGACTTGCCTGGGTCATGTGGGACAGAGAAAGCAAACCCATTGGAGGAACCTCTAGGCCTGCTAACACCAGAGACAACCAGATGACTAGAAGCCAGTACAAGAAGACAAGCAACCAACTCAGAGCCATATAACACAGTGGAAAGCAGTGATCCTACCACAGCAAGTCATGGAGACATGAACAGCCATGAAGCACAAGAAGAAGACTTTAAAGCTGAGGCGATGAAAATGATAGAAGCCTTCGAAGAGGAAAATAAATCACTCAAATAAATGCAGGAAAATACATTCAAACAGATGAAGGAATTGAATAAATCCTATAATGAATTACAAGAAAATTCATTTAAACAGAAATAAGAAATGAAAGAAATGAAAAAAATATTCAAGACCTAAATGGAGAAATAAGAACAAAATAGAGAACAGAAACTGCAGACACAAGCAATGCCAAATAAAAACAAGAAATCGAAGAAAGAATCTGAAGTATGGAAGATAAGTTAGAAGTTATCCATACATCAGTCAAAGAAAAATTTAAAACTAAAAAGTTCCTTACACAAAACACCCAAGAAATCTAGGACATTATAAAAAGACCAAATCTACGAATAATGGGAATAGAAGAAGACTCCAAGCTTCAAGGGCCCGGGATTTGATCACTTCCCCTTGGCAGAGAGGCCCCATGAGAGCACATAGGAAGAGGATGCAGAAACTCTGATGAGACATGATGGGCTGTGGTCAGACAGCAGGAGAGGAGGACCCCACTGGTCAGAATTATATGGAAAAGGAATAGATTGGAGAGATGGGGAGGGTGGGAACAGGAAGATAAAATCGATAGGATTCTAATCTGGTTGTATTGTGAGTAAATTATATTTTAAAAATGTGGGTTTTTTTTTTGTCAAGATAACTCTCATAGGCTCAGTGGTTAAGATACTTACTGGTCCTTTAGAGGACAGGGATTGAGTTTCCAAAACCTGCACGTCAGCTCACAACTGTATATACCTCCTAGCTCCATGAGGTATAATGCCTTCTCCTCCTGGGCTACGAGGCATTCACTTGTTTATACATACATTTAGGCAAAACAATTATAAACATGAAATAAAACAAATGGATAAATAGATTAAATAAATACTCAAAAAAGATACCAAGAATGAATAAACATGAGCTTAACAGGGACAACAATACAATATGTGTTATTGGACTGGGCAAACATGACTGAGCCTCAAGCCACACACACACAGCTACATGAGACTAATGCTAACAGCAGATAACTGATCTTCCCCAGGGAAGAGCACATCAGTTTTCTTGTTCAGTACCAAACAGCCATCACTGGAAACATAACATACATACAACTCACATTACACAGTCTGTTCAGGTAGTATTTCTGCTTACAAACAGATGTGTTTTTATGTACATATATGTATGTAACAACAACTAATAACAAAAAGGACCATAAGTTTTAAAAGAGCACAGAGGGGTATAAGGGAGGTTTTGGATGGTGGAAAAGGAAGAGAGAATTCAGTAAATTACATACCTTAAAACATTTTTTTTTTTTTTACTTTTGATTTTTGAGACTAGATTTCTCTGCATAGACTTGGCTGACCTAGACTTGCTTTGTAAGGCAGGCTTAGCCTAGAACTCAGAGAGACTCTCTTGCTTCTGGAACCACAAGGGCTGGGATTATAGCCATGCCCCACCATGCTCATCTAAGAAATATTATCTTAAAAGGATGTGAATAAAATAAACTGATAACAAGAGACCCTCAGATTTTGGTTTGATCACTTCCCCTTTTTGGTGAGGCCCAGTGGCACACAGAAGAAGGAGAAAGAGGCTATCTGAATGAAGTCTTACAGGTTGTGGTCATATGATGGTGGAGGACGCCCCATTTTGTCAGAAGTCTTGTGGAGGGGAATAGGGCAAAAGAGGGAGGGAAAGTGGGAATACAATTGAGGGGAAAAAATTGGGATGTAATCCCAATTAGTTATGATATTTAAAATGTCAATGCCCCCTCTCTCAGGAAAAGGAAATTTAGTTTCTCTTTTGAATATTTTGTGATTGATATCTCATTGTTATACAAAGAAAAAAGACAGGAGAAGTTATATTGAAATGAGCTATACATGAAAATCTGTCATGTTTGTATAAATATTTTCAAGTAAAAACATGAAATCGATTATGCAGAAGTCTCACTTTTGTTGTGCCTCATATAGTTACAAAACTAAGGAATTAAATGAATTGAATGAAACAGTTCAAGAGTCAAAGCTGTAATGGAGTGCCAGGAGCCAAGGAGCCAAGGAGAAAAGGATCCAAGGGAAGGCAAGATGTTCTAAAATGCGTCAACTTTTATGGGCAGGAGGAGAGCCAACATGTCAGCATCTTTAAAAATTAACGCTGACCTGCCTATCACCACTGTATGCTTTTCCACAGGGTCTTTTATTGTACATGATAGCCTATTCAATTCTGCGCACAATATTTAGCCTGCTTTGTTATCTTCAATAATGTATTTCATGCAAACATAAATCATAAATAGCACCTATCATCCATTGCTCTATAACCTATGGTCACTAATAGTAATCCCCTTGAAACACATTCCTAATATGCACAAGCCTATATAACAGCATTAAGAAAAGGAATGCCATGAAGATGAGAAAAATGGAAAAACTGGTAAATACATAATTTGAAGTTTTCATATTATTCCACAACCAATATATGACACCAAAATTACACAGACTTTAGTATTGCGTACACATAACCAGCAGGTTTTATATTGCAAAGAACATGACTAAATATGAATAAATATTTTAAGAATTGGGTCAATATCTCAAAAATCAAATTAAAATGTTATTTTCATCACTGGAATAATTCCCCATATTCAACATTTGGGAACATAGAAACCCCAGTTGCAATACAAATCTTAATTGCCAAGGGTAAAAGCCCTATTTTAATTTTATCTATGTCAATTATTAATGACTTGATATAATACTAAGATAATTTCTCACTCTTGCCTTTTTCGCCTTGAATTGAGATGTGAATGAGATGCAAGCTGGAGCTAAAATTCCACTCCAATAGTTTTAAATCCCTCCCAAATAACAGCACCGCTCTACTACAGCATTAACATTTAACGTGAAACTGAAGCAGATAGTTGTGGCCATGCAATTTATCTCATGGTGAATATTGTCAGCTATTATCAGAAAATATACATACTAAAGTTGTTTGTCTCCAAAAACTTCACTTATAAACTACATATTTTATCTTAGGGGAAAAAAGGAGAAAGTGAAGTAGTTATTATGAACTTTTGAATATTTAACAGTGAGCATTGTTTGAACTATGAAGTGAAAAGTAAAAGAAAACAATTCATCCAAGGAATCTTTATTACAATGCAGATGCTAGGGTTCTCTGCATCACTGTAAGAAATACCACAGTTCTGTCTTGAAAATAGTACAAAGTGTTCACTCGGGTTTACAATGTTGGAAGTTGAATTCCTGGTCAGTGTTGTTTGTGGTCCCTGTTCAGACAGTGGGAAGTGTATGTCAGAGGAAGATGTTCATTCCAAGGTGGGGTTGAGTGTTGATGATGAGGAGGAAGAAGCTCAGGTGGTTGCAGCTCCATCAAGAACATACTCCTCTCCACCTCCTATAGTCACAATAATGCTTACATTTAACAGATTCTTCCATTTACCAATGAGACCACTGGATGCTAATCAGCCTGTCCCAGATGGGAAATAGGAGATACCAATCCAAACCATAGTGAGATTACTCTGAAATATGAGCTGTTTCTATCTTTAAGAATATGAGTAGAGGAAGAATAATAATCAGAATTTGTTTCCTTGATATGCAGAACTTCTCTCTAAGCTGAACACATTCAAAGACTGAATTGTCCTGATGACTTGTACTTGTTTCTTTATGCATTTGAGTGTGTATATGATGTGTGTGTAAGTGTGCATGTATGTGTGAGTGCAGACAAATACATGCCACAATACACACATGGAAAGTGGAAGACTACCTCAGGTGTGTCTCACCTTCTATCGTACTTGAGACAGGGTCTTCTTTCTGGTTCCCTGTCATGTATGCCAGGCTACTTGGTCCATGAGCTTCTGGGATTCTCCAGTCTCAACCTCCCATCTCACTGGGGGACATCTGGGATTACAGATATGTAGTATTATACCTGGGTCACTGTGGGATTCAAACTCAGGGTCCTCATGCTTGCATAGCAAGAACTTTACTAGCTGAGTCATCTCACCAGTCTCCAAGGTTACTTTTCTATGGTAGAAGATATACAGATAAAACTCTACCTCTCTTCCTGTTTTGAAGTCTTCAACGAAGGCTATGCCCCCTATAGCCTGTAGACAAAACAAAAGAACAAGTAGATATTATTTAAATTTAAAAAAAGTCTGTTGGAAATTTTTTTATTTTCATGTTGATCTTTTACAATGAAAAAAAAAAAAGACATATATATGAAGTTTCTTTTCCTGAAATTATTCAAATAAGCTGTGGGCTTAGAACTCACAGAAAAAAGTCCCCTGAAGACATTGTCCAAATTACGAAAGGTTCCTAGTAGACACTGTCACCTACTTATACCCAGCTTCAGAGCTACCAACTTAAAATCTTTTGAGACAGGAAAACCAAACATAGTTCTTAACAAATTATGATGCTTTTGTAAAATTAGGTAAAGAGCAGAATATTAAAATATTTCCTGGGAAGTTAGATTCCCTTATCTATGTAAAGTCTTAAGGAGTTTAATTTCTTTCTTTTTTTTTTTCCTTTTTTTAAAAATTAATTTATTCTTGTTACATCTCAATGTTTATCCCATCTCTTGTATCCTCCCATTCCCCCCCCCCCATTTTCCCATTATTCCCCTCCCCTATGACTGTTCCTGAGGGGGATTACCTCCCCCTATATATTCTCATAGGGTATCAAGTCTCTTCTTGGCTACCTGCTGTCCTTCCTCTGAGTGCCACCAGGTCTCCCCCTCCAGGGGACATGGTCAAATGTGAGGCACCAGAGTACATGAGAAAGTCATATCACACTCTCCACTCAACTGTGGAGAATATTCTGACCATTGGCTAGATCTGGAAAGGGGTTTAAAGTTTACCTCCTGTATTGTCCTTGGCTGGTGCCTTAGTATGAGCGGGACCCCTGGGCCCAAATCTGCCTATCTGCATACTAGCCCAAGGGGCATGTCCCACGAAAGCCTTCACTTACCAGGAAACTGGGACAGAGGGGAAGGCATCCTATTGAGACTCTAAATGAGAGACACATGGGAGAATAGCAAAATAAAAGGATACAGAGGGTCCTAGAAATCTACAAGTAGAACAAGAAGTTTAATTTCTTACAATAAGTATTTTTCAATTATATTTTAAATACATATCATTACATTCTACCTACTTTTTAAAGATTTATTATAGGCATGTATTAAATGTATATAATACACAGATATCTCATATTAATAAAACAATGTAAAAGTGCCTACACTCATAAGTATACATTACTCCATTTATTTTGTTCCTATAAAAATATACTAATAATTTTTGGTTTCCCAAAGTATTATTATTAATGTTATAATACAATAATTATTTGCTTAAAGTATTTCTTTGACATTGGAGCAATAAATAGATATAGCATAGTTGACTGTGTATGATTTAATTTAAGTTTTCCATATGAATTTTACATTTACACTTTCTCCCACAGTGAGCTTATAACGGAAATTGAGAACTGTCAAAGTTATACATGATGAGTTTCTGTAGGCATGAAGGATAATTGAGTTTAGTCCTTCAAATACATATATGTATGCTGTTATTCTATGGAAATATCAGTTAGACTATTGTGAAGTGCAACAGAGCCAGAAACTGTATTTGAAGTTTAGGACACACTGACGTCAGCATTGTGGGGCTTCTAACTGATGTTTTTTGTTTGTTTGTTTGTTTGTTTGCCATAATTGTTCATTGAACAAATCTTGGTTATGTCAAATACTAGTCTAATTTTATTACAAAAAGATATATCCTTCATCTACCAGATAGATATGATTCTATAGATATAGAAGGTAAAATATTTGACCACCTCTTCCATTCCTCCCTCCTTCCAACTTTCACCCTATTCCCCTTCCCTAGGTCTATTACTGAGGTGGCCCTCCTCCCCCACTATATGTTCAAAGGCTATCAATTCTCATCTTGGTAGCCTGCTTATTCTTTCTTTGAGTGCCACCAGGCCTCCCCACCAAGAGAAGGTAGTCAAATATGGGGCACCAGAGTTCATGTCATAGACGGTCCCCGCTCTCCAGATAGCTGTGAAGAATGTCCTGTCCATTGGCTAGATAGGAGTAGGGGTTCCGTATTTAGTACTTATATTGTCCTTGGTTAGTGCAGTAGCATGAGCAGACTGCCCTGGGAACCTACCCACCTGTCAGGATGTTCTTCTTGTAGGTTTCTAAGACCCTCTGGTTACTTCTATTACTCCATCTCCTATATTTCTCTTACCTAGAGTCTCAGTAGGATGTCCTCACATCTATCCCAATCTCCTGGTAAGTAAAGACTTTCATGGGACATGCCTTTTGGGCTAGTGCCCAATTATAAGTGAGTGTATACCATGTGAGTCTTTCTGTTTCTGTGTTAACTTCTCAGTATGATCTTTTCTAGTTCCACCCATTTGTCCACAAATTTCTGGATTTCCTTGTTTTTAATAGCTGAGTTTATGTACCGCAGCTTTTTTTTTTATTTTAGTTTGTGTGTTAATTTCTTTTTTAACACATTTTTATTGAAAAATAAAATAATTCATATTACATCTCATTTTCTATCCCATCCCCTACATCCTCCCATTCCTCCCTCCCTTCCACTTTCACCCCAATCCCCTTCCCTATGACTGTGACTGAGGGGGACCTCCTCCCCCTGAATATGGTGCTAGGGTATCAAGTCTCTTTTTGGTAGTCCACTATCCTTCCTCTGAGTGTGATTGGGCCTCCCCCACAAAGGGACATGGCCAAATATGGGGCACCAGAGATCCTGTGAAAGTCAGTTCCCAGTCTCCACTTAACTGTGGAGAATGTTCTGTCCCTTGGTTAGATCTGGGTAGGGGTTTGATGATGACTGCACAATTTGTCCTGGGTTGGTGCAATTTAGTGTCTCTGGTTTTATGTTGAGGTCTTTAATCCACTTGGAATTGAATTTTGTGCATGATGACAAATATGGGTCTAATTGCATTTTTCTACATCTAGTCATCCAGTTAGACCAGCACCATTTGTTGAAGATGCTATCCTTTTTTCCATTAAATAGATTTGGCTTCTTTGTCAAAAATCAAGTGACCATATTTATGTGGATTCATTTCTGAGTCTTTGATTCAATTCCATTGATCAACCAGCCTATTACTGTGCTAGTACTATGCTGTTTTAATTACTGTTGCTCTATAGTATAGTTTAAGATCAGTTATGAAGATTCCTCAGAGCATGTTTCATTGTATCGGGTTGTTTTAGCTATTCTGGATTTTTCATTTTTCCATATGAAGTTGAGAATTGATCTTTCAATATATTAAAAAAATTAAATAGGCATTTTGATAGAGATTGCATTGAATCTGTAAATTGCTTCTAATAAGATGACCATTTTTACTATATTAATTCTCCCAATTCATGAAAAGGTAGATCCCTCCATCTTCTGATGTCATCTTCAATCTTTTCTTCAAAGATTTGAAGTATTTTTTTTTCAATCAAGTCCTTCACTTGCTGGTTAGAGTTGCTTCTAGATATTTTATATTGCTTGTGGCTATCATGCAGGGTGTAGTTTTCCTATTTTTTTCCTCTGCAAGCTTGTCATTTGTGTATAGTAAGGCTACTGACTCTTTTGAGTTAATTTTGTATCCATCCAATTTGCTGAAGGTGCTTATCAGCTGTCGGAGTTCTCTGGTGGAATTTTGGGGGTCACTTATGTACACTATCATATCATCTGCAAATAGGGATAATCTGATTTCCTCCTTTCCCATTTGGATCTTCTTGATATGATAAGATACAAGGTATTATTTCAACAGTCTTGTTGAGGCTTGATTTGTGACCTACTATGTGATCAGTTTTGGAGAAGGTCAATGCACTGCTGAGAAGAAGGTCGAATCCTTTATTTTGGGGTGAAAAGTTCTGTAAATATCTGTTAGGTCCATTTGATTCGTGATGTTGGTTAATGATGTTATACATCAACTCAGTTTCTATTTCAATGACCTATCCTTCAGTGAAAGTGGGTGTTGATATGTGGTTTAAATTTTGTTAATAGTTCTTTTAAAAATATTGGTGCCCTTTTCTTGGGAGCATAGATGTTCAGAATTTGATATCATCTTGATTGATTGTCATCTTTGATGAGTGTGAAGTGTCCTTCCTCATCCTTTTTGATTAATTTTGGTTGAAGGTCTATTTATTAGATATTAAAATGGCTACATCAGCTTGCTTCTTGTGACTGTTTGATTGGATTATTTTTTTCTGGCTTTTTACCTTGAGGCAATATCTGTCTTTCTGGGTGAGATGTGTTTCTTGAATGCAGAAGAATGTTGGATCTTGTTTATGCATCCATTCTGTTAGTCTATGTTATTTGTTGAGGAATAGAGCCCATTGATGTTGAGAGATATTAATGTCAAATGACTGTTAAGTCCCTTAATTTTTGATGGTTACAGTAGAGAATTTGTATGGTTGTGTTTTTGTGATGGTGTAGTTATCTATTTCCTGTGTAGTTTTGATTGTAGCATGTCTCTTTGGGGTGGAGTTTTCCTTCTAGTAACTTATGTAAAGCTGGTTTTGGGCTGGAGAGATAGCTCAGTGGTTAAGAGCACCGCATGCTCTACCAGAGGTTCTGAGTTCAATTCCCTGCAACCACATGGTGGCTCACAACCATCTATAATGTAATCTGATACCCTCTTCTGCAGATAAAGCACTCATGTGCAATAAAAAAAATAAATCTCTAGGAAAAAGCTAGTTTTGTATAAAGGAACTATTTGAATTTGTTTTTGTCGTGGAATATTTTGTTTTCTTTGTCAATGGTTATTGATCATTTCACTAGGTATATTAGTCTGGTCTGACATCTGTAATCTCTTAGGGTTTACAGAATCTCTCTCCAAGTCCTTATTGCTTTGATGGTCTCTGCTGAGAAGTTGGGTGTAATTCTGATAAGTTTGCCATTGTATGTTACTTGGCACTTTTCTCTTGCCACTTTTAATATTTTTCCTTTGTTCTGTACATTTTTTGTTTTTATTATTATGTAGTGGGAAGATTTTATTTTCTGGTCTATTCTATTTGGTGTTCTGTAGGCCTCTTGTACAATTTTATGTATCTCCTTATTTAAATTGGGGAATTTTTTTTCTATGATTTTATTGAAGATATTTTCTGGGCCTTGGAGTCTGGTGTTTTCTCCTTCCTCGATCCCTATTATTTTAAAGTTTCGTCTTTTTATGGTGTCCTTGATTTCTTTCATATTTTTGTGTCAGAAAATTTTCAGACTTAGCATTATCTTTGATGGTTGCTTCGTGTTATATAATTGTATCTTCTAGTCCCAAGATTCCTTCCTCCATTTCTTGAATTCTGTTAGAGAAGTTCGTCTCTTGTTGCTTACTTCCTTCTCTTAGGTCTCTTGTTCCCGTTTGTCTTCTGTCTGTGCTTTTATCACTGTTTCCATTTTCATCTTCAGATCTGGAACTGTTTTATTTATTTCCTTCATCTGGTTGTTTGCATTTTCCTGAAATTTTTCCAGTGCTTCCCCATTGGCCTCTTTTATGTCTTTCACCTGTTTGGCTGAGTCTTCCTGCATTTGATTACTTGTTTTATTCATTTCCTCAATTATCATCTTTATTACTATGGATTTGAGGTCATTTTTTTGTATTTCAATTGTGTTTGAATTCTCAGGGTTGCTTTCTCTGGGATAGCTGGGATCCGTAGATGTCGAGTTATTTTGGTTTTTGTTGTTTGCATTCTTATACTGTACTTCAGTCAACTTGCTATCTGTGATGTTGGGTGGTAGCTTCCGGTGTCCTTCACTGGTCATTATGAGTAGATAGTTAATGAGTGATTATAGGTCACATGCCCTTGCCTGTGGGGATTAGGGAGTTCTTCCCTGGAACCAGCAGGTGACCTGGTTTCTGTCTGAGAAGGCTTTGCTTTACACCATATGCTCCTGATTGGGTCAGCAGAGGTGGGCTTCTGCCTGATTATATTCATGCTACTGAGGTGATTCAGACCACCTGTGTTGGGGGCCACTCTTTAATTTTCTGTCCTGACACTTTGGGGCAGTTCACCTTATCCCAAGGATGTGGGATACCCTGCCTGGCCATGGGGACTGGCTAGGCCAGGTTTTAACTGCCCAACTGTGCAGGCATGGACTGTTGTGGTGGGTAGATAGGTTCCTGCCTGGACCTGTTCAGACAGCAGGGCCATCGTGGTTCTATCCCACTGAGTTGTGGCCACAGTTCAGCCCCCTTCCAGATCCCTCAGGGTTTTCCACCTTCTCCCAAGAGTGTAGTAGTCCCTACCAGGCCATGGGGACTGTCCACACCATGCTTTATCTGCCCAATCATCGAGGCCTGGACCGCTGTGGCCCGCAGTCATGTTCCTGCCCAGACCAGTCTAGATATTGGACTAGTCTAGATTGCGAACCTTTGATGGTTCAGTCCCACTGAGTTGTGGCCACAATTCAGACCCCCTTCCATACACCTCAGGCCAGTCCAGCTTCTCCCATGAGTGTGGGAGACCCTGCCGCGCCATGGGGACTGTCCGGGCCAGGTTCTACCAGCCTGGCTCAGTTGGCTGAGGCCAGCTGCCTGGCTCTGGTGTGGATCTGTTCAAACCACTCCCTCTGTGGCTGGGCAATGTGGCCTTCCCTGTGGCCTCTGGGGGCTCCTCGTGGACTGGGAAGGGGCAGATGGGAGTGTCCGAGGACAGATTCACTTGTTTCCCTGAGACTTCCCCAGGCCATAAGCTCCAGTGTTCCACCATCCCACTCACTGCACCTGGGCTATAGAGATCAGCTTTAGTCCACAGGTGGGTTCTGTTTCAAAGTCTGGAGAGTGGGTTCAGGACCTCCGTGGGCTGTTGGTTGACCTGAGGTCAGATATGCCTGTGGTCTGCACTGTGCGGAATTCCCACACACCCAGTGTTCCCCAGTTCTTGTAATCTGTGGCTCCCAATCCAGTCCCTGGTCTCCCTGTAGTAGATCAGATACAGTGTGTGATAGGTGCTGGCATCTTGGATCTCCTGTAGTCTACTTTCTTGTAAAATTTCTATTATTCTAAAGATTCTTTGACAATAAGACAAGTTAACTCCTGACAATACCCATCCTACCTCAAAGAATATGATGAGCATCAAAGAACCATGTTATGAAGATAGCTTCAAATGTGGCAAACCAGCCTCAGGGTAAAATGTCCTTGTTTCTGACACAGAATTCTGCCTAAAAATGGGCAAGCTTGGATGTAGGCAGCGTTGACAGCCAAACTCTGCTAAGACAAGGTAAGCCCTGTTCAGGGTAAGACAAGTCTTCACTAGTTCCTGTATCACAAATCTGTCCATTAGATATATTGTGCCAGAAGGCTGAAGATGATGCATCAATGTTATAGAGCTTTTTGGGTGACAATTCAGGTAGTAAACTATCTCTGTCAGTTTTTCATTTGGAAACTGCTAACCTGCACTTCTGGTACACCCAGGGAATTAAGTTTTATTCCATAATGAGGCTGAAGACCAGATAGTTTAGTTTGTTAGTGGTTAAGATATTTTTAGATCTAGATAATGTTTTAAGTTAATAGAGATGCGATATGATAGATATTGATTTTCATTCAGAATTTTTGACTCAGGAAGATAGGGAAGATATTTACTTCAAGTTTGCCAAATACAAACATCCAAATCACTATGAATATAACATTTATATAATTTCTGATTGTTTCATGGGTCTTCCTGCTGTAATTAGTTTATTTTATTTATGTGTAATAATATAAATGTAGATGTTTTAAAAATAAACATAAAAAAGATAGATAATATATACCTTGAAGTTATAGAATTGATTTTCAGAGTAACATATTTTATATAAAAATATTTGTCAAACTTCCTGACTAGAGATTCATGATTTATATTCTCTGAAGCTTTGATTAATTTCTTTAGATGAAAAATCCACAGTTCTTATCTTTAAGGAAATAAGAGACAGTTTATTTTTGAGCAATTTTAAGTAACCTTAGCCTAGAAACACAGATCTAATTTACATCAAATTCCATGTTCTAAGGTGAAAATATTCTCCTGCAGTTTTATAATTTCAAAGAAGAACAAAGAAAGTAATAAATCATAGGAAATTTGAAAATAAATTGTGTGGAAGCTTTCTTCATATGCACACTATGCTATCTGATGACATACTTATGTTTAGGACAAGTGGAAGGTAGTGATGTGCTAAACTAATGGATTGCAAAGTTTTCCATCTGTTAGAAACAACATATTAGTACCAGCAAAGAGGTGGCCTAAAAATTTCTGTTATGGAGGGCTAGAACTAGCCCAAGATAAGGTAGCTAGGCTCTGTACCTGAGATATTACAATATATATACCATATTGAAATTCTCATCACTCAGGCAGACTGTGCAGTTTATTTTCAGCTGTTTTCATTCACACTCCCTATGACAAAAATGATCAACAAAACAATGTCGACAATGCTACTTAATTATTATGCAAGTAAACATTCTTCTTGTAAATGTCAAAATGAAACTGTTTACATGACATACAAATGTGTCTAGAAACATATAATTAAAATTAAGTCTCATATTTAATGATATAATGGATTAAATGTACATTTTATAAGGTGGTGATAAAATTAATTTTGAACTAGCATGTATCACTAGTTTTATCACTGTTTTTTGACATTATAAATATTCCAGTATATGTCATGTATATTTATAAGCCCTTATGAATATTATAATTAATGTCAGTCCTACTATGTGAGGCTATAGATTTGAGAGGAACATCTGGTATCTAAATCATATGGCTTATTTTAAATAAACAATCAAAATCTTTTCTATGTTAGACATGCATCAAAAGATGTAACCATGAGGTATTGACAATCAAGCCTGTAATAAACCTTACTTAAGACACAGAAAAGCAATCTAATTGTTTACCTGGCTATTTGCCCTTGATATTTTCCAACCCACAAACTTAGAACACATTAAGATTCTTTTGAAACTTTGCTGTGTCCCAGATCCTGAAACAAATCCCTTTCCTAATCCACAGAAATTTAATTGTTTCTACTTCAGATGACTGGCACTTGGGCATTCTCACTTCTTTTCTAAGTTTTCTTACTATGTTGCATTTTGTTTATACAATGATTTTTAAAATATAGTTTTCTGTGACAATGTTTTCAATGGCTTTCACTAATCTTTACATTGTCTATAATGTCTTTTAAAAACATGTTTCCTAGCATACTTCCAGGAAGGAATCATAGTACATGTTGGTTATATGTGTATTCAGAATTTGATCTATTTAAATTATGCTTAAGATAATTTTCTCTGATACTTTAAGCTACTTATAATCTTTGTGTCTTTCTTTGTGGGTAAAATGCTTACAAAATACATGATTTTCTTTTAAGAATAGCTTTGTGTAGAAGATACATAAACATAAAGATGAAACTATATGAGTGAAAGATTAAAAAGGTGCATGAACTTGGAGAATCTATCAACATATACTTGCTAAAGAAGAACACCTTTGTGTAAGTAATGTAAAAAAGGCATATAAACAATATGTGTAAAAAGAGAATGTAGAGTGGAAGTAAGGATAAGATTGCATAGGAAATCTATCTGGTGCTATCTCAGAAAAATGGGATTAGGGCTTCCTCACGACCCAACTATTCCACTCCTTGAAATATACCCGAAAGATGCCCCAGCACACAACAAGGACATATGCTCAATCATGTTCATAGCAGCCTTATTAATAATAGCCAGAACATGAAAACAGCCTAAGGGTCCCTCAGAAGAAGAATGGATAAAAAACTGTGGTACATATACACTATGGAATACTACTCAGCTATTAAAAACAAGGAATTCCCGAAATTTGTGGATAAATGGATTGAGCTAGAAATGATCATAATGAGTGAGTTAACCCAGAAGCAGAAAGAATCAAATGGTATATACTCACTTATATCTGCATACGAGCCCAAGGGGCATGTCCCACGAAAGCCTTCACTTACCAGGAAACTGGGACAGAGGGGAGGACATCCTATTGGGACTCTAAATGAGAGAAGCATGGGAGAATAGCAAAGTAGAAGGATCCAGAGGGTCCTAGAAACATACAAGTAGAACATTATGATAGGCAGATTTGGGCCCAGGGGTCCCGCTCAAACTAAGGCACCAGCCAAGGACAATACAGGGGGTAAACTTTAAGCCCCTACCCAGATCTAGCCAACGGTCAGAACATTCTGCACAGTTGAGTGAAGAGTGGGATATGACTTTCTCACGTACTCTGGTGCCTCACATTTGACCATGTCCCCTGGAGAGGGAGACCTGGTGGCACTCAGAGGAAGGACAGCAAGTTGCCAAGAGGAGACTTGATACCCTATGAGCATATACAGGGGGAGGTAATCCCCCTCAGGAACAGTCATAGGGGAGGGGAATAATAGGAAAATGGGGGGAGGGAGAAGAATAGGAGGATACAAGGGATGGGACAAACATTGAGATGTAACAAGAATAAATTAATAAAAAAAGTTTAAAAAAAAGATTGCAAAAAAGAAAGAACAAGAAAGTTTTCCAAGAATGCATTAACTGCTTTTGTTCTTGCAGATGTTGTCTTCTCAGCCTACAAATAGGCCATCTGTAGGGCAAAAGATGACAGGGGAAGACAGTGATGAGCACTGGAAACGTGTGAAGAGTAGCGAGGTAACAAAAGTGACCGTGATGGCATCTGGGAGATAGCGGGATTTCGACACGCATAGTTTTTGATGTGTATGGTATGCAGGAGTCAACCTGTCAGTATCTCTCATGTTGTTGGGGATGGACAATGACAATCACTAACAGAAAAAGACAATCACTAACATAAATAGAGAAAGCACAGTTTTGGCATAAGTCAGTGTTGTTAAAGCTAGAATATGCTACGTTTGCGATGACAGTAGTCATCTGTATATTTGCGATGTACTGATTTTGGTAAACTTAAATTACTGGATCACAGCAGAGACTTAAATGTCTTTGCCTATAAGTCTGTGAAGGAATCTAAACAAACATTTAAAGAAACACTGGCGTGAATATCAGTAGAAACTGTTATATGGATCATATGAAGCTGAGAAAGATATAGTAATTCATATTCAAGGCCAATATTTTAAAATATTGAAGTTCTACTAAGGAAAAAGTTCAAAGCGGACTGGAATGGACAATAGGCGAAAGTAGAGTTGGGAGACAAAATGCAGTGTGAATGTTTTTTAACAGAGAGGCAAAGAATAATGAGAAAAATTTGAGAATACATTTACAATCCACTTGAAGAAGGCGCTGACTATGTGATAACAGTAAACATTGCATTGATAAAGGAACGGACAAGACTATTTACCTTGTGTGGAGATGTGAAAAATTGGAAAAGATTATTGGAGAACCCTCATGTCACTCACAATTTTAAAGCTGTGTTTATAAAGAAGGAGTGCAGTGGCAATCTTCAGAATTAATATTAAGTCCCATCAATTATATAGAAATTATATCAGTGAAATGTATTACATTTCCACTTGAATAATTTTAGCACATATAAGTAAGATTTTGACAAATTAGCTTATATGATACTATTTAGGGAAAGGTAACAATTAGATAATGGTTTAGGTAGAAGAGATAATACTGGGCAGGCCAAGTCCAATATATGATGTCTGGTGGTGTGGCTGAGAAAGTCAAGAAGAAAAAATATGGGAAACAAGATTAAGAACAGAAAAATTTGATGTAGGAATGGTTACATATATATGGGAAGTAGAGTAACCTAGAACATTGATATTTATTAAAGAGTAGCTAAACAACTGAATTCGGTTGCTGATATGGTGTTCATAATAGTAGAGACAAAAATATTGGTTTATATATCAGGAAGACATATCTCAATGACTCATGTTGCTATACAAGGAACACAGTAAGGTGTTGCTCTGTATGACTGGTAAGAGTTTGGAGCTACTGTTGGTCAAGTAATGCTCAATAATTATGCTTCAGTTAAAACATACATTATTAGGAATTGGTTTATATGACTAAGGTAGTACAGTTTTAAGGAACAAGATAAAAGTATGACAAGTTTTAGGTGAAGAATGGTATGATTGTAGATTCATGAACTGTAGCTTCAGTACGTGATTGAGTTCCAGCATAAGTTACTGAGAGGGATAACAGTTAAATTAGGAATGAGACAAAGGAATCTGTAGAGCTTCCTGTGCACCTTTTCTTGAACGTTCCATAAAACCGAAGCACATGTTAACTGTATTTAACTCCACTAGTGCCCATGGCTCTACTATCTCTGAGCATGAAGAGTTTGGCATGGCCTACATTATCCCTTGATAAGGTGGTGAAGATATCATTGTGATGTGGTTTACTTTTTTCTTACTTTCTTGTATCCTTTGTAATTTAACTAAAAGAGAGAGAGAGAAAAAAGACAATTGATTAAGACAGTAGTAAACCTTTCCCACTACCTATAAAATTTCCTTTATCTTCTGTTTGTATCACTATAATCTGTATTTACATATATTCCCTTTTGTTATATAAATTATAGAATAGGTATACATTTAGAAATATGAGTACTGCATAAAGTTATTTTAAGCTACACTAAGATACCACATTGCTCAAGTAAGATAATACACAAGTAGAATAATTTCATTTACATGTGTTTTCTTTGTTTTGGGGGCCAGACATCTCATGTTCTATTTTGATATCAGCTGAAATGTTTGATGTTGGTTTCTACATTTCTCATAATGACAGCACTAACACTGGGTTAGAAAGGTAAAGTAATTGTAATAAATGCACTTATATAATTTCAGTCTTCAACTTGTGTTCATTTCAAAAGACATAAAACAGTATCTTGTGCATGGGAAAAATCTGTTTAAGGTTGTAATTTTAATTTACCAGTGAGTGCATCGACATTAATTAAAATGCACAAGTTTTTAAATAGAGATTAGAATATGAAGAGCTGAAGCTATTTACAATCTAATTAGCTCAAAATCGGATGAGTAATACAAATGCATAATTAATCTAGTTTGATGATGACAAACTTGAAAGGGAAGATATGAAATTAGTAATGGGAAAATAAAGTAGCTCAAAAAGGCAAAAAAGCACCTTACGATTAATGACAAAATAGGATGAATTTTATCTGGTATAATCTTACTAAAAATACCATAAGTCAGATATAGACATATCATAAATGTATTTCCAAGATAAACGTTTAAAAGCAATGGGAAAAGTAAACAGTTTATTACATTGCCTTTAACCCTAAGGTTCATACATTTAAATTTGTTCTTTCTTTATTATTTATGTTTATGGGTATCTGTGTGTATCTTCCTGGAGAGATGTTCACATGAGCAAAGGTGCCCATAGAGTGCAGAATAGGGCATTACAGCCCTGTAGCTAGTGTCACAAATGTTTTTGAGTTACCTGATGCTAGCACAGAGACATAAAAGTATTAGTTTTAACTGCTGGTCTACTCTAGTAACCTAGTGTTTTCTTTCATCTAATGACAGTTACATAGTGCAATTTTGAAAGTCATTATACTTAAAATGACAAAGTTATCAAGAAACTAACTAACAATATAGGTAGCAAGTTCAAAAAAACCTAATAACTAAATTAAAAATAGAATTTAAATATATTACCTCTAACATGGTGAAATAAATGACCGACACACATTTGGAGAGGTGCCAGTCATCAGTGACCATTAGAGAATTATGAATAAATCACAAGCATAGCTTTTTAACTCATTGTGATGATTAAATAAAGGGCAAAGGAAAACTGAAAAATAAAAACCTGGAAACAAGTGTTGGTGACAGTGGGGGAACCTGGAATATGTGTGCACCACTACTGAAAATTTAAATGGAACAGATGCCATGGAAAACACATTTGGTACCTAAATAAGAAACAAGTAAACAGAATTACCAAAAGATTCATTAAACACACACACACACACACACACACACACACACACACACACACACACATACACACAGACACACACACACTGAAGCAGCATAAAGCAGTCTCTTAAGGATAGTGAAGTGATTCCTAAGGGCTCAAAAGGATTTAACAGACTAAATTTGTGTCAAGAAATAAATGAGTACAAATGTTATATATAAAAATTGGAATATTTCTCATCAATAATGTAGAAAGAAGTGAAATAGTGCAGTGAAATGAGTATTATAAAGTTTACTACAGTGAATGAAAAACAGACAAAACAATGACTCCAGTCATAAGTTTTATATGAAAATTTCCGGGCACATTCACAGAGAAGTATACTAATACAAATGTTATGCAGAACTGTGGTTGCCTTGAGGTATTGTTGGGCAGTGAAGTTGGCAGTCCAGTGCCTGGAGTGTTGTTTTCAGTGCTTAAGTAGTCCACTGTTGGAGTGGACTTGTCCTGTCGCTGCAGCAACTCACCTAACAAAATCAATTTAGAGAAGAGCGACTTTGTTTTGGCTCACTATTTATTTGTATCGCCCATCGTTAAGAGAAAGGGTAGCAGCAGAGGACTGAGGAAGCCTCTCACTGCATCTGGAGCTATTAATCAGAGGGAAGCAAATGTCAGTATTTGGCTAGATTTCTTGTTTTTACTCAGCCCAGGACTCCAACCCTTGGAATGATGCTACCTGCATTTAGAAAAGGGCCTCCCACATAAATTAACCTATTTAAGATGACATTTCACAGGCATCCCCAGAGACTTGTACTCCAGGTGATGCTAGAACCTTTCCAGTTGACAGAATTTACCATCACACTGATCTGCTGGATTGGACTGTTATGCAGAACAATGTGACTGTGTCAAAGATAACAGGTCTATTTAATGTAAAATGATAAATTTTGTCTTTTTTTATATTTTTTCAATAATGGGTATTCTGGGAATAAATAGAATAATATATAGACTATATAAAATGTTGTCAAGATTTTAAATCAATATATATATATATATATATATATATATATATATATATATATATATATATATATATATATATTTGTAAGCAGAGGGAAATATTTGGAAATTCAAGACATGAGAGAAAGTAAACACATGTATGGAAAAATTATTGAAAAATAAGTCACTGAACTCCATTATAAGAGGAAAGGAGAGATGTCAATAGAGCTGATATATTTTTGGCAGAAAAACATTAATGGACTAGTTGACTGATTGCATGAACCAGATAAAGAAAATACAGGTCAAGCCTATCTCTTAGTATTTTTAATGTGTATGTTTTTGTCGGGGGAGATTGGCAAACTGCTTCTTAAGTCAACATTTTTAATACTGAAGTTCTTTCTCTTTAAACATAAGCTGACTCAGAAATAATTCTGTTAACATTGGTGTCTCATTTAGGTCGAGTGTGTCTCAATCTGTATTTCTTTTTAAAACAAATATTATGTGAGGTCCAAAATATTATAAAATAAGTGCCTTTTGTTTTCATATGCCTTGTTTTCAGTACAATTTTAGTCAAGGATTGAAAAATGAACGCCTCAAAGGTGAAAAGCAACATGAACATTCTTTTATTCATGCTGGATGTAAATCATTTGATTATTTAAATGGCCACAAGTAACATTTAATAGCAGAAATTAATACTTATTATGTAGAAACCTCAAAAAGTGATCAGTGAGATTGGTTTGTTCTTTCAGAGGTGTGTGTACTGATGAGTTGATTTCTGAGCGCCAAAAAGATAAATGCTTTGTAATCATAGTTTGAGGAGGGATGTGTGTATCAATAAGAAAACCTCAGCTGAGAATCTTGGGGAGATGGTTCAATGGGTAAACTGGTAACAGAGCCAGCCTATGGATTCAGACACCAACACGTATGCAAAATATCAGTGTGCCAATGTGGTAATATGAGCCTGTAAGGATTCACAGTGCAGCGTAGATAGAGACAGGGGTTCATGGGGATTCAGTGGAAGCCATTCTAGTCGGAAGAGCAAATTCCCAGCTCAGTAAGGGAAGAAACTCTGTTAAATCAATAAATATCAATAAATAAATTAACATGGAGAAGTGACTGAGAAAAGCAGATGACATCAAATTCTTTTTTCTACATGCTAGTGTATCTGCATATATATATATACACAGAGTCACATGAATGCATGCATACAAGCATGCACACACACACAGGGAGAAAGAAGAGACAGATTTAAAGGAGAGGTCACTAATGAAAATGTATATTCAAGTTAATATTGATGTTTAAATTAATATTGAATAAATACATTTATTTTAACAAACATTTAATTAGCCACAGCTTCTTATGTTTGTATCCTGATAGTTAGAAGAATATTAATGAGAACAATGGTTCAGTTCTGTATATTGTTGTTCAGAACTCAACGTACTTATAGTCATGAGTGGGTTCTTTATAGAACTTTTATTTTGAATAAAATAAACTTTTATTCTCTATTTGTTTTTATGTTCATACAATATTTATTTGTAAAATAAATGTAACATGCCCAAATTTAATGAAATAATATGTATTATATTTTATTATTTATTATGATAAAATGTGGAATATTTATAATATACCCCTGAGACAGTGGTATATTTACTATGTCTACTCTGTAATCCATAATGACTCAGTATATTGCTCATGGCTTCCTTTTATGAATACATAACAAACTGAAACAGAAAAACCGTTAAAAGCTCTTCTTGGTGGAAGATATTAATGAGCTAAACTTCTGAATTCAATGTAGATCAAAGCAGGAACTGTGTTCCAAAATCAAAGTCCCATATGAATCAGCAGGTGAAATGCCGTGGCTCCTAAGTTCTCTTCCAATCACTCAAAATCTGGGCAAGCCACTCAAGGCAGCTGTCGGCACTGCAGCACTTAATTTTCATTGCAGCGTCTGTTTCTGTCTTCTGTGCTTTGTAGTATGGTGAGAGAGAGGCAAATTTCTCTTTAGTGGCTTCATATCTCTGATATAGAAAAGTGAAAATTAATAAATAAGTAAATAAATAAATAAGGATCCCTCTGGTCTGGCATTATGTTGTATGGCCATTCTTGTACACTCTTCTCATTCTTTGAAATTCCATCTTTCTAACTTAAGAGTTTCTACTAAGTAATTTGTTCTCTCGCTGTTTCTCTCCCCCTTTCTTTTCATTTCATAATTCCAATTCAATTTGGGAAAAGCTGCAGTAACCAGCAACAATTAGTCTCCTGCAGCAGCTGCTCCATCAGTATGACGCTGTCTTTCATTTTCTTTGTCTCTGAGATGATCCAAATATCCCCTTCACACCATCTTCTAGAAAAGGCAAGGAGGGACTCTTCACCAGTGGGTGCTCGATGGACAGCCAGTGTGTGAAATGTGCTCCTCACTGGAATGCTAACACAGTTTCCTTCCAGCACCTAAGACTAACACAGCTATTTGTAGTACAGGACCATTTGAGATTCCTTTATGTGCACCACATTTTATTTAATGAGTCACTCATTAATGAGGCAACTGGGCTGAATCCATATTGAGCACTTGGAGAACAGTTCTACAATCTGTATATTTACTCCTCTTCACTCTCTTTAATGATGCAAAAACCAAGGAAACTCTTTTATTTATTTATTTTTTTGTACTAAAATGGCAAATGGACCAGTGTGTTTCCAGTACAATGCTTTTGCATTTCCTTCTAAAGTATCCACTGATATTAACCTTTAACTGGGTGGTGGTGTATTTTTAAATAATCTGTGCATTGTGATGAGGTAGAAATATATAACCACAATTAGGTAAATAGCTAGTATATCTTCAGGTGAACACACCGTGAAAAGAATACTACCTATTAGAAAAATTGAACCCCCAAAACATGCTTCCTGGGGCCATGAAACGATGGAGATGCTACATGGTAAGCCAAGTTACTTGGATTTGATCCCAAGAACCCATGTGGTAGAAAGAGAGAAGAGACTCTAGCAAAGAGTCCTCTAGCATTCATATCGGTGTTCTGGACCACTTGTGCAATAAACACCAAGCATGTATACATGCTCCCTCTCTCTCTCTCTCTCTCTCTCTCCCTCTCTCTGACTCTCTCTCTCTCTCTCTCACACACACCAAATAAATAAATAAGTTAGTAAATAAACAAATAATGTAGAGAAAATTAATTACCTCAAAGATGAGAACTCTCAGGACTTTCAGCACATCTAAGCAATCTATCTACTCAGTAAGAGGATCATTTAGTAAAAAAAAAAGAAAAAAAGAAAAAAGAAAGAAAGAAGTTTCACTTTCTAATTAGAATGAAATTTTCTGTCATGATATGTAGGATACCTCTGTCTAACTTGTCATTAGAAATCACAAAGGCAGAGGTTTGATATGAAGTTTGAATGAAATTCTAGAACTTACTTGATAAATAAGATTAAAATTCTGTATGAGAGCATATTTAACCAATGCTGATGGTTTAGGCTGTAAATGTAATTTATTTCAAGGTGTATATGTATTAAAAATGTGCACTACTTTAAATCTACTGTTTAAGGAGCAGCAAGCAAGTTTACTAAGTTCTATCTCTGTAAAAATTTAAAAAAGGAAAAGACCTTTTTAAAAATCAATCATTAAACTCTAACGAAAACAACTCTTTCTCATATGGATTGTGTGTGTGTGTGTGTGTGTGTGTGTGTGTGTGTGATTGTTGACTTGTGATGAATACATATGTTCACAGAGGGCAGATGAGAATGTTAGATGCCCAGAACCTGGAAATGCAGGCCTCACTGAACCCCACGATTCGGGTGTTGTGAAAACAAAATCGGGTCTGCGGAAAAAAACTATATATTCTTAGCTGCTGAGACTCAAGTTCCAGGGTTTTCTTCCAAAATACTAAACTTTTAAAAGTAAAACCTATGAACACATGAAGAGAACATTAATACTATAGTCGTGAAAATTCAAGGACAGCATTTAGTTAGAGACAATATAAACAATAAAGTAATCACCAGGGCCAGGAAACAGATATTTATTAAAAATTCAAATGTAATGTAATGCAACTGCATATACTCAAAAATGGACAGTGAGACTTTGACTAGTATAAAGATTAAGACAGGTTTTGTGTCAGGATCCTTCACTGACTGTGTTCTCTAGAGCAGAGTTTCACTGTTCAAAGTATTGACCTTTTTCAAATGGATTGCATGAACAGAATCTTGGAAAGAGGAAATGTGAAACATAAAGAATAGATAAAGCATACAATTAATTCCATTGATTTGTCATATATTTAAAAGAATAATGTGTATGTAAAATATTCAATGATAGGTCCCAACATCCTTTCTTCATCTTTGATTATTCCCTTCTTCCTTTTCTGAAAATGTTCTACACACCTGTTTTTTTTTTCAAGCATCACCATAATATTACCTTACAGTGGTAACATTTATTGATTTTGTTTTCCTGTTTTTAGGGTTGTTTTATAAATTGTGTGATAATTATACACTTATAAATACTTATTAATATATATTTCTGAGTAAACAAATACATCTATTATTTTGCCCATTAGTTTGAGCAAAAGTACAACTTAAATTAAAAATAATCTATACCACTAGGCACCCATGCCCCAATTGGAAATTAATCAGGGGTTCCTTAGAACAGGGGAATCTAAGGCACAAGGGTTATATTTATGCTAATTTGTGCTAATATAGCTGGGAGACTGCAGGGTATAGAGAGACACAGAAAATCTCTGAAGTCCTAAGAATAGAATTCATTTCTCAGTTTTACCAAAGGAATAATTCACATTGCATGGTGTTAAAAAAAAGAGACACTCTATCACTTAACAATATGCTATCATTATTTCCACAGAACACTGATTATATTTAACTCTTCCTTTTAAATGCTACCTCATTTCTTTCTGTCCTGGTGCTAGGGCATTCAAACATGTTATTCGTTGTCTTCATACAGACTTTTTTTTTTTAATGACTTTATGTATTGTTAAAGTGTAATGACCACTCACAGATGGGCTATTTTCAGCAACTACCTGAGTACATATGTTTGTATGGCCTAATAGTATTTTAATCCTGGTAACTAGAATGTAAGAAAAGATTAGAAGCTGAACATTTGAAGTCTGAAATCCATCGGTACTATGGTATCAGAGGTACACATTTACTTATACAGAGTCATACACACACACACACACACACACAGAATAAATGGAGGAAATTTAATTATAAATATTATTTTATTGATAAATTATTCTGAAATAAGTGGTAACAATTAATTTTTCTTTCATAAATGGCAGTTTTTCTTCCATTCTAATACCCATACATCCAGGCTAGTGTTAGAAAATGGTCCCAGAAGTAAGAAACTTGAGAAACTGAATAAAGACAAGGTGTCCAGCATTTTCATTGCTTGTTAGAATCTCCTGTGAAAAGCGTACTTTAGGAAGGCTTTTGAGAAGTAGCAAGGCCAAGACACACTAGCACAGAATCCATGCAAATGGGGATGACTATACAATTAGTATATTACATTTATTTATGCATGTGCTATTAATTAGTGCAGGAAATATCTATTGCATATAGCTGCATGGTAGTGAACAATGTTTTGTTATAATATTTAACCATATAGGTTAATAATGACTTCTTTTATTGTATAAAAAGAGACACACCTTTAACTTAAATAAATTCTTCTTCTATGAATAGTTTACTGAACTATGTATAATTTAGAAGGCAATTGATAAAGACCTAGGTCATTTTTATTTTAAGTGCACATCTCATAAAGAAAATAAAGATAATTAAAATAAAGCATTAGTATTTTTACTAGTGAGTTGATTCCAATTTATTAGTTTGACTTGGTATCACAATTCCTCTATCATGAGATTAGCACAAAAGCTTCTGATTTTCTTTATGAGGAAAATGAAAAAAAATTTTAAGGAAAATAAAGTGCACATTATAATTCAGCACAGCAGTATGCCTTGGCCATAAATCCTAGAGCATTGCCTGCCCATTCTCTTAAGGTAAAAACAGGAGCCCCACATTTTCTGCCTATTCTTTTTAAGTGGGCTCATAATTAGTCAGGCCAGACTGGTTCTGGTAAAGCTGCTGTTGTCTAAGCAGATTGATCTGACATTCAATCTGATTGATTGGTACTTAGACTGTGTAGGGTTCTGAATACCTGAATATTGCACTTGATTACATTCACTCAATAGGAAACCATTCCTCAGCTACTGCAATTCCTTCTTCGTCAGCCTTCCTGCCCTGTGTCTCTTCTTTTCATCTTCACATAAATACTCAAAAACAGTTGTCCTCTTTATGAATACCAAAATAAATTTCAAACTCTCATTTCATGTCTATTGTAAATACTATCATATACTTCAAACTGTTTTTAAATAAGGAGCCGATTAATAAGGAGCCAAAGTACTTGGCTTGCTTTCTAATAGTTTATTATTTTGAGATGAAAATTTTGTATCTGTTATTTTATATCCCCTTCTATGAACACTGTGATGTGCTATCACATAAAGTTTGTGATAAATCTGGAATATATTAGTTTCTTAAATAAAACTTTTCACCATATACAAGAGTACTATAATCAACCATTAACAAAAGACCTCAATATTATTGAAAGTCCCTGCTCATTGTAGCTCTGTCTGTTGCGAGAACTCATGTACTCTATGTGTGTGTGTGTTTGTTGGTATATGAATGTGTACCACATGAGTGCAGTGCACCTAGAGTCCAGTTAGATCTCATAGAGCTCAGAGTACAGGAAGTTGTGAGACACTTGATATGGGTGCATGCAATCCAAGTTGGGTCTTGTGGAAGAGTAGCAAGTGATCTTAACTATTGAGCATCTATTTAAATATTTTATTTTCTTAAATAGAGTTGTAAACGCAGTTTAATTTTTCTGCATATGTTGATCTTAATAAACAATGTCTTCATTTTTAAAAACAAAGAGTGGAAAGAATGGGCATCCTTTTCTGCTTCCTGCTAACAGTGGGGATGCTTTGAGGTTTTCTTCACTTACCATGATTTTGGCTATAGGCATGCGATACGTAGCATTATTAATGAAAGGATATCCCTTCCATCCCTTCTCTGTTCGTGGGTTTTATTGTAAAGTGTCATCGAATTTTGTAAAACACTTTTTCTGTATCTAGCAATGATTTGATTTCAGTGTTTGAGTCTTCCTATCTGAACGATAACATTCTTTGCCTTGTGTGTACCTGCAGCATCACTGGACATAGCCTTTTCAATCGTGATGAATGATTTTTTTATATGATCTTGAATTCAGGTGACTAGTAATTTTAATAAACAAAATTACCCAGCAGAGAATGTAATAATTCTGAGAGAAAGCTTTCAGCAGAGAAGTCACTGAAGGTGCAGTTAGGATGCTTTCTGGAGTACTAGAAAAAGCCACAGGTATTTCTTTCTTTTCTAATTGACACACGGCAGTCTGGGACTCCATTCTCCTTGTGTGCATACTTGTGTGTAGATATTTAGAAATGAAAGGATAAGTGACAAAATGATCATTTAATGATTTTTTGTGTTTTTTGTTCAATTTTTAGGCACACATATTAGGTGAACTTAAAGAGGAGTTGAGGTATGTTGAATACTAAAAAAAAGAAAGAAAGAAATAGAAGTCTGCAATGCCCATGTAAGGCATTGGAAACAGAACTAGAGAGAGAACAGAAGACAGAAAGAGGATTGCCCATTTACCCTGAGCTCTCTTTGGAAGTAGGTATATGTCTCTTCCTGTCACACTAATTATGATGTAAAAATGTTTTCATTTTAACTGTAATAGGTTTAGTTATATTGTATCTCATGTCTCTAATTCCAATTTTGAAGACTCAGTGGCAGTAGAATTTGTAAGTGTTCAAATGAAGCCTGGTTGACATTGTTGACAAGGTCAATCTTGGCCACAGTATATCACCCTGTCTCAAATCTAACAAACAAAAACCTAAAATAAAAAAAGAATAATAAAATCAAGAAAATATTCATGTCCCAGCTAATACCCTGCTATGCTGTCTTTTGTATTTTTGGCCTAGAACATAAAGTCAAGTTTACACTTTCCTCAAGTTACAGGATACCTTCACCTTTTAAAAAATAAGATAGTAGATTTTATTGTTCTGAAAATATGTGAAAGGTAATCTTGTAAAATAATTTCCAGTGTTCTATACTTACCTCTTTATATCATATTTGGTATGTTTTGTTTCTTTTTTTTTTTACTGCTACTATAACATATGTGTGAAATATGTTAAGTGTTATGACAATGTAGTTTCTATAATGTCTATGGATTTACTACTGCAGTCAATGGAATCTTCAAAATAAATATTAATTGAGAATTTTTTCATGCACAATCATGAAGTTATATATTTGAAACCAGATTATATTGGACTGAAAATATTAGCTTGAGATGGCAAATTTGGTAGTGATTTAAGTATGTGGGTACTCTTCTATATTCTTTGATATTTTACTCATATGTAATAAATTTAGATAATTGAACAAATTTTATCAATATTTATTTTACTTATCTTTATTAAGACTAGATTTTAATGATTATTATAATGCACAATGATTCTTTTTCAGAGTTTTGTCAACCATGGTACTTGTTTGGTTGAATACTTTCTAAGATAGGCCTCACTCTTAAGACTATTTGAACAACATAAACTGGATGATCTGGAGAAAAGAAGAAAAAAAGGAATATTAAAGTTGGTGGGCATGAGAGTAGAGAGGGTGGATAATAAAGTGGTTCAGGGAAGTATTATCAAATATACTGTACAAAATGTCAATTAATTAAGAAAACTACTATTTATAAAAACAAGTTTGATGAGGACTTTGAGTAAGAACAATCCAAAATGATTGTGAACAAGAGCACACAAGGCAAGGGAACATACAGTTGTACTCAGCAGTGTAGTGCTCAAGATACACACTTTGATGCATTGTTTTACCCAGTTTATATATCTTACCTACTTTTTTTTTTAGTTTTTTTTCTTTTTTTAAATTAGTTTATTTTTTCAGATTACAACTCAATTGTTCTCCCATCACTTGTATGCTCCCGTTCCTCCCTCCTTCCCACACCCACTCTATCCCTAGGTCCATGATCCAGAGGGATCTCCTCCCCCACTTTATGGTCACAGGCTATCAAGTCTTATCTTGTAGCTTGCCTATCCTTTCTTTGAGTGCCACCATGGCTCCCCACCAAGGGGAGGTCATCAAGTATAGGGCACCACTCTTACCTACTTTTAAAAACTAACACATTTTAAAACTATAATGATGCTATTATTTCCCAATACTAAAATTTAAATATTTTTAAACGTTTGACATGATTATATCTAATTGGTAATCAGTTCAAACTGATAAAGAATTAATGAGTAAGACACTTTTTATTTATTTTTTACTTTTACACATACATTTATATTATTACATATATATACAATAAACAACATACAGCAAGAAATATTATGAAACAATTAGGAATTATATACATCTTACATTCACAGTATTTTACCTAATTGTATTTGGCGACATTGGAGAAAACATCTTTTCTATCGTGGTGAGTCTACAGTTCTGAATGTAAATCAGTATCTATCATATCTTATCATTATCAACTTAAAACATCTACCTAAACCTAAAAATATCTTAACCCCTAAACAGCTAAGCTTAATTGTAAAACTAAACTATATGGTCTTCAATCCCATCAGAGACTTGAGAAGAGATAAAATAATTATCTGAGTACACAAGGAGTTCAGATTAGCAGCTTTCCAAATGAGAAAATAACAGAAAAAGTTTTCTGCCTAGACAGTCACCCAAAACTCTTCAGTCTTTGGCCCATCATGTCTGGCAGCATTATTTTAAAACAATGGAACTTTATCTCATCGTGAAATTGCACAGTTCTTTTTGCTTGTCAGCATATATGACAAAGTATAATGAACATTAACAAAAGTATATACTGATTAGTGGCCAAGAGAGAATAGCTATAGTTGAAACTTATAAAAATCATCTTCTTCTAAAATAACATATGTCTTAGAGCTATTGACAATTTGGTAAAAGATAATTTGGACAAGATATATTTTCTCTGAGTCTTAGAAAGTCTAACTGGTAGACTATACATCACAAAATAACAATGACAATATTTTGAGTATGTACAATGCATGAATAATATATGTTGGTGTCTTAGTCAATATTATACTGCTGTGATGAGAAGTCAAGACCACAGCATGTCTTATAAAAGAAGGCTTGCTTACCGTGTCACGGGCCTCATCAGCATGGAGGGAAGTATGGTAGCACACAGGAAGTGATGGCGTTGCAGAAACAACTGATAGTTCTACATTTGGATCTGCAGGTATAAGGGGCAAGGAAAGCTACCTGGACTGGATTGGGCCCTCCCTAAAAGCTCACTTCTTCCAACCTTTCCACACCTCCTAATCCTTTCAAATTGTTCCACTTCCTAAGCACTAGAATGTATAAACCTCTTGGGGTTGATTCGTGTTCAAACCTCTGCATTCAGTTTCCTAGCCTCCACAGGTTTGTATCCATATCACAGTGCAAAAATACAATCAGGCTAATTTCAAAAGTTCCCACTGTCTATAACAATATTAACAGTGTTTACTTATTTTTCTTTTTAAAAATTATTTCTTTTGATTTATTTAGTTTGGTAACTTTACCTACCAATTGTAGCATCCAACCTAATAGCCTCCCCCATTCTACCCTCTCTCCTTCATCCTCCTCCCCATCTTCTTTAGTCCTTAGCAAGGGAGAGCCCTCCTCCACTAACATCTGACCTCAGACTATCAAGTCTCATCTCAACTCTCTGTATCCCCCACCAGGGGAACTGATCCACAAATGGGTACCAGAGTACATGTCAGGGTTCAAATACTTTGTTTTGAAATATATACACTGTTCACCTATGCTAACTATAGCAATATGAAGGGACTATTTTGGATATTTTGTATTACTATACAAAAAATCAGATTCTAATATTAGTTCCCTGGAAATGAGAGCATTAAATGGGGATGTGTCTACACATTTTTATAGGCAAACACTAACGTAGCAAGTTAAGAGTGTGGCAAGTTGCTACAGGAGAGAAGCTACCCACACTGAGTTGTGATAAAATTTATTGCACACATGAAGTATGTTTTGTACTTCAAATTTCTATAATTGATTTGTTAGTTTTTTTAGTGTAGCATTCACAAATCACTACAAAATTGTACACTTCACATAAGTATATTTTCTTATAGCTTTTAGGTCAGAAGTAGGTCATGGACACCATTGGATTAAACTTGCAAATAAGCGATGTGTTTCTAGAGAGTACAGACAGGAATCTATTTCATTGCAATCTCCAGTTCAGGGAATTTTGCATTCTAGGCTCATAACTTTTGCCAATCTCAAAGCCAGCAATGTTTTAGCTCTATTCTCCTTTTGCCTCAGTCTGATTCATTTTATGTTCCTCTTTGTCAATGAAATATCTTTATTTTTTAAATTATTTTATTAATTTATTCTTGTTACATCTCAATGTTTATTCCATCCCTTGCATCCTCCCATTCTTCCCTCCCTCCCATTTTCCCCTTATTCCCCTCCCCTATGACTGTGCCTGAGGGGGATTACCTCCCCCTGTATATGCTCATAGAGAGTGGGATATGACTTTCTCACGTACTCTGGTGCCTCACATTTGACCATGTCCCCTGGAGGGGGAGACTCGGTGGCACTCAGAGGAAGAACAGCAATTTGCCAAGAAGAGACTTGATACTCTATGAAATATCTTTATTTTTAAAGTCACTGGAATACAACTGCATTAGAACTACATAAAGCATATATCAAAAAGACAGCCAATAGAAAGAGGTAATGTTAGCACATTTTCCAAATATTACTTGTGTTCTTCTGTGTGTGTGCAAATAAAGAAGGATAATTTATGAGTTATAGCAATTACCTCCTTTCACCGTGTCGGTTCAGGTATCGAGGATTGCTGACATGAAGCTTTACCCATTGAGCCATCTCAATTTTGCTCAAAAACTGTTTCAGTAAAAGATTAAAAGAACAATAGAAATGAGGTCACAAGCATGATCAATAATTGTGAGACTTTAGATACAAATGAATTCAATGGAATAAGACAGAATGTTTGACAAAAATTGATTTATTATTAAGGCGGGCCTGACAGGTGAGTTCTGTTGCTATTTGGGAAGCCAAGTTTTCCTTCTCCGGAAAACCCTTGTTTGTTTAGATATTTTAATTCCTTGTTATGATCATCCCTGGCCTCTAGGAGATTTTATTTGGAACATGAAGATTCAAAAGTCAATGAGCATAGAGGGAAGTATCTAGAAACAGTGTGAATTTGATCTTTATTTCCCATTCACAATGTTTTTTATATACAGATAACTGAAAAAAAAATGAGTATCTAAGTGAAGAATCAGACTGAAAGATCTAATACACTATGCCAAATTAGACTTCATATGGAACTAATGTTGATCTTAGACTACTGGATTTACTATGTTTAAGGGCACAAACTCTGTTGTGTGTGATAATTATTTAAAATATTTGTGTAATTTCACTTTAAAATTAACAAATGATGGCCAATTAGCTGTTGATTACTAAATGGTACAGAATTGTGTACCAGCTAATTGATGGAATTATGTTTTTAATGAATATATATGTTTCTTATCATAGAACCTCATGTTTGCATGAGGAACACTAACATCCATAATTGGAGACCAGTGTGCCAAATTGGAACACTAATTAGAAATTATGAACTATGACACAATTAAATGCTTTATATGAAATGCAGTTGTGTAGATAGAAAAGAAAAATTAACTTATATAAACAATAATAAATGTAGGAACAAAGGATTAAAAGTTGAATGTGTAACTGATGCCAAAATTAGAAAGTAGAGAGCATATATATATATTGGACCATGGAGAATAGTACATTCTAGTTGAAATTGTGACATTGCAATAGGGATAAGAATGCTTCAAACTCAGAGATATGCCTTCCTCTGCCTAAATAGTGCTGGCTTCTCAGAAAACTGTGACTATATCAACCTCAAGACCCAGCTATATCAGTCCTGGACATATCCCCAAAGGATGATCCACCATACTACAAGGACACTAGCTCAACTATATTCATAGTAGCATTATTTGTAGTAGCCAGAAATTGACAATGGCCCAGATGTCCCAGAACAAAAAAATGCACAAAGAGAATGTGGTACACTTAATGGAGTATTACTAAGCTGTTAAAAGCAATGACATCAAAAAATTTTGAAGGCACATGAATGGAACTAGAAAGTATCCTGATGAATGAGGAAACCCAGACAAAGAAAAATAAATATATTACATACTCCCTTATAAGTTGATATTAGCTGTGAAGTAAAGGATAAACAGACTATCATCCAGAGACCAGGAGGAGCTAAGTAACAGGGAGGGGTCAAGAGGAGACATGAATTTCCATAGAAAGGGTAATAGAATAAACATTAAGTATGAAGGATGTGTGGGGAGGACATAGGAAAAATAAGGTTAAGGTGCAGGGAGACTGGAAAGAGATAGTACTAGGAGAGATAACAGGAACTGGTAGGCATCTCAGGGACAAGCTAGAAACCTAGTGCAGTGGAAACTTCCAGAAATCTTAGAGGATGATCCTATTAAGACTCCTAGCAATTAGAAATGTGGAGCCTGAAATGCTTAGCTCCTGTGACCAGGCAAGATTTTCTATAGAGGTACTGGGAGACAAGCCCACAATAAATCTTTCAGCCTACAGTTTGTCCTGTAGATTGTAGGAATGACTAACCAGTGACAAATCCAGGTTAGGTCCATGCTACAAAAGGAAGGAAGCCCTTGCCTGAAACTGCCTGGAGGACCATAAACCAGAAGCCATATAGCTAGAGATATAGAATAAAACTAAACATGAATGGCAAAAAAAATAATGAATTGATGCCAAATAGTATTTGATTTTACTTATAGGTTGGTATTTAACTCAAATGTCATCAGAGAGGCTTCATCCAGAAACTGTTGGAAACAGATGCAGAGCCCCACAAACACTATGTTGAGTTTTGGGAATCCTGTGGAAGATGGAGAGGAAGGATATGTTGTGGATGTATAATGCATGTTGTAATCTTGATTTCAAATGACCAACATGCATATATCTACCTTGTGGCACATTAGCTGTTATGGGAGAGACACATAGACTAAATCTTGCTAGGACACTTTTTGTATATAGAAAGGAAAAATAAAACAAATAGCCGTGGTACTCCACCTTGGTTTGTGTTAGGGCATTTTCACAGGTCCTAGGTCCTACGGAATATTAAGAGCATTAAGAGTAGCCTATTTGTTACTCAAAGAACAACACCACCCAATGTCATGACAATATATGACAAGATCGGCTCAAAATCCACCCTTGGCCTCATTTAATTGCCTGATGGAAGAGAAATCAAAATAATAGCATGGATAAACTATGACTGGTCAGGAAGAAAGGAAGATAGATAAAAACATTTTGTCTTGTGCCCCATATTTGACCACTTCCTCTTGGTGGGGAGGCCTGGTGGCACTCAAAGAAAGAATAAGCAGGCTACCAAGATGAGACTTGATAGCCTATGACCATATAGTGGGGGAGGAAGTCCCCCTCAGTCATAGACCTAGGGGAAGGGAATAGAGTAAAAGTGGGAGGGAGGGGAAACGGGAGGATACAAGTGATGGGATAACAACTGAGATGTATCTGAATAAATTAATAAATAAATAAAAATCAGAAGCCACTGTGGCAAAATAAAAAATTCAACATAATTATTCAAGATATACTTTTAATGTGACTATTGTCATGTGATATATACTGAATTATAGTCTGTTCCAACTATTACAGAACTTGAGTTCCACCATCCTCACCAAACTCTATTTTGTCTCCTTTATTTCCTAACCATCCTTATGGAATATTTCTGCAGATTGCAAGTTCAATACTGGTTGAGAAATCTGGAAATTAAACATTTAATCAGTTTCTATTAATTTTTGGTTTCATATTTAGCATTTCTTAATTTAAAATTTTATTGCAATAGTATATATATGTGTCAGTGTACTCATGATTTTGCAGAGGACTATTTTTTTGTTCATATTTATTGTTTTTAATTTTTTATTAATTTATTCTTGTTACATCTCAATGGTTATCCCATCCCTTGCATCCTCCCATTCTTTCCTCCCTCCCATTTTTTCCTTATTCCCCTACCCTATGACTGTTCCTGAGGGAGATTTCCTGTCCTCTGGAGAGGGAGACCTGGTGGCACTCAGAAGAATGATAGCAGGTTACCAAGAAGAGACTTGATACCCTATTGCAGAGGACTTTTTAAGTATATTTTATTAATTTATTCATATTACATCTCAATGTTATCCCATTCCTTGTATCCTCCCATTCCTCCCTCCCTCCTATTTTCCCCTTACTCCCCTCCCCGATGACTGTGACTGAAGGGGACCTCCTCTCCCTGTATATTCTCATAGGGTATCAAGTCTCTTCTTGGTAGACTGCTATCCTTCCTCTGAGTGCCACCAGGCCTCCCCATCCAGGGGATGTGGTCAAATATGGAGCACCAGAGTTCATGTGAAAGTCAGTCCCCACTCTCCACTCAACTGTGGAGAATGTCCTGTCCATTGGCTAGATATGGGTAGGGGTTCGAAGTTTACTTGACGTATTGTCCTTGTCTGGTGCCATAGTTTGCAGGACCCCTGGGCCCAGATCTGCTCATCATAATGTTCTTCTTGTAGGTTTCTAGGACCCTCTGAATCCTTCTATTTCCACATTCTCCCATGCTTCTCTCACCTAGAGTCCCAATAGGATGTTCTCCCCTCTGTCCCACTTTCCTGGTAAGTGAAGACTTTCATGGGACATATCCCTTGGCCTAGTGTCCAGATATAAATGAGTATATACCATGTGACTCTTTCTACTTCTGGGTTAACTCACTCATTATGATCATTTCTAGTTCAATCCATTTGGCCACAAAGTTCAGGAATTCCTTGTTTTTAATAGCTGGGTAGAATTCCATAGTGTAAATGTACCACAGTTTCTTTATCTATTCTTCTACTGAGGGATATTTAGGTTGTTTCCAGGTTCTGGCTATTATGAAAAAGCCTGCCAAGAACATGGTTGAGCAAATTTTCTTGTTGTGTGCTGGAGCATCTTCTGGGTATATTCCAAGAAGTGGAATAGGTGGGTCTTGAGTAAGTCCTATTCCCATTTTTCTGAGATAGCGCCAGATAGATTCCAATGTGGCTGTACTTGTTGTATTCCCACCAGTAATGAAGGAGTTTTCTTCTCTCTCCACATCCTCGTCAGCATGTGGTGTCACTTGAATTTTTGGTCTTAGCCATTATGATGGGTGTAAGATGGAATCTCAGAGTTGTTTTGATTTGCATTTCCCTGATGACTAAGGAGGTTGAGCATTTATTTAAGTGTTTCTCAGCCATTTTAAATTCCTCTGTTGAGAATTCTCTGTTTAGTTCTGAGCCTCATTTCTCAACTGGGTTATTTGGTTTGGTGGTGTTTAATTTCTTGAGTTCTTTATATTTTTGGATATTAGACCTTTGTCAGATGTAGGGTTGGTGAAGATCTCTTCCTCTGCAAGCTTGTCATTTGTGTATAGGAAAGCTACAGACTTTTTTGAGATAATTTTGTTTCCCGCCACTTTTCTGAAGGTGTTTATCAGCTGTAGTAGTTCTCTGGTGGAATTCTGGGGGTAACTTATGTAGACTATGATATCATCTTGCAGAGGAATTTTAATCCAGCAACATGGCTGCTCATGGAAGGGATCATATCCAATGGTCTATATGATCTGGCCAGAATGCAGACATTTTCTGGATTACTGTATGTTCTGGCTAGAATAAGGATATGCCCTTAGTATACACCTTTAATCTCTAACAATTTGGGTAAGTTTAGTTGGTAGAAGGTAGCGGCCATGTTTGAAAGTAATGTCTAATTTAGGGGCAGGCAAAGTGACGAATCAGAGAAATGTTGGACAGAATGGTTTAAAGTCCGTCTTTGCTCTGGCAAGATCCACAGTAGGATCTCTGATACTGAATGTAAAATGCCCTACAGTTCCCTTCATCTCTTAGTTTGCTGGAGTTGATGTCTCAAGCAACTGATCAGGATTAAAAGAAGAAAGAGGGGAAGCAGGCCAGGGTTCCTTTCTAAAATTGTTTTAGAAGATCTTAAACATAAATAATTTAGCTTTTGAAATTGAATCAAATCAGGAATTCCATAATCAGGGATTAATTCATCTGAATAGCAGTATATCTTCACTAAGATCCCATAGGAAGTTTGTTCAATCAGAGCTGGTCAATACCCAGAAAGTGGCAGTTCACACCAATGCCAGATTTTAGAGAGATACATCAGTTCACAATTGAAGGGATTGACAAAGGTTGCACACAATTCTGGGGTACATCATGGTACAGGCCTCGCAAAATACTGGATCACCTCCTAGAATTCCCACATGCCTCTTCAGCTCCTTGAACAGAATTGTTCGTGGCAAGAATTAGTCAGAGACAGAATATACCCAACGATCACAAGAACAGCCTGGAAAGAGAAGCGACTCAAAAGCAGAACAGTAGATTTGAGACAGTAAAATAGAGTACAGTAAAGAGTTCAGTAGGGAAGACATTAGAATATAGTTGAGTGGAGTTCAGGGTAGTTGGTTTGGCAATCAGTACGGGGTCAGTTGAGAGGCAGTGCAATGGCAGTTTAGTTCATTGCCAGTGTAGTCAGTTTAGTTGAGTAGAATTGGGTTCGGTGCAGGTCAGTTGAGGGAGCACAGTGTAAAGGTGTTGAGATCATTCCTGAGTTTGTGCATAGGCAGTTGAAGCCAGAGAATAATCAGGATCCAGAAGATTAGAACAAATTGCCAGAAGTAGTTTGAGGCCAAGCAGAGCAATTCAGTGAAAAGCTATGAAAAGCCAAATTGAGTCAGTCAGCTTGGAGAGGAGTTTTGTGCCAGAACAGTTGAAGTGAACCACCCAACTAGAGTTCAGAAAGAACTAGAAAGGGTGAGCTTATTCAGTAGTTAGCCTCCAAAAAGACAATTACTTCAGGTGAAAAAGTTAGTTTTACCTTTTTTTGTCTATTGTGTTACTGCAAATCATAAGTGACCAATTTGCCACTCAACAATATTGGACTAGTCTTTTTTTTTTTTTCTTAATCTATAAATGTTATTAAGAAATGTGTTACAATGTTCCAAGTTTAAAAAATCTGTATGAAAAAATATGTCTTTAATAATTCCCAAATCAATTCTATGTATATGTTACTGTGGGAAACAGGCCCGAATGGGATGCTTGCCTGTCTTGCTATTGAATGTCCTATATTTAGCAGCTTCTGTGTCTGTGCTTATGTTGGTTTGCTAGTCATGCTTACTGCTCCGAGAACACACCTCTCCCTTCCCATGGACTTTTCCTCGTGTGCACAATCACCTCTTGAGAGATTACACCTGCAAGTGGAATTTTTGCTTTGCTGCCGATAAAAAGGCTCTTCAGACACTGAATAAAGGCTGTTGCTCTCTTAGTATGAAGGACCCGGTGTTTATTGTGTGTTAAATCTTCAGTCCCTTGCCCTTGCAAGTGGATGTTCCACCAAGATCGGGGAAAGAAGGGAGGAAGCTGATGGATCACCCAGGGAAACTGGCTAGTGCCTCACGGAGTTAGGAAATGGGCGTATTGGAAATGGGTGCCGCAAGTTCTTCCATGGTTGTGGTGGATCAACTAGTGAGATTGTTAGAGGACCAGGGCACCGGATTAAGCATAAAACTGTTAAAGATTTTATAAAAACAACAGAATTGAGTAGCCCTTGGTTTATGGTATCAGGAGAGCTAAATGTCCAAGATTGGGATCCGGTGAAGTCTGACCTCCAGAGGATTTCACAAAAGGAAGGATCGCTACATTTTCATTATGGCATATCCTTAGAGATGCACTTAGCAACGAAGATGGAAAATTAGAGAGCAGCTAGGAAGTATTGCCTTGAATGAAGTTCAGGGATGGTCACCTTCTTGGGGTGTCCGGCTGAAAACATGTTTCACGTGTGGCCAGACAGGACACTTCAAGAGAGAATGTACTCAAAGGGAGACTGAACAAGCTCAAGACAAAGTTGATCATACCAAGCCAGGCTTATGTCCTTTTTGCCAACGAGTGTATCATTGGGGAAATAAGCGCCGCTCTAAGACAGAATGGAAAGGAAGGCCATTGCAGGGAAATGGGCCTCAAGGTTCGCTCTGGGCCCCATTTAGGCAGGTGTGCAAAACCTTGAGGACACCTGCCCTTCAAATGATTCAACCTGTGCATTTTATCCAACAACCTTTCCTTTTTGTTGTTACTAATGACTCCCTTGAGGGGGGAGACTTTAAATTGCTCTCTGTGGGTTTGCCATTTAGGAAGTTGGTGGAGTGATGAGAAGACTTCGTGGTGGCACGGACACGTGGAGTGGTTCCCTTTCCTGTGGCGCATGACAGCAGGAAAGGCCTGGTGATCTATCATGAAAGGAGACATTTCGGAATTACTGCCGCTGTTATTGTTGCCATTGCTGTGGCAACTACCACTATCACCACTGCAGGCATTACCATTTCTGAGTCTGTTACTACTGAGCACACGATGGATAAACTCTCAGGAGAGGTGGCCAGTGCGTTGGTAACTCAGAATTCCCTAAATCCTATGATACAATTGGCTATCCAAAATCTTGATCTGCGAACAGCCTTATTGCAGGAGACTAGAGTTCCCCCCATTACAGGGGATGCCTTCATAAAGGTCCTACAGATGTTGGGAAACTTGCTAAAAAGCTGAAGCGACGCTATCACACTAGGCATCCTGCTATGTGGCTTAAGAGATTTTCTGTTCTGAATCCTCTGCCACATGAGAAAGCAACAGGTATTTCAACAGTTCCATACCAAACAGGTCCTCATGCCTTTGGCAGGGGAAAACCCCACTGCCCAGACTTGGCTGAGCCTTGACAAATGAGTATCCAATGAGAGGGAAGAGCATGGAGGTACCTGTCAACCTAAGACAGGAGGGTTTTGACACACAAAGCCTGTCCAATGACAGGTAAGACAGGAAACTAATTCCTGGTAACCTAAGACAGGAGCTCATTTATATTTTTATATAAAGGGGGACCTGTGGGAACCAGGCCTGACTAGGCTGCCTGCTTGTCTTGGTGTTGCATGTGCTGTTTTTAGCAGCTTCTGTCTCTGTGCTTATGTTGGTTAGCTAGTCATGTTTACCGCTCGGAGAATGCACTCCTCCCGTCCTTGGGACTTTCCCTCGTGTGAGCAATCACTCTTGTGAGATTTCACCTGCAAGTGGCATTCCTGCTTTGCTGCCTATAAAAAGGGTCTTTGGACACTGAATAAAGTCCGTCACTCTCTTAGCATGAAAGACCCGCTGTTTCCTTGTGTATTAAATCTGCAGTCCCTCGCCCTTGACTGGGTACCTTGGTGGCACAGGCGCCACATGTTACCATTACCAAGCAAAGCTGCAGTTATGCATGGTAGAACGCCTTTCAATCTAACAGGTTGGTGTTCATTATACCATGGGTTTATCAAGACATTGTGGTGTTTAGGAAGAAGATTCCTAGATCAAGGCTATATTAGTTCATTGTATTTTTCAAGCTTCATAGAGACATGTGACTAAAAGGAGGCAAGTGGGTAAGTTGTCTGCTCGACGTACAGTTGGTGGTTAGTGGTACTCTTTTCAGAACAGGGACAATGTCTAATTTATTGGCAAGAGTGTAGGTGCTAATTTTGCTTAGAAATGAAAAGAACAAGTGTTTGCCAATTAAATCAAGCAGCTGCTTTCACAGTCAGTGTTACTAATAGCTACCAACAAAACTCCAAGCCATTTCTCTAAATTGTTTAATGAACTGCTTTTAATATGTTGCAAACTATAGCCCTGATTCCTTAAAAGTGCTGGACTGGGGCTTAGTTATTCAACTTTAATTGACCTCTCAGTGGCTTCTTTGCACTTATTATAGTAGAGGAGAACTAGTCTTACACAGTGCACGGAACAGAGATTTGCATGGCTGTATAGTTAGATGCTTGCTGGTTAGATTCTGTGATTGGCATTCATATTCATAGTCTTTTGTGCATTCAACCACTTTCTGCTACTGTGTTTAGGATATTTTAAGCTATGAGTTTAACTTATAAAGACTTAGTAGCCCACTCATTCTCTCCTATCCATTGTTATCTAAATTGCTTTCAGAGCTGATGAAAATGACAAAGACGGAAAATTGTAAATGGAATTTGTACTCTTTTTAGATAAGTGACTCAATGCTGCACATTTTCGAAGCTATTTAGAAATCTTTAATTTTTTTAAATAATTAATTCAATATTGAAAAGTATGATGTAGCCCATGGCCAGGCCCAAGGAAGCAACTATTCTTTTAGAAGACTGTAAAGTGAATAAGATGGCATGTCAAGTTTAGTATCATTATTAGAATTTTTAATTTTCATTGCTTGGATGATTTTAAACTCCCTAAAGTTAAAGATTCTAAATTTGGAAACTTTGCTGAAATCATAGCTACACAAGCTGTGATAGTATCCTTCACAGGGGATATCTTTTGGGGAAAATTACAACTGGTTTTAGGGACTCTAGGACAAAATAATACATTTAATATATGCAAATTATATTGTCAATTCATTCCAGATTATGCTTGGAAATTTAAGTATAGTTAAAGCTGACAAGCACAAATTATATTTGTAATATATATTGGAATTGTCAGCTTGTTTTATAGTGAAACTGTAACTACATGCTTTTGTGAATTTAAAATTATCCAGGAAAAGAATTGAAAATTAGATTTTATTTTCAATTTCTAGCCAAACAGAGCTAAGTAAGAAACAGGAACCTAAAACTTCCACAAGGAATCATTTTTCTATATGGAACTGTTAAATATATTTATGTTTTCTAGTGGTGGAAAAAACTATAACAAAAGTTAATATGGTACTGAAATTAGCACTTAGCAATGGACAAAACTACACTATGAGTCTTATTTCTATGAAATCTCTTTGGTAGTCTCAATAGACATATTTTCTTCTCGATGTGGCTCAGAAGTTAAGAGCACTGACAGCCTCTCAGAAAACTTGGGTTCAGATCCCAGCACAGACAAGTCACCTCACAACTATCTATGATGCCAGTGCCAGGGGATCTGATATATTATTCTTGCCTTTGTAGACACTGAACACACAAGGTGCATAATTATACATTCAAGAAAATTCATACACAAACTAAATATAAATAAGTTAAAAGTGTGTATACATTGCATGTATGCGGTCCTGCTCACTGTAATGTCCAGACACCTACACATAAGTAAGTTTGGTACACTTGAAGATTGTCCATAAATAATGAACTAAGGATAAATATATTTATGGCAGGAACACAGGACACCCAGTGTGCCCCATGTCTGCAAAACATGAATCTCCCATATTACAGCGTTTTGTAAAGAGATAACTCTTACTACTCCTTTAAAACCACATTTAAGAAACTTCTGTAAATTTACTACACTATCTTGAAAGTTTTCTCATACTTTCAAGCCAAAATTTTAGAATTTTTAGAGGATGTGATAAGCGAAATCTAGTGCTTGGAAATTCTTGAGCATTTCAGATCATAAAGTAAATCCATAAGGTATGTGTTGCAAATCAGTCAGTCCTATGGAATAGTATCAGAATTAACAACTGATCTAAAAATATGTAAGAACCCTTATCTGTCGCCTGTCAGTGAACAATATCCACACTAGCAGAAAAAAAAAATTGTCTAAAGGCTTTTGTAATTCCTTTTATCACATCAATAAAGACTGAAAAATAAAAAGGCACTATACAAACAGACCTCACAATTCTCTAACCGTCCCATTGCTTGTGTTGAAAATTTGAGTGATTTTCTCTTCAGAGTATCAACAGAAACTTTTACTCGTGTCTTGTTTTTAACCACTGGAACATGGAAGAAGCAAATATGATGTCTGCATGTACTGGACTTTCCAAAAAAGTGTCTTTATGCATTATTATTACCTTAATGTATTTAGAAAGGACATGGTCATACCAACAGGGTCTAATTGGGAAAAGCCAAGGATGAGATTCTGCTGAAAGCCAACATACAGCAGGAGCCCTCTGGTAACTCTGACTTTTAACAAAGATCTCTCTAGTTCCACAAGAACAAGTGAGCTTTAAAAGATGTCCTTCCAATGGGCTGCAGAGAAGCCTTGAGGGGTAATACACTTTTCATGCATAGTAGGTCTGTGCTTAAACACTCAGAACCCACATAGAATGATGACAGAGGTGCTAATATTATAACTTTGTTCTTGTGGAAAATTGGGAAATAGAAACAGGAGCATTTCAAGAAATTGATCGATAGTCTAATGTAGCAGTAAAAAGTTAGAGATCCTATCACAAACAAGGTAACGGGTTTCGATCAACATTTTGACATCTCCAGTACCTCCTACATTTGTCCCATGGCACATGGCCTCATGTATACACACACGCGCACATACACGTACAAGAAGGAGGCAGGGAAGAAGTTATGCAATTGACTTTCAAATGAGTTCAACATTGTGATGACACTTTGCTTTGGCTTTATGAGATACAGAAAATGGACTCAGCTGTTCTATTCTAAGACTCTTGACCCACAAAATCTGTAGTTAATGTTCATTATGTTAAAGCAGGAAGTTTAGATATCATTTTTATGATGCTGTAGAGCATCAATTGAAAGATTAACAGTTCGTCAGTGCAGAAGCAGAACTTAAATTCTGCAATCGTCACAGATGTAAAGCCAACCAAAAAATTCAAATTTAGTGATTTCAATCCAGAATCACTCATTCAGTTGTTGGTCTAAATCAGGAATTGTGACAAATCCCAGTGGTCCTGCTCTACCCGTTCTGAGTTATTTGTTCACCAAGTCAAATCTTCACTCACATTCTAGGTGCTTGTGTGAAGGGGCACAGATGAGGTGATCTATTTTCTTGATACTGTCTCTGCTTTTCCCAGCAGATGATTGGATAATTAACTTGCTAAATAGTCCACAGTCACTCATAGGCAAGAAATACAATTCAAAGCTTGGGAGATAGCTCAACGAGGGGAATGTTTGCTGCAAAGACGTGAGGGCTTAAAATATCTAGAATCAACATAGAGGTCAGGTGTGCTGCACATATATTTAACAGCCGTGCTTCTCCAATTTGCAGAAAATGCATAAATGAAAACTATACATAGAAGAAAGAGAACAAAAAGGTTGTGGAGGAGGTAGAAATAAAAAGAAAGAAAGAAAATATAGAAGGAAGGAAAAAAGAAAAGATGAATCCTTAGAATGGAAGACTGAAATTTTGTCCCAAAGAAAGGCCCCGTGTTCTGTTTGTGACACCTCATTTGCTTAGGGTTTATGTGAGAACATGAGACACACAAGAACAGATGTCCTTGCTACTCTCTCACTGGTTTCACGGAAGATAATTGGCTACATCAAATGATTTTTCTCACCATGTCTATCTCCTAAATGCAAAAGATCTGTTTCCTTTTCTTAACATCACCACATATATTACTGTATGACTTTCCAAAATGGAAAGGCCAATACATAACTCAAAATAAACATAGCTTTTGTAAATTTCTCTCCTGGAATTCACACTAATTTTTTGCAGATGTGCGCAACTATATATCCATGTAATCTTTACCATCTTAGCAGTAGGCTCTTCTCAGTGTATATTAAGTAAATTATTGAGAGTTACATCTACTCTGTTTTTATCGTTTGGAATATATTAAATGCATCCACTTACCAAGAAAAGCAAGTGCATTATAGGGGAATCTAGGCATCCTGGAACAAGTAAAATTCATATTTTGTAGTTATTTGCTTTTTAGAGATACACTTTATGTACCTCAATCTGGACTTTGAATTCTCATCTCTCTTTTCACTCCTCCAGAATGGTGTGATCCCAGACTGTATAGTCACTGTTATTCAATCTAAATGCAAATCTTCTCCTAGCAAAAAGGATAGACTCTTGCTTACCATAAAGTATTGAAAACTAATCACTTTTGCTAGCTCCAGACAACATTTTAATGCATCTATAATTCTATCCCAAAGCATAAGAACTTGTTAAACAGTGGGCATTTTGTTGTTTGTTTTCAATAATTGTAAATTAGAAGTGTTTTGGGGGTTATAACCTATAAATATACAATATTGGCATCTTGCAAAGAGCAACTTCTTTGTTGATAGAGTTGGCATATATAATTATAATGTTAACATTTGTATTTGTATTATAATATAGGGCAGTCTAACTACATTGTTCTTTTTATGGATTTTTTCCCCTGCAAATTGAGTCTACTTATGATAGGGCTCTAAAATAATCAGTGGAAAAAAAAAAAAAAAAAAAAAAAAGGACCTTACTTTGGAAATACTAATCTCAGCTTTTACAGAATGTTATATATATATAGCTTTTATTGTCCTGACCATACTTCAATAAACATGTACATGCTTAGAACACTCTAAAACATTATATAAATAAAGCACAGAATTCATTGAAATTCATTTGACCATAGTGTGGATTAGGGTAATTTATGAAAACTGTAAATACTCCCATTTGCTTCGTTTTTCTGAGCTCTTTCCATTAAGTATTTAGCTAGCAGGAGAGCTTATTATGCTAAATATCTATTTTATAGAATTTTACTTTTAATTTATACATTTTATGAAGCATAAATTTAGAGATATTTCATCCCATCTGTTCTACTGTTCCTCTAGTATTTTGGGGAAACTAGATGAATTTTTATCTTGTGCAGTGACTGTAATATCTAGGCAAGACGTTACCCATGGGACACAAAACTAAAAAAGAACAATATTAATTTTAGAGTAATTGGGCATGCATTTTATCTTGGAGACATTTGAATTTTAAATGTTCTATTTCATTTCATGTTGTAACCCTCCACCTAATGGTCCAAACTATAAACAATCAAGTGAAATTCTATTGATTTGACACAGGCAGCTCTTCTACCACATACATATAAGATAGCCAACATGCTTTCTGCATGCTGTTGAGACATTTTGTGGACATTCCCAGACTATCACAATTTCTTTTGGTAATGAAAAGAAGTATAGAATTTAGGCCTAAGGGATCTAAATTTTTGAGCCAATGGGTGCTAGATCCATTGAACCATGAAAAGATGCGGAATTCAGTTCAGTGATATACATTCCTTGATTCCTTAGAAAGACTAAAGGTGAAGAGCTCACATCATGGAGAGAAAATGAGAACTGGGTTTTATGTCACTTCCATGTCACCTATCATTGCTTCTTCTTACTCCATTGGTTTTGTTGTTGTTTTTCTGTCTTTTCTGTCACATTCTAGGAAAGCCACTTTAGGTCTTATTCCAAATGTACATAATAATGCAATTCCTGGTTTGCCTTCCTCAGTGAATATAGAACAGAAGAAAATATCAAATGAAATTCCAATTAAAACATAAGAGGGTAAGTCTAACTGGATCATCTGAAACTTGATGTTTTTGTAATCATGAGTTTTCTGCATCTTTTGCTTACTGGTTATTTATGTAAACAATCCAGTTATCACAGAAGCAAGAATAATATTGTCCTGACCTTTTACTTTTATTTTCAATAAAATATATTTTGAAAAGATTTAAAGTTAGACCTTTTAACATTATCTTTGATATAACTTTTATGCATGCATTCATATATGTAACTTAAAAATAATGCTTATAGCTAATATAATGATACTCATTTCTGTGCTGGTTTATTTTATGGCTTTGACAATGATCCCGTGGCCATCCATGTTTGTCTTATTGAAATTTGAGTTGTATGTATAGATTTTATTGCTTCCCTTGGCATTGATTTCTTGATTTATTATGATATGATAATATATAGTATACTTTGTATTATTTCCATGTGTTTAAGCAAGTTCCACGACTTGCTGAAAAAAATTAGGTAAAATTCTATGGAAACCATTTGATAAATGATATAGATTAACTCTTGTTTATTGGCTTTTACTCTTAACTGTACATTTAATAATGACAACTGGGTATTCATCTCAAATGCTGTCATAGTGCTAGGATCTATCTTTCTAGTTATACCTACTCATATTAGCCTTATAAAACTGAAAGTCAGGAATGAATGAGTATATTTATATTTTTGATGTCTTTGGGTTGGATCACCTAATCTATTAATATGCAGTGGATCTTTTCTTTTCTGGATAAATTTGCCTTGAAATTCTAGGCATTGAATTGAAGGGGTTCTAAGATGTTAGGTCTATTTGGAATTCTGTTATAGAAAATACAGTTTTTAATATCTACTATTAATACACATAATTATTATGGTGGTTAATTTTTAACCTGCTACCTTATTGGCAAAAGATTCAGATTCCTGTTTGATTTATAATATACCTTAAATTCTGTGGCTTGGCATGAAATACCCCCTAACCTGTCTTTTATTTTCCATCTCCACATCCTACGCCAACTGTTTTAGTTGTTACTGTCTGGGATAGTTCCCATTCACCATTTTCATAAATACTTGCACTTTTTTTTCATCAGGTTGCTTCTCTCCATCACCAAATCTCAGAATAAACTCCTTCATGTCACGCAGCTCTTCTTCAAGCTAACCCACGACTGTCTCTGCTTCTTCCTCTCTCTTGCCTATCTCTTTGCCTCCTGTGACACTTCTGTCCTCTATGTCTGAGAACCATGGTCCTGCTTATCTTACTTCGGCTCTGGGCAGGTGGAGGCATTTATTCAGTCAGTCATGCATAATTTGGAGGCAAGCTTACACAATATCGTTTTGGTATATGTGAGCGTTAACACATAGAAAAGTTAAGAATCTCAGGGACGGCAGGAGGAGGCACGCAATTAATTAAATACAAGACACTAAACCATACTGTAACAGGGTACTAAACATGTCTTAAATTGTGTTGTTCACTCATTTCTCTAGATTTCTTCCTTTAAATTCACTGTGGTTTTTTTCCCATCAGTTTTTAATGCAGTACATATCTTCACCTCATGAGTTGGGTTGTTAGATTCAGTATTATGGATGTATCCCACACATATCAGGTTTCATATCTATGTTGTGTGTGTGTATGTTTTATTTTTTTCTTTCTTTGAATTTGAACATGATATTTTCTTATCTTTGACCACCAACCTTGGCATGTTTTCCTCTGTTTAGTCTAGTATGTTGGTGACCTTTTCTGCAATGCATTTTATTTGATTCAATGATTTTATTATTTCCATAACTAATAATTTCTTTTTTTTCAAAACCCAGTTTCCTTTCTTTCTTCATCATTCAGTTTCCTGCTTTTCTTGTGTGCATGGCTCCCTTTTCTTTTTCCCGTTCCTTGGCTGATGGTCTTCATTCATATTTTGACTTAAAATCCATTCTTTTGAAGTATTTATCATTTTTACAAGTAATCATTTTAATTCTTTCTTGAACATTTTACCTATTTCATAATCTCTTATTTCAGTTATTGAAGACTGATTATCTCTTGGAGGAGTTAAATTACATTGTTATTTTCATATTTTTTTCATTTACTTTTTCAATTTGCATATATGTAGTCTCAATTTTTGTGGGTGTAATGTCTCATTGAACAGCTTATACTTGAGGGCTAAATCCACAGTAGCATTAATAAAAGAGAAATTAATTTGGTTAAAAGCAATATCACAAAACTGAACAAGATCTAACATTATTCTTAAAATCACATAGTGCCCCAAAGTACACAAGTGTAAATTTATTATACAGAGAAAATTTTAAAAAATCATACTTAGTGTATTATGAAATTATGAAACTATTGAGGTGAAATAGATGAAGATATAAAATCAAAAGAGATAAATAAGAAGATCATGTTTAAATGAAACGCAGTAGTAGAAGAATAAGGTAAAATGAAAAAGCAACAGTTTTCTTTGATTTTGTTTTTTGGCTTTTGTTTTGTTTTGGGGTTTTGCTGGCCACACTATAGACTTCAGTTTGTGGGCCAGGTATAGTTGTCAACTCTACTAACAGTCCACAATATGAATGTCATTAGGTGGCTGATATAATAGCTAAGTATATATTGCATTTATTTTGGGGACTGATGAAAGCCATCACATTATGAAAATATGTACAGGAACACAGGTCCCCATAGTCTCAAGTCCTGGTAAGCATTTAGCACCCTGATACTGGGCGGAAGTTGTGAATGTCACATGATCCTTCAGTGATTCACAGTTTGAAAGATTAAAATGCTGGGTAAATAGGTACCTTGAAGGCTGATCATAACACTGACGACAGGCTCAGTACTATTGTGTTCCAAGGTTTTTGTTTGGTTGAATGGGTGTTTTGTTTTGTAATGTGTTTTGTGTGTGTGTGTGTGTGTGTGTGTGTGTGTGTGTGTGTGTGTGTGTGTGATAAGATCAGGATCTAGACACTGAGGCAAAGGGATGGCTGATGGCTATTCTTGATGGCAATTTGACTATGTATGAAATTGACTAAAAATCAAGGTGCTTTGTACACCTATGTGGGACCTTTCCTTCTGGTTTTTAAACATAATGTTTTTATTGATTCTTTGAAATTTTCACATCATACTGCCTTCACATTCATTCTTTAGTCCTTCTATGTCTGCCTCCTAATCCTTGTAACTACACACACACACACACACACACACACACACACACACACACCACAATAAAATAAAATTAAATGTAGAAAGCCTCAACCAACCAACCATAAATATCCAGTCCAATTTGCCTTATCTCCATATTCATTGGAGCATGGTCAAACTCTTAGTGGCCTGCTCCTTAAATAGAACTGAATCACTTCTCTCCTGCATTCTCAATAGAATTGCGCAAGTCATCAATTTTATTGAGCTAACTTCTGCATCCTTATCATACATTTAAGAATTATCTTTGATGGCTTCTTGGTTAGGCTGCTACTTTTTAAGTGGGTGGGGATGGAGTGGAGGTAAGCATTGTCACCGAAGCCTTCCAAGTCCTTCTTTCTTAACTATGAGTTTATAATCATGACTTTCATTGCAAAAGTAGATGTCTTGTTCTTTGCAGGCAGCAGGATCATGGATCATGGGCTTCTATGTAGTTTCTGAGGACAGAACAGACCACAAATCTCCCTGCCTGCAGTAAAACCATGGATCCAGACCAGGTGCTTTAAGTCAGCCTATACCTTGGACATCACCTTGGACTCAAGTAGCAGTGCAGGCTATTCATATCAGTATGGTCTCCACTGGCAGCAAAGTCAGTGGACTTCAAAATTACTTCAGGCTGCAGCACAGGTCATTGACATCCACATGGCCTTCTGTGGTAAAACGGACCATGGACATCAACGCAGACTCTGAATGCATCTGGACCATGGGCCCAGACATAGCACTCAGCCAGAATGTGAACTTGGACATCACCATGGTCTCAGGTGACAGTTTAAATCATTCATACCAATATGACCAATAGACATCAATATTCATTGCAAATATAGATATTTTGAAGTGGGAAGATCAGCCTTAAATTTGAGCCACACCTTCTGGAAGAAGGAAGTGTTTGTTCTTTGCACGCTTGCCCTCATTCTCCTTGGCAAATTCATTCCCTCACTGTCCTTATAGCCTACTTCTTCAGGATTCCAGTATATACTGAAAATCAGCTGAGACATCCAGCACAAGGACTGAATAACTACTGGATTGTTTGTTCTATCTATTCTAGCTTTAAAATAATGAGATGTGGACCTATTATGTGTATTAATAAGCTTTAAGCACCATAAGTGTGCAGACATTGATCTAATCTAACCCATCTATGCTAGTCTCAGTACTTCTCAGACACATGCCCTTTTTACCCATCCTCTATCCTCACTCTGGCCACCTCTGTTCTATTTTTGTCTCCATTGGTGACTACCTCATGCTCCTCATGGCAAGGTGACCTTCCTCTTCTGGCTGGGCCTCAATACTACATCCTCATGGCCTGATGACATTCCTCAACACTGGGAAGATAAGTGCCACTCACTATATCCTCTGCCCAGTCATAGGCTCTTCAGCTTCTTTATTAACCAACCAGAGATAATTGGGGAGTACTTTTTACACAACACTGAGAAAGGAGATTTCTCAATAGCAATGACAATGCCAGAATCTGTTACCATTTAGCTCCCTGTCAGTTCAGCAATTAACTGAATATACAGAGACAAGCCTTAAGACAACGGGAATGTAGGTCACCTCTACAGAACAGGGGGATAGGCATTGATAAAACAGACCATAACCCTCCTGTTCTATAACAGCCTGATGTGCCCCTCCTTAATCCTGGGATTATCGGAGTTAACAATCAAGCTCCTGAACTCTGATTGTTCTTCTTTTGAGGTCCCCAGGGTAGCTGTTTTAAACACTAGATGCCCTTTCAAGATGGCACCTGGCTATAAAATCCTTAGCAAAGAAAGGCAGACAAATGGAATTGTGATTTAATATGGTCCTGTTTCATCAGAAGAGTCAAAATCTCAGGCAAAGCTGTAACTGATTTGGGGATTTCTAGAACTGAGGGCCTGGTCTGTGGTTTGGGATTCTATCTTTTTTCTCCACTGCCATCTGGTTTATCTTTATGGTAAAGATTTCAGTACCCTCCTCTTGCATGGGAAGGCATAGCACTTTCATGGTGTTGCTTTCTTCCTTATTTCTCCTGAGGCTTCCTTCAGTTTCTCTGCCTTTACATCTCCTTAATTGCCACTTTTGTAAACTTCTGGCTATTTAATCTCAATCTTGGCTTGGAAGTGAGCCTATTCTTTCTTATTCTGATCCTGCTTCTTCCTCACATTTGTCTTTCTCTCCTTCACTATTTAATTCACTAATAATTGACTTTTTGAAGCATTCTGACTTCTATCTAATGATAATATCAAAACTGGATTTAAAATGAAGATTATCCTATGGGATCAATATGAAAGTCATTTAGAAATGCATTTTATTCAATCATAACTGGAGATTTAATTTATTCTTTTTAATAAGCAATGGCAAGTTTCACTTCTTTTTGGCAAGCTAACAGACAGTGAAAATTATGTGAATTAATATGTGCGATGCCTTTGGTTCATTACATTTGAGTAGTAAGGATGCCATGCTGCAGTTTTCCCATATATTACTTGATCTGAGAGTTTTATAAACTTGTTTTTAATGTTAAATCAGGGAGCAAGTCTAAAGTATATTGATCTTTCACAATTTTACTCTATATCCAGCAGCGTAGTTAATGTTTTAAGTTTTTCTCAGTTTTTTTTTTTTTATTTTTGTGCCTCAATCTGAGTAAATTACAAAGAATAGAAAAATAACAACAATTCTCACTGTTCTCAGAGGCTGAGAAACTTGTCTGTGGTAAGAGAAGCTTTTCTCATTTTGTCACTTCATGGCAGGAGATAAAGGATAAGAGAAGAAGTCAGAAGCAGAGACAAAAGAGGCTGGCCAGGCCTTTCCTGATGAGGATTTCAAGGGTGATGAGATTTCTCAGTGGTTAAAAGATGGATGGGACAGATCATATCTCAAGCCGCAGTGATGGAGCATTGATATTTATAGATCTCTGTGCCTTGTTGGCTGCCTGCCTCTCTGAAAAAAATGATCAGCCCTGTCTCAAGAAATAAGGTAGAGAGTAACGTAGAAAGGCACATGATAATGAATCTTTGAGCTCTACATGTGAAAACATGTCCAAGCACATGAACATGTATTCATCCCACATAAATATATATACAGAGCACACATATCTGTGCAAGTATTAAAGGAAAAATATCAAAGCCACCAATAATAAACCCACACCATAATATTACTATCAACCCATTTATATGGGTGGAACTCTGCCTTTCAGTTCAGTTCTTAATGGTGCTGCCTGCCTTTCAACATAACTAAACTAGAGATTGCATTTTGCACACATGAATTTTGGGAAATACATCCAAACAGTAAAAGTAGTTACCTAGAAAGCTCTTTTTTTTTTTTTAATTTGAGATTGTAATTTAAACAATTCTATCATTTTTTGCAGTATCAATTTTGAAGGTGCTGTTTTCTAATTTATATTATATGTGATGTCCTAATCAATATAATTTGCATTTGCAATGAATGTTGTATAGTTTTAATAGTGTGGGTAGCTTAATTACATTTCACTTAAAATTAGCAGCATGGTGGATAGTGTTTCTTTAATACGATGTAAGTGATTTCATGAATAATAAATAAATGTACAAATATATTATTAATGCCTTCTTCATATCATATCTGAGAGATAACTGTAAGTACCATGTACAAATTATAGCAGTAGATCTTATAAAATATTTCAGCACTCACATGTTTCAAAACATTTTTTGTACATCTAAATGAAGACCAAACTGTCATTTTCACAATAATTAAAAAATGTTTTTACCTTTCCATCACTGGAGCACCTAATACTGTTTTCAGGTGTTATAAGAAATGCACTACTCCAGTGTTCAAAGTGAAATAGAAAAGAGAGAATACAGCTGGCTAGTTTTAATGGAACAATTAGGAGAGATTTTGTGAAAACGTGAGGCAATTTTACATTTTGCTGTTTTTCCTTGTCTAGAACATTGCATTTGCTTTTCATTAGCTCATGAATTTATTATAATAAATAGTAAACACACAAAATCAGCACATCTTAAAATAATAATCACATAATTAAAAGCTTTCTGGTTTAAATATCTATTGTAGTGAATATGAGACATATAGAGCAAAATTCCTTGCTACAAGGAAATTCTTCTCAGAAGCTTGTTGCAGTGCGTGCCTCTGTGAAACAAAACGTGATAAGTCAAATAATCCAAATGTTTAACCCAAGAGATTAAAAAACACAAATATAGATGGCATAAAGTAACAGTTTAGATCAATATAAGAATAAATGAGCGAAAGCCTAGGAAACAATACAAACGACAGTTGTAGGAAAGCATTGGCTTTTTAAAAGTAAATTATAAAAATATATGTATTTGTCTGCATTGATAAAAACAGGAAGATGAAAAGGTACAAATGGGATTGTGCTGGTTTACAGAATAATAACCATATATGCTCATGTATTTTAATACTTGGTTTGCAATAGGTAGAATATTTAGGGAGGATTATATGGTGTGAACTTGTCTGAGAAGTTGTGACACTGGGATTTGGCTTTGAGATTTCAGAACTCCATGCAAGCTTCAATCCCTCTGTGCCTGAAACTTGCGGATCAGATGTTAGCTCTGACATACTATTGCATTCAAACATTGTTAACAAGAATTACAGCATTTGCATGCATAGGAAATGAATGTGTGTGTGTGTGTGTGTGTGTGTGTGTGTGTGTGTGTGTGTGTGTGTGCTAATGCCATACTACCTAAGACCCATTAGATTCAGTGCTGTACCTATCCAAATCTATGTTATTATTTTGTGAACAAGAGAAAAATATTTAAATTTTATGATATTCTAAAATAACTCTCAATAGGCCAACCAAAGAAGAAAATCTACTTTTACTTTTAATCCTGTCAGAATTTTTTACCCATGGCATCATTGCAAAAAAATTGTGCAAATGCACAAACATAAACCTTAAAAATAACTACAAATCTTATAATTCATACATATGTGATAACATGCAGCAGTTGTTCTTCAACAAAATTTACAAAAAATGCTAACACAGAAAAGCCATTAAAAACTACCATGGTTGTGCATACTTTTAATCCCAGCACTTGGGAGGCAGAAGAAGTCAGATCACTGTAAGTTTGAGGCCAGTCTACTCTACATAGAGAGTTCAGGACAGTCACAGCTACACAGATAAACTCTATCTCAAAAAAAATTATCTCTGGTGTTTGAAACACTGGATGATCACATGAGAAGGATAAAGCCAGGTTCTATTATCTATGTATAAGAGACTACAACTCATGGCAGTAAACAGATTGGGACATAACACCATAAGATGTAAAAAATAGAGGAAGAAATCATCAGGGTGAAGATTTCTTTATGAGAATGACTTTTAATGATTTTGAACTATACTAAAAAAGTATAGAAATAAATATGTAAATAGGACTACATCAAACCACAAAGTTAGAACAGGGAAGATGGTGGCACTAAAGAGGGAAAATCTTCCAGAAGAGGAAAATTTTTACAAGTTATATATTGGATAATCATTTAATATCCCATATACGCAATGACAGAAACAACTTAATAACAAGGAAGCATATAATTGTTGATACCATTGTATGATTAACATGTACAGGGAAATTATTCAAAATGGTTTTTATTAGGATGAAACTGCGAGACACAAAAAGTAGAGAGTAAATACTTCACAGCTCCAAATGAGTAATAGATATGAACTATTGATGAGAATATGGAGAACACATTCCTTTGTAAACTGTTGATGATACTTTACATTACCACCACCATCATGGCAGCAATATTGGTGTTAATGAACATACTAATATTAGATCTAAGAGCAGAACTCATTGTATGATACTTGAGTATATTTTCAAAAAAAAAGCAGTAGGCTAAGAAATATCTGTACATTATCAAAGTTATCAGATGATAGAAGCAATCCGTTTAATCAAATTGAGAAGAAATGAGTGCTAAAGATGTGGGTCAATATGAAAGAGCTCCTAAGGCTCCTGCAGCATACTAAGATTCAATCCCAGACCCTTTAGTACGGCTTGCAACTATCCACAACCACAATCTTTGATGATTTCATGCCCTATTTTTGACCTTCTCCAGCTCCTGAAAACATGGAGTAGATAGGTACAACATTCAGATACACGTACATGTAAAAGAAAATAAATAAATATTTTAAAAATAAATGTAAACATTTTCCAAGGATAGAAACAAACGTGGTAGAATCCTGTTGTGCTCTAAAAGGATGGAAATAACTGCATTGTGACAACATGGATAAAATATTAATTATATGTCAAGTTAGTCAATAATAAGAACAAAGATATTGTCTGATCTTATTTTTAATGTGGAATCCAGAAAATTTCAACTCAACAATATACATGAGAATAGAGGCTCCTGAAAACAGGGGAAAGTCATGAGAAACAGAGAGATGGCAAGCAAGGATCGTAGAGATTAGTTATAGAAACCTATTTAGGCCATTGCAAAGTGTGGCAACAATAGCTCCATATTTAATGTCGCTAAAAGTGTAGATGTTATCTGACAAGATGACACTTATGGAAGCAAAAGTGTGTGAGGTAAGAAGTAGGATAATTTAATTGAACAGTTTAAATATGTGCATATATCAAAGCATCACATTGTATTCCATGAACAAATAATTTTGTTTCTGAAAATCTCAACAAAGTTAAAATAATATAGTTCTAAAACAAAATAAGGAACAACATTTAAACTATAAACTGTTTCAGAGAAAAGAGATTTTGAGACAGAAATGGAAAATGTTAAAAATGTTTGAATTAGGTAATATCCAGGGATATGGTTGATTTGAGGAAACATAGTTTTCTCTCAGTATGAAAAAAAAGAAGAACCTGACTTAATCATGCTCAGATTTGTTAAATTTTCCTAGTTTGTTTAGTGGCAAATAGATCTATTTTTGCAAATTTTTCATATTATATGATTCCGGTTCTTAAATATATTCTCTCAATTATTTCAAAACTTGTAATAGCAAAACAAAAACAAAACAAAAAACAAAGAACCCCAAACAAACAAAAACAAAACAAAACACATGTGCTCCTCTCCCAAAGATTGGAGTCTTGTTGTGGAATCACTGACTAAGGGTTGAAAAAATTGGGTGTAGCTGAGATAGGTGTAGATCAGGAGTAGACAGCCTGCTTAGTTTGCATGAGGACTTACATTCTGCCTCAGTTAAAAACGAAACAAAGCAAATACTATTAATTCTATTTGTGGTAAATGTCTGACCAGATGTTCTCACAGAACCTTTCTTCATATATATGGTGCAAATCTTCTCTGTCATAATAATACTTCTAAAAGTAAGCATTTTAAGGAAAGACTTTGATCTTAAATATGCCTGTATTTAAGAAGAAAATGGAAACAGACTAAATGAAACATGATATAATATTCATAAAATTTTGAACTCTAAAATTCATTAGTGATCATTAATAAATAGCAGGATTACTACTTACAGACTGAAGTAGTATATTATCAGGATATTGGATTTTCTCACTTGGAGATTAATTAAACATAATTAAAGGTCATTAAATTAACAGTTTACTCTAACGATATGAAACTTCAATTAAAAATAAAGAGTAATTCCAAAGTAAATAGTGACATAAGGCATAGGAGCTAGATATTATGTTCTCTGAATTAAAAATATAACTTAATTTTTTTCTGAAAGTTTGTGTAATTTCAATTCACTAATTTGAAATGAAAAATCAGTTGTATGTAGCACAAACAGTAGGTTATACAACACTTGGTGTCGGGAAGTAACCCATGCCATCCTCCACTATCCGGAGAACTCAGAATAGTTTTGTTAGGAATGAAGATAATCATTTTTAATATGTTATGTTCTTATAAGTTACTGTTATAGCTTGTGTTTGACTAGTTCATCTCAGCAAGAGCAATTGCTTTTGAAGCCTTTGAAGACTGTAACACTGGAAAACTGCCTGGCAGATATTGCTGCAGGAATGTTGGTTCTGACTTGTAGCCATTTTTTTTTTAACACATTTTTATTGAAAAATAAAATAATTCATATTACATCTAATTTTCTATTCCATCCCATACATTCTCCCATTCCTCCCTCCCTCCCACTTTCACCCCAATCCCTTTCCTTATGACTGTGACCGAAGGGGACCTCCTCGCCCTGAATATGGTGCTAGGGTATCAAGTCTCTTCTTAGTAGTCCATTATCCTTCCTCCGAGTGCCATTGGGCCTCCCCCTCAAAGGGACATGGCCAAATATGGGGCACCAGAGATCCTGTGAAAATCAGTCCCCAGTCTCCACTTAACTGTGGAGAATGTTCTGTCCCTTGGTTAGATCTGGGTAGGGGGTTTGATGATCACTGCACGTTTTGTCCTTGGTTGGTGCCTTAGATCAAGCAGAACCCCTGGGCTCAGATCCACCCATCCTAATGTTCCTCTTGTAGGTTTCTAGGACCCTCTGGATCCACCTACTTCCCTATCCCCTATATTTTTCTCACCTAGAGTCTCAATAGGATGTTCTCACCTCTATATCACTTTCCTGGTAGGTGCAGACTTTCATGGGACCTGCCCCTTGGCCTAGTGTCCAGTTGGATTATCTGTGTTGAAACCCTGAAAGTCTATTCTAGGACTCCTAAAATGATGTAATTAAAAAAATATATTGGGTGCTTATGATTATATTTTAAATTTTATGAACTAGAAACATTCATCCACCTAAGCAATCCTGATTATAAAAAGTGAATATGAGTAAAAATTATATAATATATTATATATTTTATGTTATATAATTACATATTACATGCAAATATACAATATTACATAGTACATTATGTTATTTTTATTTTAATATACTTTAATTACATAAAATAATTAAAAGTATTTTATATTATAGATATTTCTTTATAAGACAAATAATAAATATATTGTTCAATATAAGTGCATAATTTGTATTAAGACCAAGCATATGTAATTATATAATGCATAAATACACATTCTAGTTATACTCCAATTAGATTATTTGAAACACTTGATCACTTATTGTCTTCAATCCTACATTAAATGTGCATGATGATAACACTTCCATATTAAATTTGAAGGTGTGTACTTCAACCAAATACTGTTTGAACTTTTCTTCCATGTTCAGTTGGCAGGGAATTTGTAGGTGCTATCCACATTGTAACCAGTGAGTCTGGAAAAGCAGATAGCTCTTCATGAGGAAAACATTGTGCTGTCAAAGTGGAAATCACAGGAAAACATATAGATTGGGTAAAACCAAATTCTTATGCCGGTTTCTTAAAATAACGCCACTTTCTCTTCAACCAGAGCTCAGAGTAGAATACAGACGTTTCATTGACTTAATCCAGCAGGTTTCTATAGTTGGAGTTTCAACATTAGATACTATGGTTCTTAAGCATTTGAACTAAAATTGGGACTACAAATCAGCTTCAAGTGATTCCTTCTCTGAGACTCTAAATTATAGAAATCTTTTCAAACCATATCACCCATTTCTTGATAATAGAGATGATAGGTAGGTAGATAGATAGACAGAAAGACAAGTAGACACCTGCATGTATACGTATATAAATACATCCACATGTAAATCAGTGTTGGGGGTATCATCTTTATTTATCCCCATCTAACTATATATCTCTAAACCCTAGTTTGTATCAATTTTACAGCTATATTTTCATATATCTAATCTATCCCGCTGCCTGCTTGGGCTACTCATACAGTAACCTAGAGGCGAAAGCAAGAGAAATAGAAATCTAAGGCTAGATTAAATTACATCAGGCCACCAAGTATCAATAAACTTTTCAAAAGTTTTAAGTGAATTCTTGCCAAATATGATAATTCGAAACTTATTTTATATTTAGTGATCTATTTTTATTTTATTTATTCACATAATTTTATACTTTTATACAATATGTCTTTGTCGTATCACCTGTCACCTACCACTATAAAAATCTTTCAAGTTTCATATCACCTCTCCCTGAAAACGTCCTTGTTTATTTGTTTATTTCACATGCCTATAATTCCTGTACAATTTCATAATATATATATAGTATTTAGCCATTTTCATGCACAAAATTTTTTATAATAATTTAAACATTGTCGTACCAGTCATTTTGTATGTTTGAAAAATAAATACTCTAGAAAAATTTTCTCTTTTAATGTTCCTTTGATTTTTTTTTTTTTTTCTGAATTCATCCACATTTGCTGAATGGTCTCATGTAAGTGAAGGGATAAATAAAAATGCAAATTACAAAGTGTGCATCAGTTTCTATCATCTGTCTTGTATCTGATAATTTTAAGTAAATCAGATTTCAGATATTATATTTACATGTGGATCAGAAAAAAAAAAGAAAGAAACAAAGTTCTGACTTTACAGATGGTTGTTTTTCTTAATTATATGGAGAGCAGTTTAGAAATAACTAATTGGTCATGCCTGACAAGTGATCGCAGTTTTTCCAAGATAAACAAACGCTCACATTTTTCATACTTAATCAGAGACTTTATGTGCAAAAAATGACCAAATGTATCATCTATTCTAAGCCTCCTGTGTTGTTTTGTAATAAACGACCATCTGTACTTTGATTTGAGTGAGGTTTTCTGTGATGACCAGAGAATCTGATTACATGGCAGATGGTTTGAAAAGAACTTGTCTTTTAGAAGTAAGCAGACAAAGATGTTTCAATGTCTACCCCTTCTCCTTCTTCTTCTACTGTACTGTAAAGGTGAGATTCATTATAGCAGGACTTCAATGCTCTTCTCTCCGTTCTCTTAAATCATACAAGTTAAAAGGAAAACCAATAAATTGCAGAGACCTGATATGGTAATTTAGAATTTTTTCCCAGAGTTTTTTCTCTCAGCTACCAGGAAAAACTGAAAGTGTCATAGACCTCCAAAACTTAACACATCTCATACCAGAAAGGAAGTATCATTCTGGCCATAGAAATCAACAAGTTGACCTAATCCATCAAATGGTAATTCTGAGAAAGTCTTTAAATACATTAAACCTTGTCTTTGGCTTCTGTTGTTTTACTTTTGGCTAACTGTTTTTGCTAACTGAGATGTGTGAATCCACAGTGTGGTTTTTATATTTGAAATCTCAGCCTAAGAAAGGCTCTGCCTAGACTTGGATCCCAAACACCTATTCATTGGCTGGCAGGCTAAGAAAGATGTTCTACTAGCTTAAACCTGTAGATGAGTCCGCTTCTGGTGGATACTCCACCACAGACCTTAGTCATCTCAGAGCATTTTGTTGTCTTATCTGTCAGTTTCAATACAGATTCCACTGCAAAGTACAGGGGGATCGGAAATCTAATAAAATATAATTTAATTAAGAAAAGTTCATTTATAGTAGCATGACACCTAATCATGGAAGGGGTCAGTTCCATGCATATCTCAAGACCAAAAATATCTAAGAAAAGATGATAGAAAGAATTCTTGTCTATGTATTTCATACCATAGCTAGCTGTATCTTTTATACTTAGTACTGAGGTACAGCTTACATTTCATAAGAAACTGTTAAAGAAAGACTGATTGCCCCAGGGTAGCCAGGAAGCTTATATTACGGTTGATTGTGTAATTACTAACTTTACAGGTTTTTTTCATGGGTTTGTAATAAATCATAGTGTTTCAATCTTAGTGAGCAAATAATTGGAAGGTAAGTTGAGTACCACAGTTATGGTATCCAAAACAAACAAAATAATCAAACAAAAACTACCTGCTAGGGCAAATGGATGGAACTCAGGATGGATGATCTTGAGTGAGGTAACCCAGACCCACAAAGACACGAAAGGTACACACTCACTTATAAGTGGATATTAGGCCAACATAGATGTCCTCTGAGAGACTCCGTCCAGTGAGGAATCTGGACAGATACTGGGACTCATAGTCAGACACCTGACAAAGTGCTTTGAGTTGTAAGGAAGAGTGGGGGAATGGAAAGATAGATGTGGGTTGTGGGGTCGGGGAAATGTGGATGAGGTGGGGGGATGGTTTTGTGTGTGTGTGTGTGTGTGTGTGTGTGTGTGTGTGTGTGTGTGTGTGTGTGTTTGTCAGGAGCTCCCCAGGGAGTCTATCAAGGCTGGTGGATCTGTACTCAGGGTGGACTGCTCAAACTGATGCACTAGGTCCCTAGCTGAGATTAACTGTGTCAGGCAATCACTAGCTGTTAAGAGGGAGAGATTCTTAGGAAAATTGAATAATACAAGTTAATTGTGAGTTGTTCAAATCATGGCTATGTCAATTACTAGTGTATTTTTATCACAGGAATATACATTCTAGGTTTAACAGATACGATTCTATAGAAAGATAAGGTAAAATAGTTATATAAGGTCTTCAAAAATCTCAGAAACCTACAGAATATGACCTTTAAAGATGTTTTTATTATCTTAAAAATTTTTTGACAATAAGGTAGGTTATCTCCTGGTAACACCCATCCTACCTAAAAGAGGATGATGAGGATCAAAGTACTTCATTATGGAGATAGCAAATGGGAAAAATGTCCTCGTTTCTACTACAGACTGAATTCTGGCTAAAAATAGCCAAGCTTGGATGCAGCCAGAGTTTACCGCAGAACTCTACCAAAACAGGATAAGCAAGTCCATAATAGTTCCTGCCTCACAAATATGTCTGTCAGATATATTGGGCCAGAAGGCTGAAGATGTTGCTCTGATGTTGTAGAGATTTGGGGTGACTATTTAGGCAGCAAATTGTCTCTGCCATTTTCTCATCTTAGAAACTGCTAACCTGCTCTCCCTGTCTACTCAGATAATTAATTTTATTCCTTCTCAAGTCTCTAATGGGGTTGAAGACTAGATAGTTTAATTTTACAATAAAGCCTAGTTGTTTTGGGCTTAAGATATTTTTAGGTCTAGACAGATGTTTTAAGTTATAAAAATGAGATGTGAAAGATATTGACTTACATAGAAAGTTTTAGACTGACCAAGATAGGAAAGATGCTTTCTTTAAGGCTGCCAAATACAAATAATCAAAACACTATGAATGTAAAATTTATATAATTCCAGATTGTTTCATGTTTCTTGTTGTTGTAGGTTGTTTAGTGTATATATGTGTGATAATATCAATGTATATGTAAAAACAGAAAAGAATTTAAATAGAGGGAGAGTCTCAGTCTTTGGGAGCAAGCCTCCCGATGTGTTATCTCATCTCAAGTAGTCAATCCTAAAAACAGATCCACACATGCAATACTAACAATAGTTGAAAAAAAGAAGTTATGAATTTGAGGTATACACACTATCACACTCTGTCTCCAGCTGCACAGATTCTCCTAGATTTTGCCCATATGACATACAGTCAAAGAGACATTAATGTACACACACACACATACACACAAACAAGCACACACACACTTAACATAAACAAGTCATAAAAAATAAAAATATTACCACTGTTTATTTGAATAATAATTATATATATATATATTATATATTTTTATATATAATAAGCTATGCATGAGTTTCTAAAATAAGTAAATTTTAAAATAATACCTGAGTAGATTCACAAAAATTCTATGCTAGATGTAGTAGTGAGTCATGTGACTAGTTTAAAAATTGGATGAGTGACCCATTTTTAGCTCTTTACTGCTGTTTTTAAATATATAAATTCTGGGCTATGTATCTCATGTTTGACAAAACTAAATTGCTATATATAAACATCAGTTTTTTCTATAAAAATTATTTCCAAAAAAAAATATATCATGGGTTATCTGACAAAGCGACTTCACAAAGAAAGTAGAGCCCTTTGTAGAAGCTGCTAAAGGTAAAATAATTCCAATATTGACAGAAAATATAAAGGAATTTATTTTCTCTGTTATTATTTCCAAAGTTAAAATTGCCATGTTAGGACATATCAAAAGACATGTTATTAATAGTAAAGATATTTGTCCCTTTGGATATAATTTGGGTTAGATTAAGCTATAGTAACCTCAAATGAAAGCCCAATTTCCCTTTCAGGACAAAAATTCCACAAAAATAAATGCATAAATCTATTATATTCATACCAGAGGCCATTGAAAAATGCATTCAGGTAGAAGTCTGTCTTACACTGTGATGTTAGTTCCCTGTATAAAGAATTACACTGTTTTCATCAGAATGAGCCAACCCAAGTGTTAATGCAATGCCCTTGTATTTAGGGTACTTCAATCTAACTATGTGCCTAGGATCCAGTAATTACAGAATAAGTCCCCATCCTCTTTTTTGCATATATAATGTGAAGTTCTGTGCACAAGAATATGCTTTTACCTCATAGGGTATTATTTAACTGTTTGCCTATACAACTTACGAAAGTACTATTTTTTCTTTGTTTTACAGGGTATTTAACTCTCTGGCTTTCTGATATTTTATATTATATTGACAACCTTTAATTCTCTCTCCCTTTCATTAAATATTTCCATGTTTCAGCATGTCCTTTCTTAAAATACTGACAGATGATTAAGCAATAAAAATAAATTTATTCATGAAATACATTTTACATTAATTTCTGGTTTAATAAGTATAGGAATGAAGTAAAGCTAATTAGTTTTCATGTCTGAAGAAACTATATTTGCATAAAATAAAACATAGCATGAAATGCATCACAGACCATATGTGAAGAGTCAGACTTTAATGAGAGGATCTCTGACCGTGTATGAATGATACATCATTATGATTGACCATATATGCAACTCAAAGGGCCTCAAACTAGAAAATAGGACTGATAATAGTCTGATAACAAACTAGTACATAATGATCCAATCACTTCTCCATGGTGCCACCATCTGGGGATGATCCCTTTAATTCAGGAGTCTCTGAGGGAATCTCATGATAATGATAACTATTGATTTTTTTATTTCCATTCAATATTTTTGGATTAGATGTATAGTATTGATTTGAACTCTTAATTATTTATTTGGTTGAAGAAAAAAATCTTTATTTATTAACATTTTGTCTTCTCTGGAGTCCAGCTAGGACATGAATATAGTTATAATGACTCTTAGCCCGCCTTTCTTGGGACACTTTCCTCCTGTTGGGCTGCCATGTCCAACCTCAGTATAATATATTTTAGCTTTATCTTATTACATTTTATTTTGGCATTCTTAGCTGTTATCTCTTAGAAGTTTGTTCCTTTCTAATGATTAAAAAAGAAAGTGGAACTGGAAAGAAGGTATAGGGGAGGAAATGGAAAGGATAGTAGAAGGGGAAATTATGATCAAAATATATTATATTGTCTCATTTGTGAAGTTTCTTTCACATGTCCTCTTCTATCTGCAATGTTGATGGGCTTCCTTGTTTTCCAGTCATGTTTGGTTTTCATTCCAAACACATTAGGCACCAGCTATAAATGTTTTTATTTTCTTAGAGGAAGAGTTGAGATGAAAGCCATACAAAAGCTTTATGAGTTCATAGATTGGGCTGAGCCTAGAGCATTTCTTTCTCTGTTCTGTCTATCCCTAGTCCTAGGCCTGGAAACTACCAACTTCCACATCATACACTGTAACCTTCTCTAAGTCTGAACCTTAAGAAGTCCAGTCTCCTAATTGTGTCTTCTAGGACTAGAATGTTTTTATCCTCTAAGTCTTACTGCTGAATAAATTGACCCTTTCTAGTTCTTTTTGAACTCTGGCTAGTTGGTTCAATTCAGCTTTTCTGGCTCAAACCTCTCACCAAACTGACTGATTCAAATCGTCTTCTATCAGTTTCTCACTGAATTGTTTTCTTGGAAAAACTGCCTCTTAACAACAAGAACTGAGCTACTACAACTGCAGGAACTGAATGGAACTGCACTAATTCAACCGAACTCCACAGCACTGTTGTGCTGTACCAAACTCAACTTTCTCTTTCCTGTCTGTTTTTGTGAGATTTGGGTGTATCTCTCTTACTTTTGAATCTTCTCTGATTTGTCACTTTGTTTGCCCCTCAATTAGAAGTCACTTTCAAACACGCGTGCTTCCTTCTATAAACTAAATCTACTTAACTGTTTGGGATTAAAGGTGTGAAATAAGGATATATCCATTTTCCAGCCAGATCATACTATAGTCCGTGGGCATGTTTACATCCTGATCAAATCATACAGACCTAAAATTCTTTGGATTTGGTCCCTTGACAGAATAGTCATGTCACTGCACTAAAATCCCTCTGCATTGTATGATAAGATAATGTATTTTCAATAAAAGAAAAATAAACAAGAAAGGAGAGATGTACTTAAGAGTCAGTGCTGTCTTGCATGACAACTGTTTTTCAGTGTTTGTCCTAGGCAATGAAGATAATCTCCATTCAGAGTAAAATTAAATTTTACTTCTAATTTGAGTAGGAGGGCTCTTCCACTGATGAAGAAAGTTTCTTTGTCCTTAAATTATTCAAAACTTAGGCATTGAATACTCCTAGGTTCCCTTTTCTACTGTGTGTATCCATACCTTTCCTAATCAATGCATTTATTAAATGGTAAATTGTGCTTAGTTCTTGGGATCCAAATTCAACTGTAACCTAGCAAAATTGAAATAAGAGATACAACATTCTAGATACTGTGGCATCAGGAGACAGGCTTCCTGGAATTCAAGTATGGGAGCTTCAGGCAATCCGTGCTATCTTTGTGCCTGCAATGGACATTCTAGAACTTAGTCTCTTTTTTCCACTCTGCCTAGTGGTGTGAGGAGTAATGAGGAGAGCTAATTATTTGTGGTATTGGGCAAATGACCTAAAAGTACTGCACATATATGTTGCTGTTTGTATTTCTGAAGTAAGTCTTCTTAAATTCATAGTAGTCTTAAGAGTTGGTGCCTACATTTTAAAGGTAGAGCATGCATGTGAAGACCTTTGGGGCTGCCTTTACAATGGATTGAGATGAGTCTCTTGGCAGTTGTTTAATTTTTATAAGGCAGGTTTTATAAAAGCTTGAATTGGACCACAGAATGGTCTTTCATGTTTCCTGTGATGACATGTGATTCTTTCTCCTGTACATACTCCATCATCTGTCATCTTGCCGTCACCAACGCAAGTTCTATTCTGTGTGAATTTTCAGCATCAAAAGCTGTGAGTTCGGTTCAGCTTTTTTCATAATAAGCAGCCTGTCTCAGGGATTTTTTGTTTTGTTTTGTTTTTTGAGACAGGGTTTCTCTGTGTAACCTTGGCTGTCTGGACTCGGCTTGTACATTAGGCTGGTTGAACTCACAGTGATCTGCCTGCCTCTGCCTCTGGAGTGAGAGTGCTGGGATTACAGGAGTGTGCCATGATGCCTAGCTGTCTCAGGGAATTTAAAAGAGCAACTGTACAGACTTATGCTTAAGGACAGCTCCAGGCTTGCTTCTTATACACTTTGAAGCAATCAATAGTAAAATTTAATTATTTCTTTCTCCAGAAAGACTGCAGAATATCCATATCCTTCCCAGAACTGAAATTATCTGTGATTATATTTAAAATTTTTCATAATAAATATTTGATTTCTGAACTCTTATAATCAGTTTAAAAACTGGTTTCTAAAGTTTTCTTTAGACCTCTGTACCAATCTCCACACTATTAAAGCCTCCTTTGAGAAAAAGATGCAATAGTGTGTGAATGTGCGTGTGTCTGTATTTGAGAGAGATAGTGTAAGAGAGATTATGTAGCACTATCCTAATTTAATGAAACAAAGAACATATATGTGTTCATAGGATTAAATACCAAATCTACACACTTGATATTTCTACCATATGTCAAGGTATAAATAAAATTTGTGTCACTTTATATACAACGCATTAGATGGAGTTAATTGATTGGACAGGACTCATTCACACTGGAGGGGAATCTAGTTAACATGCTCAAATGTCAGTGTCAACTACAAGTAATATCATAGACAAATTCAAAATAGTATTTGATCAAATGTATGTCAAACCAATCTTATGTATGTCTACTTATTTAATTTTAATTAATTTATTCAGATTACATCTCAGTTGTTATCCCATCACTCGTATCCTCCTATTCCTCTCTCCCTCCCACTTTCACCTTATTCCTCTCCCCTGGGTCTAAGACTGAGGGGGACCTCCTCCCCCACTATATGGTCATAGGCTATCAAGACTCATCTTGGTAGCCTGCTTATTCTTTCTTTGAGTGCCACCAGACCTCCCCACCAAGGAGAAGTGTTCAAATTTTATATGAATGGTCATTTTAAAGTGTTACCACTTTGTTAATATCAAAACAATATCATGACATACAATATATTACAGATACAATTTCAAATTCACTATTCTCAAGTTAATGTTTGTGCATTTTCTATATGAAAAAAATTTCTCATCCACAAATAATGTTACGATTATTTTCCATATTGATGATTTCATTTGGATGATTGTACTAGGGATGAGCCTGGCTTAACAGAATGGAAATGCAGAGTATATTAAGCAACAATGGGAAGTTCAGTCATTGCAAATTACAGGGTGACTCATAAAACACAGAAGGTCATTGGCTTCATTCTGTCATTAATTGAAGAATGATTAAGTTTAAATAAGAAAATTATGGACTTGTGAAATTCAGCTTTCTAAAGGAAGATTAATTATGGGATATTTCTTGTAACTCATAGAAAGTTATTAGACTCTGGAGTAAAGGCCTAGCAATTCATCGAAAACTGGGAGCAATTCTGAAGACATTTTGAGAGTGAAAGAACCATAGATTATGAAAACAGTGAAATCAAATCAGGATCATTGGAATTTTAAACTTAAAAGTTCATGTCTAGGACAATAGTAGAGAGATTGAAAGATACATTCAAGAATAAATTTTATAGGTTTTCGTATGTTTAAATTTTATTTAATAGTCCTTAGGAGTATGTTAATATCTGTCAGTCATTTAAGACTTATCAGTGTTCATAATCTAAGCTAAATACCAATAATATAGGGAATTTCATCATGTGATTTGAGACAATATAACTAACAAGGAGAAAAAACTTCAACTCAATACTTACGGTTCTCAGTACCTACATTCTTTATTATTCCTTGTTTGAGCTTAAAGCTCAAGTCCACATCAATTGTGGGTCATTACCTTTCTGTAGGGAACCACCCATTTTTACTTATTGAGCACTATAAAAAGCGAGTGCAACTACACCCACCTAACCTTTATATGATTCTGGGACTCAGAATTCCTCACTTTATGCTTCTATGGCTAGTGTTTTCAACAATGACTTTCCACCCAGTGCCAAATGCTAGACTTTAATGTTAAATTGTATGAGTTCAGTTGGTCTGACAGGGTATCTGACATTCTGTATCTAATGTGCTTCTATGGAAATGATTTGCAAATGTGATTATTGTTACTAACCACATGACTTCAAGAAATTCCTATTATCTAATGTGGTCTGGATGGATCTCAGTTAATTAAGTCATGGCCATAGTGCTAAGGTTTCCTGGAAGAAGAAATTCCATGTGTTCAATTTAATATAACTTGAATCTTAAAGTTCTAGTGTTCCTTCCATGTGGCCTGCCTTACATTGAAGGAACACCCTCAAAATTTACAAAATCAGCTCTACTATATTTTAAACCAGGTATTAAGATAAACTTTTAGTAGGTACTTGGTACCACAGTTTCTGTTTATTTTGCTGAGTGGTGTGTAAGAAGTTAAGTGCTTAGTGGCCCATTCAGTAAGACAATCATACAGAAGCAAAACAAATAAATTATAAAAAAAAGTACTCTGAGTTAATTATTAGACTGAGATTTCAGTTTTTTTCTGTAAATTCAATTTGTAATTAATTTACACTAGAAAAAATTTAGCTTGTAGAGTAGAAAGAAATTTAATACATATAATTTATTTATAAAATATTTTCCTAAAAAATTCTCACTGAATCTAAGTAGAAGAGTCAAAGACTATTTTGAAAATATTTAGACAACTTAAATGTCAGTTCATCTCAAACTTTAAGATTATATATAATCGACCAAATCAATGTGCTTCATACCACACTAAGAAAAAAATTTATAATAATTCTCCTGAAATTAAAACACATATTTATATTAAAATAAGAGTATGAATAAATCTGAGATTGTCTCTGATATTTGTACTAGTGACACAACTGAGATTACTACACCATGGTCTACAGGATCATTAGTTCCTACCTTTGATGTGCATTAATTCAGTCAGATTAGGGAAGAGTATCAGGAAAGAAGAAAAAAGTGAGAATATTGAGAAATATATGTGTGTATATATATATATATATATATATATATATATATATATATATATATATATATATGGGAGTATATGGGAGGACCAGGCCTAGTTCCAGTCCATGGATGTTCCTTGATTGGTGCTTCAGTCTCAGCATTCCTGTCTGGCCCCCAGAGAGTTGGTTCTGTTTGATCTTCTTTTGGAACTCCTGTCACATTCAGGTCTCTTTCTCCTTCCCATCACTTTTCCATAAGTCTCACTAAGCCTTAAACAATGTTTGGTTGTGAGTCTCAGCATGTGATTAGAGCAGTGCTGGATGGAGCCTCTCAGAGGACAACTCTGTTAGGCTCTCTTAATTCAAGTGAACCCTGAGTATCTTTAATAGTGTCAGGGGCCTTCTCTCATGGGGTGTGTCTTTGGTTGGGCCAGGCATTGGTTTGCTCTATTTGTTCTCTCTTTATTCCCTGACATTGTGTAGAGAGGGTAAATTCTGTTTCCACGTTTTTTGAATAGCTTGTGGTGTTCCTCTCCCTATAGGAGTGTTGTGTAGTTAGAGGGTATCGTCTTCAGTCACTGTGTCCCCTGAAACTATGAGTCTCTGTAATCTTATATTAATGGGAGTATTTGTGATTTAGCTTTCTCTCTAAATAAATATTTCATTAATGTTTTTGTCTTGGCCTGGCTCTGAGTTTTGAACATAAAGTTCTTAGTCCACAGATTATTAATATTTACTCTTTCTTTTATTTTATTTTGTGTGTGTGTATGTGCATGTGTGTCCAGGTATACTATGGAGTCCAAAATTAATACTGGGTAACTTTCTCATCATTCTCCAACTTATCTTTTAGTACAGGATTTTAAAGTGAACCCTGAGCAAACAGAGGCAGTTTGCCTGACTTACCGGCAACCATAGCAATCCCTCATCATTGCCTTCCCTATCCTGGGAGGGCCTGCATGAACCACCATACCCTGTTCATTAATAGATTCAATATATAGCTGTCTGTTATATATTAAAACAGTTCATTACAAATTTTGTTCATACTATTATGTTTCTTTTATTTTTGTATGACATGTTATTTGTTTATTCATTTATTGAAAATCAAATCTAAGGACATGTACCTGCTATCTGAGTGCTCTACCACTTAAACTATAGTCTCAGATCCTATTAAACATTTTAAATATTACTTTATAAACTGACACAAAATTGGCTTGTATATTATTATAAGCTCTTTTTATGTAAGCATGTATTTTATAAGATATTAATTATGGACTAAGAATGCATTTAAACTAAATATACTATGTCAAAACAGTCGGTTGACAGAACTTACAGATCAAATTTATTTAATAACAAATTGTTTAGTATCTTTAGAAAATAACTACATTTTAGTTTTGGACAGTAAACAACAAAATATTAAACAAGTCATTTTAAGCAAATGATATTATAAGATTACACAAACAGTAAAAAGATGTTGCTCGTGTGTTCACATACACACATAAACACACACACATGTACAAACACACACACACACACACACACACACATGTACATATTTCCATTCACATAAATACTTAAAGCAGCATGGAGCACAGCTCGAATTCAGCAAATTTTCAGGGTTGGGATGTTACTGGTTTTGTGTTTGGCTAAAGGTCATTTTGACAAGGAAGACAGTCTTGTCTCTGAAGACCATAATTTCATGAGAATTAAACTTTCCTTTAAAAATAACAATGCATTTTTCTTTATCAGTGATTTTGGTTATTTAATAACCATATTTCTAATATTTTTATTATTTTGTTTTTTAAATTGGTTCAAGAAATACTGAATGACAAGTGACTGACTACCTAAAACTAAGCATGACATCTAGTGCATGCTTAGCTTTAGATAGTCAGTCACTTGCACCCCATCTGCAGCTCCGTTTCATTCTTGCTAGCCCCATTTTCCTCCACATATTTTATAGCACATGTGTTCTACACTTTCCATCACACTGAAGGCTTCTTCATTGGCAGTGTCTTTTTGTCATATGCAGGTCTGTACAAACATCCTAAGTTTAAAAAAAAAAAAAAAAAACAAACAAGATGTAAACCTTTAAAATCTAATCCACATCTGAAAGAGAATATTCATTATTTGACATTCCAGACCTAGGTGAGCTCATTCAGTACATACATGTTTAACTCTATCAATTTTCCGACAAATATCATGATTTTCTTTGTAGATGAATAAAATTCCACTGGGTACAAGTATCACATTTTCACTTTTGATTCAGCAGTTGACAGAAATTTAGACTAATTCCACTTTTTTGCTGTTGTGAATAAAGGAGGTATAAAGGTGAGTGAGTGTGCAAGCGTCTCTGTGGGAGGATGTTGAGTTTTCTGTGTTTATGTGTACAAGGGACATATGTGGGTGGTTCTATTAGTGGTTCTTTGAAAAACTGTCAAACGCATTTCCCAAGTGGCTCTAGTAGTTACCACTGTCATTAATTTGTATATAGTTCATTAAATGTGCAAGGGTAGAATTGCTGCAAGAAGATAGTGACAGGGTCAGTGGTTACAATTCATAGCATGGTCAAACTATTTTTCATGGCACCCCAGGAGCTGAATTAATGTGAGAATTTCCTTTCAGCTTGCCAACAGAGGATAGGAGAATGAAGCTACCAGCAGTTAATATTATTGAATTAATTGGAATGTTATTTACATAAACTTGGTAGGATATGAACCACACTGAGTACTGATAAAGTATATTTTTATTGGATTGCACAAATGTAAAATGTAGATCAAATGATACAATAAACGAGTTTGTAATTATGCCCATAAAAACAAACAAAAAAAAAAAAACCAAACAAATAAACAAACAAAAACAATGTATAGTGGTTTTCCACTCCCTCATGCACCAACGATGTTTGCCCACTGTATTCTTGATGGTGGCCATTTTGAGTGGAATGAATAGAAATCATTTAAAAAGTTATAAGTTGCATTTCTTTGATGATTAAGAATATTCAGTGACTTTTAAAGTGTTTGCTATCCATTTGCATTCCTTCTTTTGAGAATTCTCTCCTTATTTTCCTGTTTCATTATTTTAAATTTCTATTTTTTAATTTTTGATATTTTTAATTTGTTCACTTTACATACTGATTGTAGCCCCTTCCATCATCACCTACAAATCCCACCCACCCTACCTCATACTCTTTCTAATCTCAGCCTGTCAAGTCTCATCTATACTAAGGGTAGCTTTTTCCTCTGTGGCCTGGCAAGGCCACCCAGCCAGGGGGAAGTGACCAATGTTGGGGGAGGGGCAGAGTCCATGCAACAAGGACATTTGCTCAATTATGTTCATAGAAGCTTTATTAATAAGAGCCAGAATAAGAAACAACCTAGATGCCTCTCAACCACAGTATGGCTAAAAACAACCTGTGGTTCATTTAAACAGTAAAATACTACTTAGCTATTAAAAACAAAGAAATCTTGCAATTTGCAGGCAAATGGTTGGAACTAGAAAAGATCATCTTGAGTGAGATAACTCAGATTCAGAAAGACACACATGATATATACTCACTCATAAGTGTATATTGGCCACATAATACAGGATAACCACAACACAATATGGAGACTGATGCACCAACCAAGGACCATGTGTGATGTGGACATAGACCATCTGTTTAGATGCAGTAGATAGGAAATACAGTCTCCTTGTGGGTTCCACAATAAGGGGAGTATGGACTACCACTGTTTCATTTTTTTAAACAGTATCGTTTGTCTGCTTGATGGTTTGTGTTTGGAGTTCTGCATATTCTCCAAAATTTAATCCCCTATTAGACACAGTTGGCAAAATTCTTCTCAGTTCTTCAAAATAAAAATTCCCCCTTTATTCATTTGAGTAGTTCATTTACAATACAGAATATATCTAGTTTCTTGAGATCCCATTTGTTAATGATTAACCTTATTTTTGGCACTACTAAGTTCCTATTCGGAATGTCCTTACATATGCCTGCATGTTGAAGTGTAGTCCTATTTTCCTATAGCTGAGTCATATCACTGGGAATTATGTCAGGTTACTTGTGCCATTGAAATTGAGTTTTTGCAGGGTGAGAGACAAGAATTTACCTTAATTCTTCTAATATACTGCTATCCATTTTCCTCAGCAACATTTGTAGAATTCTTGCCATCCCTCCAATGTATGTGTATCTGTCTGTACTTTTGTCAAAAATCAGCTAGTTGGAATTGTATTTGGCTCCTCTATTCTATTATATTGATCTGCATGTCTGTTTTGTTCTAGAAATATACTGTTTGTACTACTTTGTTTCTGTAGAATAATTTGAAATCAGGAACTGATACCCAATGAAATACTTCCTTTTTTCTATTTAAAAGTGTAAGTGCTTTAGAAATAGGAGATAACAGTGGACAACTTTTCTTATTTATTGTTATTAGTGGAAATGTATTGAGTTTTTATTTTCCATTAGGTAATAGGTTGCCTGATAGGTCTGCCATATTTATCTATTATTCTGTTAATTCCTCCTTCATTCTTAGAATATACCTGGATTCTTCAAAATTAATGTTGTTGGATTTTTATATAAGATCTATCAGAAACTCTTAACTGTCATTTCTATCTTTGAATTAATTTGTGTGGTGAATTGCATTTATTAATTTTTATATGTTGAGCCATCGTTGCTTGAATGACGCCTATATGAGTTTGGTAAATTATCTGCTAATGAGCTTGAATTTGGTTAAGTATTTGCTAAGTTTCCTTTCAATATTATTTATTATATAAACAGTCTAAGCCCCTCTATGTCCAGGATAATCAGAAGATGCATGTCAACTTTGTTGGAAATACATATGTGTTCAAAATATAAGAGAAGAAAAATTCATGTGGAAATTTTACAGAAATTATAGAAGGTATGGTAATTTCCCAATCCCTAGACCAGCAGTTCTCAACCGATGGGTCACAATCCCTTTGTGGATCACATATCAGATATTGTGCAATCCGATACTTACATTATGATTTATAACAGTAGCAAAATTATAGTTATGAGGTAGAAATGAAATAATTTTATTATTGGGTTTCTACAACATGGGGAACTGTATTAAAAGTTGGCAGCATTAGGAAAGTTGAGAAGTACTGATCTAGACTATTTTGAATACTATGTGCTCCTAACTAGAACCTATGTCTCCATGAAGCATATTCTAGAAAAAAAAAGTAGCTAGAGGAGGTATGATAAAATTAAAGCTGTATTTTAATCTATATTCATCCATACCTATTAATTACTTGTTGAATAAAATCATATTTTCTTTGACCTTGAAGACCAGAGGTTTTTTTCTCCTTTGTATCTTTATCATACTCTTTTCTTTCTCCCTTACTCTATTCAGATCCAGATTTTCTCATGTGTCCCTCCTGTCACACAATAGTGTGTTTGCTTTGCCACACAGAGACATTGGTCAGCTTCACCCTTGACTCTAGCATCCTCTTTTGAAGATGTTCTCAGTTGTGCAAGCTCCCAGTTACTCCAATTATTCTCTTAAGGGCCAATTTCTCATCTATGTTTTTTTTTTTCTGTACATCTGCTAGTAAGCCACAGTTTCTTCCTAGAAGTCTAATTTATCCCAAAGATGATGCTTTTTTCTGGCATCCTGAATTTCTGTATGCATTATCATTACATTTTATGTTCATAATTTACTCACTAATATGTTTCTTATAAAACCTGAGCTCCAGAGATTAAAGATTGTTGGTGTTTTTTGCTCAGTGGTATGTTATCAAGACTAAATCAGAGTTTTAAACCATCACGTAGACCACTGATTTTAAAAGGAGCCATTACAATTGTTAGGACTCAGTTTCAGCTCATTGTATTTTACAAAACTTCTTTGTAGCTTTCTAAGTATAATATTGTTTGAAAACTTGATAGTGTATGATTCTTAAGTAGAAAAAATAGTATAATTATGTATGTATTCAAATTTTTCTTCAATCAGTGGGTATAAGGAGTGATCAAAAAATCACAGTATTATGTAAAAGTATAGAGTACTCTTCATGGGCAGAGAAAATAATGGCATTTGACATATGGATAAAGATTAACGTACATATATGTTACTTGCTATATGTCATAGCAATTAGAAATCCATTTTTCTATTCATGGCTTTTTACTTACATATATGTCAATAATATTAGCTTATATTGTATCTCACTCTTTGGTCCATTTCAAGTCAGCTAACTGCCCTATAAAGATGCTCCTATTAAATCCTGATATGATCACTCATCTCAATTTTTCTTCATCCTTTGCTTCCACCTCACTTAATATTATTGTTTTGAACAGAACCATAATGACAAACATATAAGAATGAAAGTAATATGAATATGTCCTGAATAGAGCATTTCACTCAGCCTGTCTGCAATGCTAATTATTTTTTCAAGTGGCAACAGTGTAAAAATCAGGAGAGATGTTTCCCTATTCATTCATAAATTCAAATTTTATTTACATAAAATTTAAGAAAACTTCAAAAAAACCTGACTTAGAAGGATTCAGCTTCCATAAATAAACTAGAACCTTAAAAACAGTAATCCAACGCTATATCTGACAAACATATAACCTTGTATTATATAATAGCAAGTTGACACCACATTGTTTAGCTTACAATGTGACCAATAAATATCACTGTCAGAATTATGAACAGACCCCAAATTTATGGGTTTCTAGTGGACAGTTCACTGTTCCAGGCAGGCCGTTAGCATATTTCATTCAAGGTGCCACATCATTTATGTGGCATGCCTTATTGTTTCTGCTCACTCTGCTTTCATGCTCATTCTTTAAATACCAGATTTATTGATCACTAATAGAAATTTAGAGATGGTTGTGATCATTTTAAATACTCAAGACGAGGAGCCCACTTCCAGTAAACACATAATCACTCCATTAACTAATCATCAAATTATGGAATGATAGCAACTAAAATATATACAATCTCAATCTGATAGAGTCACTGGTCTAAATACTCAACATTATAAATACATTAATTTGCTTGTTTTCATAGATTGATTAGAATTGATTTAGGACAAAGGACATGTTCATCTTTTTTTTGTGTGTGTGGTTGATTATTCAAATGTTATTTCCAAAAATAAAGGATATCTGAGTAGGAGTTAATGTGGTCTTCTCTGAAGATACAAGTTAAATTAAACTAACATGGACTGAGCAAAATGTTAAGCCATATCTGGTCGATCAACTTCACTCTTGGCTCTTGTATATATTGTGATTTCTTCATTTGTCTCCTATTAATTGTACTTATGAAGAAATATTCCAATTAATATACTACATCATGAAATTAATCTGCACAGTTGAGATTAATTAAATACAGAACTATGATATAGGATAAACTTCATAACTCACCTAACATGGTTCTCAAAAACAAATTATTCAAGATAGTAAATGACGAGTTTAGAATAAAAGTTGAGATTACTTATTAGGATGTATATGCATGTGTGTGTGTGTGTGTGTGTGTGTGTGTGTGTGTGTGTTGTGTGTGGTGTTGTATTTGTGCATGTATGTGTACATTATGTGTATCAGGTAGAAGGTGGATGCTGAGTATGTTCTGAGTTCAAACTCTGATTACCAGTGATAAACATATTTACCTACTGAGAGCTGTCTGGTCCAATTTGTAATAGTTTTTATGAGTTCAGTGTGTGAAATATTATTATAAAAAGTAATAAAGAAATTTCTATATTTTCTCATACATTTTATACTTTTTAGAAACTGTTTACTTGAGGGTGAATTTTATGAAGGGTAAAATGTAAAGTTAACTTGACAATTTGTCTATATACTTAGGTATTATTCAATTGTATAGAAAACCTAATAAAAATCAATGCACTTTAAGCAAACTTAGTCATTATTTATAAAATATTTTGTATTTGATTAATAGAAGTAAATAATCATTGAGTCAGAAGGCTGTACAATTTTTAGTGGTTGTTTTACAAATGTGTTGCAGTTTCTCTCTTAATCCAGCTAACACCCAAATAATTGAGATTGAGCTATTATGTTTACTTAATAAGCTTTATAGCACAAAAACTGAGCAATATAAGTCTATATTAGTCCTATAGATCACCAAAATTGCTTTCTCTCCTCTAGCTGCTCTCTTCTTATGTCTCCTGGCCCTCTTGGGTGGCTCAATCCTCAGTTTCTCTCTCCTCTCCTCTCCTCTCCTTTCCTCTTGTGACGTGCTGGAAGGACATCCAGCACTATTCTCTCCCCTGCTCAGTAGTTGGCTGTCAAGCATCTTTATAGTCATAAGAGGGAGGAATTGGGGAGGAGTGTTTACACAACATTAACATTGGAAATTCTCAGAGCAAGGATTGCAACCAGATACGGGGGGCAGAGAAATCAGTACGCATATCTAATTGTATCTAAAGATTCTCATGAGTGTACAATTACGAAAATAAAGCACTGCATTCTAATGAAATTTTGTTGTGCATTCTTTTTTCCTTTTTCTAATTTTATTTTATTTTAAAAATATATTTTATTACTTTATTCATATTACATCTCAATTGTTATTCCATCCCTTGTATCCTCTCATTCCTCCCTCCCTCCCATTTTCCCCTTACTCCCCTCCCCTATGACTGTGACTTAGGGGGACCTCCTCCTCCTTTATATGCTCATAGGGTATCAAGTCTCTTCTTGGTAACCTGCTATCTGTCCTCTGAGTGCCACCAGGCCTCCCCATCCAGACATTTTGGCTAAGATCAATTGTTGTGCATTCTTTATCCATCATATATATAATTTATGAACAATGTAAATTGATATTCTTCTTAAATATCTTCCTATGTCAAACAATATACTTTTAAAATAATCTGAAATGTATACATTGATACCTAGCAATGTTTTTCAATATTTTTAATAACAATTAACACCACTTAATCTCTATAAAAAATTATTATTTTCATTTGCTGGATATATTACTTTTGTCTTCAGGTACCAAATGAATGCATTATTTATGTCATGTAAGAAACACATTGCAGCTAACAGTAGTCTAAGTCCATGAATTGTGCTTTGGTAAAATACATCTCATATATTTAAAGGTTTTCTTGGAACTCTTAGTAGTTATCTATCTCACTTGATTATGAGCCAAAAGGCAAAATTATCAAATGCAATTGTAATATTTATTTACAACAGGTTATACTTAAACTATGTTATATTAACAATTTGGTAAGGCCTGATAAAGAAAACATTGTTTGATTCCCTCATATTTTGGTCACCTTGGGAAAATGGAGGTTATGAAATTAGGAATCTGAGAGTGTGGATTAGGATTAATATACTAATAATGAAAGAAAACACAATACTTATGAAAACATGTTATTAATACTATAAAAATCATAACAGTTCCAAAAATTAAATTTAAATACCTAGGTAATTGAAAATTAAAATGTACAGCCTCTTTGTTATAAGTCTGCATCTTATCCCATATATAATTTTACTTTTTTTCAATTGACGCATATAATTACATATATTTATATCTGCTCTGCCATAGTCGAACCTATTTACTAAGAATAACATGTTTGGATACAATAGAGGATTTTGACTAATAAACAATCTAAGTAATTTCATGTGCATTCTGTGATAAAAAGTAAACAAATACAGCTATAGTAATATTAGTATAAATATTTACTTCCACACTAACAAGTTTTGCCAAAATAAAATCTCCAAGTAGTATCAGGCAGTATTTTATATTCAGTTATTATTTTGAACAGACTGATATAATACTAAAATTAAATCTCATGTTTATACCAATCAGCAATTGAGATTTAAAGGCAAGGAGAATGTTTTGAATAAAATCATTTAATCGACTTGAAAAACCTTCTAGTTATTCACTTTGTGTCTTGTAGGCTATGGGCAAATAGACTGGACTAAAGTAAATAAACTGGAAAAAAATCCAAGGATATTGAAAGTAAACAGTATTTCAAAGCTAGGTTACAATTAGGTAACACTCTGAATACTTCATTCCAAAGGCATCATGCATAACTTAAGACTTCTTTTCCTTAAAGCATACTCATGCCTGAAGGCAAAGATCTACACGGTGTGTTAATCTGCTTGTCTTCAGAAAAAGTGAATGGAATGAGGCTTTTTTTTTTTCTGATAGCAGCATACATTAACCTTCTGTGCCTTGGAAGAAAGAACTCTGAAGGCATATGCACCCACAGATGGAAATGCACTCGTGGAAATTTCTGCTACAGCTGATATTAGTTAAGTGATTGGAACATTTGTACTTCAGTTGGACTGATGGGGGAATAGAAACAGATGATATTAAGAACAGATTAGTGACCTTGGCACTGCACAAAAATGTTTCTGCTCATGTTTCCCTTCTTTCTTGTTTTGCTTTGGTGATTATTTTAGAAGCATGGTGTGCATTTTTAATGATTTCTGCTAGATTAATTGTGTTTACGTCAGAATTTAATTAAGTTGCCTGAACTGTCTAAAACAGTCCTATCCCTAAGGAGCAAGGGAATATCAAGGGAGTAAAAGACAAAAGAGCAACTGTCTGTTAAGAGCTTCATGCCAATATCAAAATTCCTACCCGTTTTTATCAGAAGAGAAAGCAGAAGCAAAGGTAACCATAATGATTCTCTGTAGTGTTTTAAACACTCAATCACTTTTCATACCACTAATGTCCTAGTACATGTCCTATCAATGTTGTTCAAAGTGGATGATGAAAAATGTAATACATACACAATGGAATTTTATTTAGCCACAAACAAAAATGAAATTTTGAATTCTGCAGACAAACGAGTGGATCTGGAAATTATAATATAGGCTGAGAAAAATAGTGTTTTCTTTTACATGCTGATCTTTGCCTTTAATTTTTATATATGTGCATTAAATGGGAGGTTGTGTATACATCAGGAAAGTACGGAGGAAACTCAGAAAGTAAGTAGTTTTCTTTTACATGCTGATCTTTGCCTTTAATATTTATATATGTGCATTAAATGGGAGGTTGTGTATACATCAGGAAAGTACGGAGGAAACTCAGAAAGTAAGTTGTGAGGAAAGACACAATACATATTACATAAAAGAAACATTGTTCAGGGAGAGGAAGAGGAGAAGGGAGAGAATGGGACAGAGCAGGCTCAACAAAGTTACAAATAATAATGCCATAATAAAACCTATAATCCTGTGTATTAATTAATAAATTAATTAATGTTCATAAAATCACACAACATATGAACATTTCACTGTTATTTCCTGTTATCTGACACATATTGTGATTCTTGAATTATTTGAACTTACTTTTAGGCAGATGGATTCCAGAATGCGGAGAGACACATTTAGGTCACTATAGGCCATATACAGCCATTGATATGCTGAATCTGCTCTAGCGTTACTCGTCGATATGTTTTTCATTTCAAGTCCTACTGTATGTACATCTAGTTCCTCTGAGTGCTGTCATAACTCAGTTGTCATCTGGTAGACATGTGCACCAGTGAATCACCTGGGCTTCAAGACAGTTTTCAAGACATCCCCCCCCCCTCTGTATATGTGTGCGTTTCAATTTTGAGGATAAAGTTATAAAAGGCTACATGAACACTGTTAAAAGATATATAAATGGCTTGTGGAAAGTTAAAATATCACTATAACTTTCATATTAAATAAGTAAACTGCATTTTAATCAAAGGATAAAAAAGCTTCTGATGTTGAAATCGCCATTATTTACTTCTATTGCTAAAAAAATATGGATAGTATGGATATTTGAATTTTATTTTCAATTTCTAAATGATTTAGAGAAATGCTAATTTGGATATTTTAATGTGGAAATGTGGAGGCACCATAAAATAAAGCATTAATTTGTTAATTTGTCTGGAATGTAGAAGACATGAAGCTGGGATTAACAAATGTTTTTACTTCTACAGTTATCATATTCTCAGATGTGAACCTCGAAGATGTGCTCTTTCTGATTTAGAGAACACAGAGGCTGTCCCATAGAGCTACCTAAGCCTGTGGCTCTTTCTCTCCATGGACATCATGTCTGTGATGTTTTCATTGCCTCATCCTCAAGGACCTAAGAAGCTATTCTGTTCTCTTTTGAACAAAACAGTTAACAGATTTTTAAAATCTCTTTCAACTTAATCCCATCAAAATTTAAAATATCGAGAAAGTATCAGAATAATGAATAAGTAGAAGATATTGAAAGTCCAAACTGTCTCCTGGCCCTTATTCTCCTGTACGCATGAATTTCCCCAAAACACTTTTATGATCTTACTGAAAAGTCAGCAACATAGAAGAAAATAATATAAGATTAAAGAGATACAGAAAAAATATTCATAATACAAATGAGAAACTGAGCAAATATAACTTATAAAACATTAGCTACTATCTGCTTCCAGGCCAGAGCCTTCTGGGTCACAGAAGTGAATCAAGAGAGATGAGTTTGGCTTCAGGCCACAATACACATTATCCACCACACCAACAAGAACTGAGGGACATGTGAGGAGCTCTTGACTTGAGGCTCTCTCAGCCTGCAACTGGGTCACAGCCAGCAAACTAAGAGGAGCTGAGCTGGGTGCCGGTTCCAACACCGATTGTCCACCTTCTTCAGAAAGTCACAGGAAAGCTCTAGCAATTATCTTCTAGCTTGGAGCTCTCTATGCGGTCTCCCAAGCTGCCTGGACCACATGAGACACACAGAGACAGCAACCAGATTAGAGGAACCTCCAGGCCTGCTAACAGTGGAGACATCCAGATGGCTAGAGGGCAGTGCAAGTAGACAAGCAACAAAATTCAGAGCATATGACACCACCAAAAAGCAATGATCCTACCATAGGAAGCCCTGGAGATATGAACACCCATAAAGCAGAAGAAGATGACTTTACATCTGAGGTGATGAATATGATAGAAGCCTTGAAGGAGGAAAACAAATCATTCAAATAAATATAGGAAAATGTGTTCAAACACATGAAGGAATTGAATAAATTGTATAAAGAATTATAGGAAAATTCAATAAAATGAAAGAACTAAATGAATAAAAAAGAAATGAATAAAAACATTCATGACCTAAAATGGGTCTGGAAGCAACAAAGAAAACAAAACCTGAGGTGATCTTGGAGTTGGGAAATCTAGGGAAGAGAACAGGCACTGCAAACAAAAGCAACATCAACAGAAAAGTGATGGAAGAGAGAACAGTATAGAAGATATTGTTGAAGTTATCGATACATAAGTCAAAGAACACATTAAGACTAAACAGTTTCTGTACACAAAACACTGAAGAAATCTTGTACACTAGAAAAAGACCAAATCTAAGAATAATCATAATAGAAGATGGAAAAGACTCCAAGTTCCATGGCCCAGAAAACTTTTTGAACAAAATCATAGATGAAAACTTCCCCAAGCTAAAAAAGAAATGCTTATAAACATAAAAGAAGCTGACAGAATGCCAAATAGATTGGAACACAAAAGAAAATCTTCATGCCACATACTAATCAAAACTTATATGTACAGAACAAAGAAAGAATATTAAAAACTGCAAAAACAAAAGGCCAAGTCACATATGAAGGCAAACATATCAAAATTACACCTAGCTTCTCAAAAGAGACTATAAAAACCTCCAGGGCATGGACAGATGGTATACAGACACTAAGAAACCACAGATGCCAACCCAGACTACTATATCTAGCAAACCTTTCAATAACCATACATGGAGAAGACAAGATTTTCTATGGCAAAACCAAGTTTAATCAATACCTAGCCATAAATCCAGACCTACAGAAGATACTAGAAAGAAAACACTGAATCATGGAGGCTAACTACACCCAGAAAAACACAGGAAGTAAATAACCCCACATCCACAAAACCAAAATAAAGGAAACACACACAGACACACACAGACACACACACACACACACACACACACACACACACTCCACCATCACCAAAAAAAAAAAAAACCAAAAAAAAAAAAAAACAGACAGGAAATTAACAACCACTGGTCATTAATATATGTCAACATCAATGGCCTCAAGTCACCAGTAAAAAAACACAGACTAGCAGAATGGATGTAGAAATAGGACCCATCATTCTGTTGCATACAAGAACCACACCTCAGCAATAAATAGATATTACCTCAGAGTAAAGAGCTGGAAAAAGGTATTCCAAGTAAACAGTCTCAAGAAGCTAGCTGGAGTCACCATTCTAGTATCTAAAAAATTGACGTTCAACCAAAACTAATCAATAGAGATAGAGAAGGATACTGCATATTCATCAATGGAAAGAGTCACAAAAAGTACATCCTGAACATCTATGCCCCTAACACAGGAGACACACATCCATCAAAGAAATATTACTAAAGCTTAAATCACACATTGAATCCCACACATTAATTGTGGACAAAACAGAGCTAAAAAGATGACATAATCAATTGAATTCAACTTCAGTAGCAGGTGGAAGTGTGTGAGGGCAGTAGGACTGAACACAGGAGTTATCTTAGCAAGGGTAAGAAAAACTATCTCACCTTTATCGAACATCCTTCTGAAGGAGAGATAAACTTGTTTTTTAATATCCCAAGTGCAGGACTATAATGGTCTTGTGAGAGAACAGGTAAGGTTAATCCACTAGAAGACCGAACACCTCTTGCGGGAGCTTGATTGTTGCCAGCTGAGAAGATCCCATGAACACACTCAGGGAGGAGATATATAAATGAGCCAAAAACTGGAGGCAGGGCTTTTTGGAGAATTCAGATAGTTTTGGCTGTTCATCGCGGCACTTCGAGACGTTCCTAGAGAGAACTGCTCAAGGGAAGGCTTCGGGGCTCCGGCTCGGCTGAGGTTCTGGGTTCTGGTTGCTCTAGGTTCCAGCAGATGAAATCCTGCAGATTGTGCCAGGAGAATCGTTCCTCAGAACTGATATCGTTACGGTTTTGTTATTGTGTCCATTAATCCTCATTTCCTATTGTTTTTGTTAGTGGGGTTATAGGTGACGTATGCTCAGCCACTAAGTTGTTAATAAAATATATTGGTTAAGAAAATTAAGCACACATCCTTCAAGGACAAGGTTTTGAAAATCATGCTATTAAAAAAGCAGGCCATGCTGGTCATCAGAGCAGTTATGAGACAGTTGTTTTTAGCAGGGTCTGCTGTGACCAAGCCAACCATGGTTGTTTTCGGTGGGGTCTGCCTTGGCCATGCCAGTTGTCCTGTTTTTCTTATCGCCAAGGAGTGCAGTATAGCCATGAGGAACAATGATCTTAGCCTGCTTTACATTATCGCTGTCCAGAGACTTTGGCTGGAGGGTATTTCTCTGAGACCCACATCATCCCTGATACTATAACAGTTCTCCATTACTCCATTGTCACATCTCACTACTGTCCCTCAAACACTGGCATTTAAATAGCCCTTGATCCTCAGAAAACAGTGGCCTCTGGACACTGATATCAATGGTTATTTCCTCTATCAGCAACTTCACTTTTTACCCAAGGTATTTTCACCAAGACCAACTTTGATGCAATCCCCCAAGGTATCCATGCAGAAGATATGGTTTAAGCCATAGTTTCTACATTGATTTTTATAAAATACAGTGAATTTGTCTAGACATTTTTGTATATTCACCTTATAAAAATTTTTATTTATATTTTCAGTGTGGAATTTCTCAGCATTTGCATCTTGAAGCTCATGTTTCCTTACATACCTCTCTATAATTTATAGAATTCTCATTTAAAAATAGCAATTTTTTCATCACAGTAGTATAATGATCTTTTGTTTTTTGGGTTTTTGTTTGTTTTGTTTTGTTTGTAATTTTGAGACAGGGTTTCTCTGGTTGTAGCCTTGCCTTGCTTGTCCTGGACTCGCTTTGAAGACCTTGAACTCACAGCAACCCACCTGTCTTTACAGGTGAAGATAAACAGATAGCTACACTAATAATAACTTAAGGAAAAGGGGGTTTCTCTTACAATCATTAGAAGATGTAACTCAAAGACCAAAATTTACACTAATAAGTATAATTTTTATCAAAATTAGAATAATGATTCTAAAAGAACACTCATTATATATTGCTAGTAGGCAAAGCATAATTATCCTTACATGGAACACTTATGCAAACACACACGTTAGTACAAATGCAATCAAACACTGGAAAACCGATAAAAAGTAACCTGTATTAATTACATACTGACCACTGAGATGCTAGGTGTATGTGTCAGTGATTGTGTGTGTGTGTGTGTATGTAACTGTGTGTATATGTGAATGTGGGTGTATCTATACGAGTGTGCATAGGTACGAGCATACTTCTGTGTGTGTGTGTGTGTGTGTGTGTGTGTATGAGTGCATGTATGTTTTAGTGTGGTTTTGTGTGAATGTATATATGAAAATGTGTATGTAAGTGTATATGGGAATATGTGTATGTGCGGGGAATAAATGTATATGTTCATGATTGTATGTATGCGCAACTGTGTTTACGTGTGTATGTATCAATGTGTGCACGTATGAATTATGTGTCTGTGAGTGTGTTTTACATGGATGTCTGTACGAAAAGATTTCTTGTTGCAACAGTTAAAAAGATGGAGTTGTATCTTCTTTTTATACCATTCAAATCTCAGATTTTTTTCCAAAAAAAAATTAGAATGTTCTCCTCGTTACTAGGGTTTTACTTAAAAAAAGATTTTATGAGTATTTTGGGGTACACACATTTTCCTTGACCTAGAAAAGCTTTTTGTTATAAAAAGAAATAGATGGTTATTATTAAGTACAATAATAAAAGAACTAACTGAGGAGTGTGTTCTGTTTTTTGTTTAGGTCCATTTTAAGTAACAAAATTATAACCAGAAAATAGAGAGAAAGTAAAAAAATCAGGTTGTCTAGGCTGGTGGATCTAGACCTGGGGGCGGGGGGCGGGGCTTGCAGAAACTGGTGCTCCAAACAAGAACATAGCAAGCAGGGTATGAGGCCCTCTAATGAGGTGTAGCCCATGGAGACATGATTCTTGACATGAGGGCGGGCGGGAGGCAGAGACTCTCTTTAACAAGAACTCCTGTGCCTTCAATCCATCCGGTCACTGCCCCTTAGGGGAGAGGTCCTGTGGGAACACAGAAGAAAGGGATGCAGGCTATCCAGATGTGACCTGATAGGCTGTGGTCAGATGGTTTGGGAGGAGGACCCCACATGTCAGAGGTCATGGGGCGTGGAATAGAATGGAAAAGTCAAGGAGTGTGGGGACAGGAAGATAAGAGGGAAAACAACTGGAAGGTCGTGTGAATAAATTATAAAATAATAAAACATTTTTAAAAATCAGTATTCACTGGTAAGTAATCTTCTGTCAAAATTGCTAATTATTTTAATAATATTAAAATATAAACCTATTCGATGGGTGCCACTAATTCAGCTTGACAGTGTACTGTGTTTTTTTTCCTCTTTGTAATATAATTTCCTTGAAATAAATAGCCTCCATAAAACACAGAACAGAGGGCCAAAAAAAAGTCAAGTCTTCAAAAGAAAAGAGTTAGAAAACAAGATCATTGAAAGAGAAAAAGGGGGATTTAGAGATGTTATCTGAGGCATTTGCATGACCCTATATTATATTCTTTAGGGTTTTTTCCTATACAGAGAGGCCTTAAGATGTAGGAAGTATCATTCTATCAAAATAGCATTATGTAGCATCATAATTTCTAGGTAAAACAAGTAACAAAATGATGTGAAGATGAGGGAGCCGGTGATGGAGGTTCAGTATACTGACAGTAACAGGAAATGTAACAAGCTGAACAGCATTCCAAGCTTACATACAGCATTCCCCTGATGAACATACAATAATTAGTTGTGAATGATCTGTGCAAATCACAGTCAATTACAACTTGTTCATCTATAACAAGGCATCCATGACAAATGAGAACCAAAATAAGTATTCACACTGTGAGGAGATAAGCCAGCAACTTCCATGCAATATGGTATAGATTTTGAGACACCAAATGTAGTTGCTGGTATTTTAAATGTATTTGAAATTACATAGTATTTTACTATTTTTGCTGTTACCATAATATATTACATAGGGTATGTAAATTAATTACTTGTATTTTGCTATTTGCTATTTTACTTTTAGAAAATTAATATAATTATTAACACGATGCTGTTATTTTTGTCAACATAGCATCAATCTTCTTTTTGCAGAATAGTTCTATTCAGGGCAAAAATGATCACATTCTTTAAAATGCTCTTTCTAATTCTAAACTCAGTGTAGTATATGCATACTCATCTTATTTCCTTATACTGTAAATCTCTGCTTGAATTTCATATTGATGGTATAATTTGTGATAGCCATCTGGAAACCTCACATAAGTATCCAAACATTAGTTTCCTATACATGGTAACATTTTAGTGACTACAACATTCTTTTTCTTTAAAAAAAAAACCTACAAAAATAGTAAAAAAAAAAAAAAAAAAAAAAAGAATTTCTGCAACTGTTAGAAAATTTAAAATATATTATACATTTTCATGGTCATGTTAAGAGTAACTTCTTCAAAGTTACTTATTAGAATGTCCCCTGGAGGGGGAGACCTGGTGGCACTCAGAGGAAGGACAGCAAGTAGCCAAGAAGAGACTTGATACCCTATGAGAATATATAGGGGGAGGTAATCCCCCTCAGGAACAGTCATAGGGGAGGAAAATAATGGGAAAATGGGGGGGGGGAGGAATGGGAGGATACAAGGGATGGGATAAACATTGAGATGTAACAAGAATAAATTAATAAAAAAGAAATCTCAGTATAGATATGAGTATTAGAGTGTGCTCCATGGAAATGACAAGAGTCTAAGTGCCCTGTCTACCATAAAGCTTCTCAAGAATGTAAAGCTGATAAGTTACTCCTTCCGTTTCTCATACTAGTATAGCAGAATGTGTCTTGGACCTGAATGTTGAACCTTGAAGTCTGCAAAGCAGGGATTGTTGAATGCTGAATTGTTGAAATGTTTAAAATACGCCTAGAATGAGCAAGCACCAATAATAGGTGCTTAAATTTCTCTACATCAGGTCCATGAATGACCTGAATGTCATGGACCTGATGGCACCCATAGTCCTCTTCTTGCTTGCTGTGCTGAGTCTTTCAGCTTCTCTATGGTCCCGTGATGTTTTCTAATATCATTGATAATGTATGAGCCACGCTGTCAGTTAATTACTGTCAAGCATGTGCAGCCATTCTTTCCTGTACCTTGTCAGAGTATTCATAACAGTTAAGTTCTCTCCTTCATGAAATATATATATATGCTTAAACCATGTACATTTTCAGTTTTTATTTAGTAGCAAGTGAGAATCTCTTTACTTAAGTGGAGTCCAGTTGGATGTCTTAAACAGTGGAGAAGATTTATTACCTCATTCAATTGAAAATGTCTGTGGCAGTTCAGAATACATGTAGTTTATAGTAAGGGATCTGATTGCTGTCTAGTTTATATGTTTCTGTCTGATGCAAGGTCTAAGCTTTATATTCAGTCTTGCTACTCAGGGCTCACATTTTTTCTAAACATTTTGTTATTGGTTGAAGAAAAATTTCAATTCTTATTAATGATGTTTTGTAAGTTAGAGATGATTAGCTCAGAACCCTAATGGGCTGAGAGCTTCCACTATGGGGCACACATCATTGCAAAGTAAAAATTAAGAGCAAACAAGTAGTGATTATTTTTATGATCTTTTGTTGTGTGTGTGGTTGTTGTTAAAAAGGTATGGTCCTACAGACTCTTATTTAAATGGCTTGGCTCATGTGAAGTGGCACTGTTAGTAGGTGGAGGCTTCTTGGAGTAGGTGTGGTTTTGTTGGAGGAAATGTGTCCCTGTACGGGTGGACTTTGAGGTCTCCTATGCTCAGTCTCTGCATAATGTGGAACACAGTCCACTCCTGCTGCCAGTAGATTAAGATGTCGAACTCTTGACTCCTGTGCCACTGTGTCTGCCTGTATGCACCCATGCTTTCTGCAATGATCATAATGGACTAAATCCCTGAAACTGGAAGCTGGCCTCAGTGAGATGTTTTCCTTTATGAGACTTGTCTTGATCATGGTGTCCTTTCACAGAAATAAAGCTCTAGCTAAGACCATGTGTATTTTTTATATTTCTTAGTCGGAAACACAAATGAGTCATGATTTTGAGACATAGTGCAAGACTTGAAAAACTTAATTGGGTTTTTATTTGGGCACAGTTTATGTAGAAAAATATAGGTGACAAACAATGGAATGCCTAAATAGTGTAATTAGAAAGAACTTTGCATACTTGGGCTATAACAATAATTGTGAAATGGAGATTTTGTTCTCATATATGGATGAGTTTTGAGTAAAAATCAGGTAATAATTTTACTCAATCTAGGAAATAGGCCATGTTTTTGGCAGGGGGTATTGTTTGTGATGCTTGGAGGGAGCCTTGTCAGCCCGTATATATATATGGCAGGAGAGATGGTTCAGCAGGTAAGAGCCCTGGCTGTTCTTCCAGAAAACTGGGTTCAATTCCCAACATTCACATGGCAGCTCATAACTGTGTGGAACTCCAGTTCCAGAAGGTCTGGCACTTTCACACAGATAAAAAAGAAGGCAAAACATCAATTCACATAAAATAAAAAATAATGATCATAATAATAATATAAAATAAGTAAACTTTAAAACTGTATATATATATTATATACAGAATTATGTGTCCTATAGTTTTTAAAGTTAATACTTAACAGTTTAATTCTTTATTATTTTCTTCAGCACCCTTATTGTTATTTTACTGTCCTCTTTTCTTCTGTATTCAACACTCAAGAAAAAATATCCCTTTTCACATTTACCCCATTTGATCACTGGTACCTCCAATTGCCCTATTCTTAAAATTCTATCCTTTCTCATTCTCCTGCTCTTTTCCTTTGAATTGCCACCAGAAGCCACTCCTCTTTCTTTGAAATGGTCCTGTTTTGATTTTGTTGTTTCTTCAATAAGTACAGATTATGTACTTATATTTGAATATTTGGAGCTAGGAAACTCCAGTAAGAGAAAAAAATGCAATGTTGTCTTTATGAGTCTGTTTACTTCACGCAATATGATCTTTTCTAGTTCCATTTATCCTTGATTTATCTGAAAAGTTTATTATTTCATTTCTATTTACAACTGAATAATATTCTATAGTGTACATGTAGTGCATTTTAATTATCCATTCATTGGTTTAAGGATATCCATTCATTGGTTGAATTTCCCAGCTACTATGAATTGAAACATATCAGAATGACCAGATTTTTTTAGGAATATATATGCATATACAAATACATATATACATGCAGTAACAATTATTGATAATAATGGCACAAATTTTTAGGAGAGACAAGAGGAGAAGATGAGAGGGATTAGGTGGGGAAAAGAGATAGGAGAAATGATGTAACTACTTTTAAAACTCAACAATTAAAAAAAAAGCCATAAAAAACATCTACCAGCTTTCAAGGCCACTGACATAAAATGTTGACTGGTTTGTTTGAGGATGAAAGGCATTTAGAATGACTCAATTATTATCCTCTTTGCACTACTCGGAGAAAAGCACATGATTCTCAATCTTACAAAGAGTTACAGCAACCAAAGAATGTTGGGGGCTGGAGAAATGTTCTCTCCCAAGGAAGGGCACGTGAAATGCTCCAGAATTAAATGTTCATTTCTGAAAACCATTCACACAAATCATATTTATAGATTGATCAGCTTTTATATCAGAAGTATACATACATATAAACGTGCATAACAATTAATGAAAAGAGGACAGAGAATTTGAAAGAGAACAAGGAAGTGGAAAGAAAAGGAAGGAAGAAATATTTTAATTGTACATTAATTTCAAAAAACAATAGAAGTTGAAAACAACTTCATATTTAAATCTACATTATAACTGTTATTGAAAATAACAAATGATAACATTCTGGAATACAGGAAAACCATCAACAACAAAAAATAATGTATGGAGTCTTGCATTCGCCGATTTTTAAACAGTGCCATTTTCTCTTTTAAAAAAACAGGGTTTCTCTGTGAAGTTGTTGCTGTCCTGGAACTTACTCTGCAGACCAGGCTGGCCTAGAACCCAAGACCCACCCGCTACGGCCTCCCAAGTAGAGGAATAAAACAGGAGCACCTCAACCACCAATGGGGTAGATTAGCTTATTTTTAATGCTATGATAGAACATCTGCCATTTTGTTTATATCTACAAATATTTGAGTAACTTGATGTATAGAAAATGGAATGAATGGATCTAATGGTGTGGCCAGATGTTCAGAGGCCTCAAGGCGGGCAGCACTGTCCAAGAGGAAGATAACATATGGTCAGGAAGAAAGACCTTGTAAATGCACACTGAGGTTTCCCTTTCGGTAACAAATCTCCCTTGGCAGCTACACATGTTCCCTTAAAAAAAAAACCCTTGGATCCCACTGCTGAGTACGCCCTCCCATGTAAAGCTGCCACTCTAGGTATCAGAAGCACCATCAAGGGGATAGAGTTTCAGAGGCATCAGTGATGGAGGAAACAGGCCCAAGTTTTTGTAGTGATTTAAGATTCTTCTTTCTAGAAGAAGACTATGTGAATAAAAAGGAGACACACGATGGGTAGCTAATGGCCAGTGTTTAGAATATAAATCTCTTTCAACACTTGCATAAAAAACTTGTAAAATGTGCATTAGGTACAACAGATGATGTATAGAAAAGGGATAAGTGGCTAAAATATCTCAATGAAGAAACTGACTATATGACTACTGTAAAAAGCATTTGATATCTTTGGTTCTCCAAGGAAAGAAAATGTAAAGACTCAAAAATTACATGATTCCAGCACAAACAATGGGTAAAATTAGAGACTGGTAAAACTAAACCCAGAAGATGTGAAAGTATAACTTTATTAATATTTGATAAAAAGTTTTATATTTTCTTAAGTATTTAAAAGTACATTTAAGTAAGGACCCAAGAATTATATTTCTAAGTATTTACTCCAGTCCACTGGGATCAGTACAAATTATGTTTACTGCAGCTTTAAACAGACTGAACAAATATTAGACAAAATGGTGTTGCCTTGTAAAAAAATTTGGTCCCAGCAATCAATAAGGGCGTGTGTGTGTGTGTGTGTGTGTGTGTGTGTTTCTGAGAGCAGAACTAAATAGTAACATTGACTTGATAAGATTTTGCTGGCCACAGTGTTCTACAGGCTTCTAGTTGTATTTGAGCACCGAACGATACGATATAAATTTTTAAGGTAATATTTATATAGATATTTGGGAGTTTTAACCTCATCTTCCCTGGCCACACTCATTCCCAGTTCTTGAAAGTCCATGCATCCATTCTCATGATCTACCCACCAAAAAGAAATGAGGAAAAGAAGAAGAATAAAATTTTAAATCCACTTAAATTCAGAGGACAGCAACCATTCCACTGTTCACTTGGGATCTTGAGGTAATATGCTGCAACTGGGGCATAAACGAAATTTTTTGAAATTTATGAAAGTTTTCATTGAGGTGATGTTTAAATTAGGGCATGGATTTCTCAATACCCATTACTAAATACACATGAACTTGTAACCTGTAAATCCATGAACATATAAAAGTAAAACTTACCTCAGTTACATTGACAGTAAGTAGTTTGCAAGATATTTTTTTCCACACTTGAGAATATCAATTCCTTTTTTAAAAATATTTTTTATTAATTTATTCATATTACATCTCAATTGTTATCCCATCCCTTGTATCCTCCTATTCCTCCCTCCCTCCCATTTTCTCATTACATCCACTGTCCCACATGGTGGAAAAAGAGAAGCACCAAGAGTGGATTGTCCTCTCTCCTGTAAGCATATCATAGTGTGAGCACCTATACAAACACAGAACTACATACGAACAAAGAAACACACAAATCACCTTGTTACATGAAAATCATATTAGCATAAAGGACTTTGCAAAGGTCAGGGATATGATTTTGTACCACCTCATAATGATAGCAATTCTCTACAAAATCCCAATGAATAAGGAAGCTCAAAACCTTTTTGCAACCTATTTTATTTGACAGAGTTTCGAAAAGGAAAACAATACGAGCACAGACTTGTGGATAGCTCACTACAGCTGAAGAAACAAGAGGATGAATACTTAGATCGTTAAGATGCAATTTTCTTTTTGCTGAATTAATTGTAATGTTAAAAGCAGTCCCATTCCCTTTGGATTAAAACAGTGCTTGGTAAGCAGTTTGTTTCAGAACTGTTCATGCTTGAACAAAAATAAGTGAACTCTACAGCAAAAGATCATGTTTAGTTTGCAACTGTGACCTGTGGCAAATGAATTTCATAAAACACTTTCAAGATAAAGAGCACCTACCGCTTTTCCTTCCCCTCTCTCCATCTCTTCACGGGTAACTAATTCCATCAGCAGCCCCTTGTTCTCACTTTAGATAGAATTTACATATAAATATAATTCATTTTAAATGAAAAAATATATTGCTATAAGTAATAATAATCTTTTTCACTGGAAGTTATCCTCATCTTTTCTGCTAGTTAGGATACTGACTTTTTTTCTCCTGATAGCACAAGGCTTATGGGTGCCTGCACTCTAAGTAAATACCTTGAAAGTAAGTCCTGCCTTGAGGCAGAGACTCTGTCACAGATGCCCTCTGTGCAGCTAATGAACCGTATCATACAGACATGGATTGCCAGAGAATGAAGCTGACGATGCCCCACGCGTCTGCAATGTTGAGGTAGATTTGGGTCAGAAGTATTCTGACCTTAGCCATCTGGGTACAACTTATACATATTTATACAGATCATTTTTAAATGCAAGTTTTGTTTTTGTGGCAATAGTAGACATGAGCCCCAAAGGAAAGGCATACTGAAAGTTGTATGTTTTGCTTCCCTCAAGCACTGTTAATAATATGAATTTAAGTTGCTTTTATGCAGTCTTGAACAAGAGAGTCTAAGAACAACATATTTTGACTGATTGAAATTGAAAGTAGCTTTAATGTTATTTGGGGTCTCTGTGTGTGTGATGTTAATATGTCATAGTCAACCTGAGAGTATCTTACTGTTTTTTTGTACAAACAATTTGTGACTAATTTCACTGTGAAACAGACTGACAATTATATAACATCTGCAGTGTGGATCTATAACAAAATGTATAATCATTATATGACATTTCAAAGTTAAAGCATACACAAGCACTGTGCTCTCTTATCTTTGTTATGAGGGCCGTTTATTTTTATGGCTACCACCCACTTTTAAGTTTCACTGAATGCAAACAAAGTGGCACTTCAGAAGGGGTGTTTATTCTGCATGATTGTTAGTATCTGCTCAAAAGCCATGCATTCCATCAATTCTCAACAAAACTGTCACTTTGTAAAATTAAACTATTAATTTTCACAAGGCATGTCTCTCTAGCCTTGTGGTACTTTCTCCATATAATCACTGAGAGAAAGTTCATGAATACTTAATGATAAAGAGGAATTTGCATCATGTAAATACCTCCAACCTCCTGTTCTGTATGCAGTGGCTGCAATACCATCTGGCAAAGGTTTCAGTTGACTGAAGCTGAAGCAATAAATTAATACAGTAAAAGATGCTACCCACACTTTTGAACCAATTAAAATCCTTGAGGCAGGCTCCACGCATGTTAAAATGCTACATCTGACAACAGCCTTCCAAGAAAGCAATATAATGAGCCCACCATGGGTGAAGGGACGTTTGCAGAAGTCAAGGGTGCTCTTCCTAGTAGGCACTTAGAACAAAGACCCACACAATTAAAAAATAAACAGCAGGTAATACCCACAGCCCTTATTGTTATAGCTCTACCTCGTATGTAAAGAGAAAATATTACTGTTTATACTCACTGAATCCACAAACAAGTTTTTTGGATGACTACAACTGGAATTGCATGTCTTTTGAGAAATACTACAATAATATATTAATTCCATTAGTTTCTAAAATTAATAGAAATCACTAATGGACCAAAGACACATTTTGGTTACAAAACTTTTTTTTTTTTAATAATTTTTTTTATTAATTTATTCTTGTTACATCTCAATGTTTATCCCATCCCTTGTATCCTCCCATTCCTCCCCCCCCCAATTTTCCCATTATTCCCCTCCCCTATGACTGTTCCTGAGGGGGATTACGTTCCCCTATATATTCTCATAGGGTATCAAGTCTCTTCTTGGCTACTTGCTGTCCTTCCTCTGAGTGCCACCAGGTCTCCCCCTCCAGGGGACATGGTCAAATGTGAGGCACCAGAGTACGTGAGAAAGTCGTATCACACTCTCCACTCAACTGTGGAGAATATTCTGACCATTGGCTAGATCTGGGAAGGGGTTTAAACTTTTTAAGACTATTATTAAGATTAGTTTATTTATTGTTACTTCATTCTCAACAACAGTAGCTTTCACTTATATGCAGGTGGGAAGTAAAGCTAACTAAGTTCTTTAGTATAAACATGATTCCAAAAAATTCCTTAAGTTATTCATTTGCAAACAACTAATTCACAGAATAAAGTAAAATGAATTATTTGAGTATAATCCATTTTCTAAATACAGATCTAGCACATTACTGTGTACTTATCTTAAATTAGGCAATTACAAAGGATATATTTCTCATCCTAAAAAGTGAAAAACATTTTCAATAGAAAAATTTTATTATATGCATCACATATTGTTATCTAAACAGAAAATATCAGTCTCTGATATTAATGAGAAAAGATATCAATAATTTTCAAGTAATTTGTAAAATATTTGTATGCACTGATATATTAAACTAAAATATATATATGCCATTTTCCCATTGCTTTTGCTCTTTCCAACTTCTATCATATTTCCCTTACTTTCTGTCAAATTTGTGACTCTTTGTGTATTAATCCCTTGGAGCTAGATCACTAATTAGTGAGGTCATATATTGGGAAGACTAACTCTTCCTCTTGTGACTATCATTGGTTGTCTGAAGTTCATAGTCTAGGACTAGAGCCCTGTCAGACTTCCCCCTTCTCCCTTATCATGTCTACTAGTATAGATATGTTTAAGTCTCGTGGAAACCATATAAGTGGATTTTCCTTGTTAATTTTTAGGAGACACAGTCTCACAGGCTTTCTTGTCCTCTGGCTATTAATTTCTCTGCCCTCCCTTCTGCTCGGTTCCCTGAACCTTAGATAAAGTAGTTGAGTTGAAAAATACCAAACAAAAAAATGTAAAAATTTTTTTACTCATTTAGGACTTAGTAAGAAGCTTTCATTTTTGTCCATCTATCCATCTGTCTGTTTATCTATCTATCTATCTATAAATATAAATATATCCATCTATTACCTATCATTATTTGCGGTTGGTCTGATGTATTTTGATTCTAATTAATAAAAAGCCATCACACCTGGACAGGGAAGACGAAATAGACATGGCTAAGGTTCCTAGGCTTGCAGAGACAGAGAGAATCTTGGGTGGAGAGACCTGCGGAGAAGAGAAGAGAAGAGACAAGAAGAAGGATGTCTCACCATGATGGTTTAAGTGAAGGAGGAGTGCATGACCAGCATGGATGGAGTATTTGGCCCAGGTGAAGAATATTAGCAAGTACATGGGGTTATGGATGGGAGGTAGCTTGATAAAAATTATTAGAGCTAGACACCATGGGATTGGGGCAGGTATGGGATACCTGCCCACTGTGGGAAGTAGTTTAGAGGATTGATATCTGCCCTGCCTCAGGTTAAGTAAGGCTATTTTAAAATATAACAAGTATCTGTGTCTTGATTGATTGCCAGCAGGTTATACTGCCATAATAATAACTATAGGCCTGAGAATAAACAATTACTAGGAAATACTGGTTAAAAAAAACCACAACAATTGGTGCTTGATGTGGGCAATTATTAGGCAATCCTTATAAATTAACAACAACATATTATATATCATCTGTCTGTCTATCATCTATCAGCTATCTATCTGTCCATTTACTTTGGAATCTGGCACCATTATTGAGCCTACAGCTTATGGTTAAAGTTACCATAAGCTCTAGGGGAGAAGCCCCCTGAATGCTGGGTGTTGTTTTAAATCAACCCCTAATAACTTATCATTATCCTCACATACTGAAGCACCACTCTTGTTTCATCAGAGAAGACCCAGTCTGAAGTAAACTGTGATCAGCACAGAATCTACAGTTGGCCAAGGTGTAGATAAAATTAGAGTACAGAAGGTTCAGATGGGAAAAGATGTATATATTACACATCCTTCCTCCCCCAAACTTTCTGGAATTATAGTGGGAAAAGGAGTTGAAGGAATGCAAAAAACAGTGGTGGTAAATAACTGTAAGAAAACATTGTCTTTGTACACACAGGGGAAGATGCACGTAAGAACGCACAGCTGTTGTGATAGCATACACTTGGGCAAGTTCAAGCGCAACCAAATGCCAGCATGGAGAAGGGAGTTGGGCATGAAGTACCAAGCTTAGCTGAAGAATTTTTGGCAATCATTGGTTGCTGAAAAAGGCGCGAACAGATTTCTCTAAGAGAATAGTCATCAAGAAGTTGGCCATGCTTTAGTGAAAGGCCACACACCCGAGGAAATTTTCAGCACACATTCGTCTTCTTTTAGATTAAAACAAACCAAAGAGACCAACACCATCATAATCAACAATAACAACAACAACAAAACACCAACAAAATTTAGGAGAATTAAATATATAGTGAAATGGAAGGATTTGGGGGATCGACAGTGCATATGTGAAAAATATGTAAAAAATTCACACTAAAACTTGTTCTATCTACATATGTAGGAAGAGACACAAACAAATACCCATTTGTAACATTAGTTAGAGAAAGAGGTCAATAATTTGAAAGAGAACAGAGGTTACATGTGATGTTTTTGAGGAAAGAAAGAGAAAGATAATGATTTATATATATTATACAAAAAACTAAAAAGTTATTTGAAATAAATAAAATAGTATTTATTAAGAAAAAGTACATCAATGCAGTCGACAGAGTTGAGTTTATCTATGCATAATTTCAATATTATTCTCAAGAATTATAATTCTTTTATTTCTTTTACTTATTTTTTGTTACTCAGAATATACATCTCATAGATATTCTTAACTGTAATTATTCAGTGAAAAAGTTGTGGGAACCATAGAAGTACATAGATAATAATATCTTTTTATGGATGTTCCTCATTATTAATTTGAAACTCAGAAATTCTTTAAAGACAGCTTTTTAGTTGTAGATTTTAAACTATAGCAAGATTACGATGCATATTTCATGATTATCATGTAAGAACTGAATAGACTATTATGATAGTAGTTTTAAAATATTCCACCTGTGCAGAAATTATAATAGTCTATACCAAATTTACATAGTGTCAATCACTTAGTATTCAATGGAATACCTTCATTTTAAATTAAAGCATTTTCAGATTTCAAAATATATGATTAAACATGTGTTTCATGGAAGGTAGAGATTTTTTTAACTGTTTCTAAGAATCACTTATGTACTTGTTAATATTGCACTTTATATTGAGAGAAAAATTCACAAAATATTTTTAATTGAAATATGTTATGCATTTCTATATTTCACAGGGTGTATTTTTAAATTTTTCCAAAGTAAAAATAAAGATATTAATGATGATGAAGTCTATATCATCACAAATGCATCATTATGTAATTGCTGTTCTTCTGTGGAGAGTCCACAAGCTCAATTATAATGGCTCTCCTTCTATATCAATTCATTACTTTTGTTTTGGCCACATGGTATACACACATGTATACACAGTATGAACCAGAAGGAAATAGTTGAATTAAGGGGAAAAGATATGAAAGTTATCTATCCTAATAATATGATTGCCAGATACAGAATAGCTATACACTAAGAATACAAATGTTCCTTCTAATTGGCTAATGTTTCATTCCTCTGTGGAAAACACATGATAAACTCAGAAGAGCAGGGAATCTTGTGGAAAGTGTGAGAAAGGATAAAAGAATAGAAGGTGCCAGGAATTCCACAAGAAGACCAACAGAGCCAAGTAATTAAGGCCCAGAGGGGCTTGTGGATACTGAAACACCAAACAAAGACCACACATATGCTGGACCTAAGCCCATTACACAGATGCAGCCAACGTGCAGCTCAGGCTTCATTTGGTCCTCTAGTAAGGAGAGCAGTGACTATCCCTGACATAGACTCTGTTGCCAGTTTTTTGATTACTTCCCCCTAGCAGGAATGCCTTGCCAGCCAGACAGGGGGACTTAATGAGCTGGGGTGGGTAGGTAGGGGTTGCTCCCCTTACTGGAGGAATAGGGAAGGAAGGATGGGGGAGGAGCGATGGAAGGAAGGTAGCACTGGGAGGAGAAGAGGGACTGGGCTAAGATTGAGATGTTAAATCAATTAATTAATTTAAAAGAGCCTCCCAAGGAGAATATAGGCAGTAAGCTTCGAACCCCTACCAAGACCTAGCTGACAAACAGGATATTCTCCACTGTTGAGTGGAGAGTGAGATCTGACTCTCACACAAACTCTGGTGCTCCTTTTCTGACCATGTCCCCTGGATGGGGAGACCTGGTGGCACTCAGAGGAAGGATAGCAAGTTACCAAGAAGTGACCCGATAATCTAAGAGCATATATAGGGGGAGGAGGTCTCCCTCAATCACAGACATAGGGGAGGGGAGAAGGGGAGAAGTGGGAGGGAGGGAAGAATGGGAGGAAACAGGGAAAGGGCTAACAATTGAGATGTAATATGAATAAATTAATAAAATTAATTAAAAAAAAAAGAGCCTCCAAAGTTATTGTGGGAGGAACTCTCACAAGTTCATAGTTTGCCAGGATATACTAATACAATTATGTTCCACAGTATATCTTTCTTTTATTAGAATTGTGTTTATGAATCATAGTTGTCAAAGACATTAATCAAATGAAAGACATAATCTGCTTGTTGTGGCAATTCAATTATAGGTAAGTTAGGAAAATATTTCCATCTCAAACCACTGTCCCTTCCATATCAGCTGTTTTGTGCTATATATAGTTGTTTATCAAGAAGACAGTGGCACAATATGAGAAATCATTCTGTGATCATTACAGAGTGTATTTATACAAATTCAAAAGGACATATTACTGCATCTCAGGGCTGTGTTACAACCTTACCTACCACTGTTGCCTACAGTGTTCTTATCTGGCTGTAACGTGGTTGCATAACACCTGCTAATATACACAAAGTCATTGAAAAATATACAAACACTCATGGAGATAGAGATGTAGCCAAATTAAACCGAATAAGCTAAAATCTTTTAGATATGTAATCCAAGGAAATATTAACTCCATATTTAATGTTTGTAATCTGTGTTTTAAAGCATTCTTTTGCCATGAAGCTTGCTACTCTGTTCTATCTTTTTTTTTTTTTTTACTTTTTTTTTTTTATTAATTTATTCTTGTTACATCTCAATGTTTATCCCATCCCTTGTATCCTCCCATTCCTCCCCCCCCCCATTTTCCCATTATTCCCCTCCCCTATGACTGTTCCTGAGGGGGATTACGTCCCCCTATATATTCTCATAGGGTATCAAGTCTCTTCTTGGCTACTTGCTGTCCTTCCTCTGAGTGCCACCAGGTCTCCCCCTCCAGGGGACATGGTCAAATGTGAGGCACCAGAGTATGTGAGAAAGTCGTATCACACTCTCCACTCAACTGTGGAGAATATTCTGACCATTGGCTAGATCTGGGAAGGGGTTTAAAGTTTACCTCCTGTATTGTCTTTGGCTGGTGCCTTAGTTTGAGCGGGACCCCTGGGCCCAAATCTGCCTATCATATTGTTCTACTTGTAGATTTCTAGGACCCTCTGGATCCTTTTATTTTGCTGTTCTCCCATGCGTCTCTCATTTAGAGTCCCAATAGGATGCCTTCCCCTCTGTCCCAGTTTCCTGGTAAGTGTCCCTCAGTAGAAGAGTGGATAAAGAAACTGTGGTACATATACACTATGGAATACTACTCAGCTATTAAAAACAAGGAATTCCCGAAATTTGTGGATAAATGGATTGAGCTAGAAATGATCATAATGAGTGAGTTAACCCAGAAGCAGAAAGAATCAAATGGTATATACTCACTTATATCTGCATACTAGCCCAAGGGGCATGTCCCACGAAAGCCTTCACTCTGTTCTATCTTATTGAGGATAAATATTTCAAGATCAAGAATTCATTTCAGGGAACTCAAATGTGCCTTTCACATAATCTTGTGGCTTTTTACAATTATCAAGGGAATATAATTTATTAAGTAAGTCTTCATGAATACTCAGAATCTAGGTTCAACTTCAAGGGACTTGTTGAGACTTTATCTCATTCTTTTGATGTGTCACCAGCCTTTGATAGTGTCTTTCAGTATTAAGAACAAAACACATCTACATCTGAAATGGCAAATATAACAAAGATAGAACCATCACCAAATAATTAGCATTGAAATGTCATAACAAAATTTTCTGTAGCTTGATGATATGTGCACAAAGAGTAACACATAGGAGTAGTCTTATGAATCTACTTAGAGATCATAAATTAGGACATTTCTGACCACATTAGAATTAAACCCATTTAAATACAATTAGAGCTATTCAGGCAGATGAATTGACAACGGAAGATGGCCATGCTGAGAAAAGAAAGTTAGGAAAATCAGATGAACAGAATTTGCTCAGGATATTAATTAAGGAGCACAAAAATTGAGTGAGTCCCATGACACTGAGGTATGATATATAGGCATTAACAAATAATATAAGAGGCAACTTCCGAAATTCATTCTTTATCTGAGCCAGATGTGCTCTGTGATAAAGGTATTGACCTCTGCAGGCCCTCCATCAAACTGGAGGCCTAAGGGCACTTCTGACCCACAAGCTATTGTGTCTGCGCTTGCTTACACTTTACTCCTCTCTCCCTTTTTCTGAAACCTTAGTCTCCTTTACACAGTGCATAAGCAGCCTTCTCACGTGACTGTGTAATAGCTCCTACAGATGAACAACAATAAGATCTTCTATTAAGTTATAGTTAAAAGATAAGAAGACATGTAAACATAAAAACAGATACAAATATATAAAAAATTTTAGTTGATAAAACCTAGAGTGGTATCATAGTATCATACATTGCTTAACAGATGAAAAAAAATTAACAGCTTAATGTTTGATAATCATAGAATATTGGGTTTTGGTCCCTTTTCCTTCCTTCTTTCCTTTCTTTCATTCATTCTTTCTTTCTTTTATTCTTTTCTTTCTTCCTTTGAAATAGGTTCTCATTGCACTAACTGGCTTGGGTTTTTGTTTGTGTGTGTGTGTGTGTGTGTGTGTGTGTGTGTGTGTGTGTAGAACAAGCTAAGCTTTAACTCATAGAGAGCCTTTGCTGCTTCTTTTACCTCCTGAGAGCTTAGGTCAATGGTAAATGCTACTACACCGTAATTAAAAAAAAAAAGATTCATTTTCCTGGGGAACATAAAGGTGAGGCAGGAGGTATGGATCTCAAGTACAAGGCTTATCTAGGATCCTAGGATGCAAAAGGTCTAGTATGTAACACAGAACATTTTAAAAAACAGATCTTACAACATAAAGTATTTACAACATTGACCTTCTTAGAATATAAGATTCATACAATCTGAAGTAGAACACATCTTTCTTTTTGAAAAGAGAAACAATGACCTGGTTGTGGTTGGAATCTTTACAGGGTAAATGGGAAGTGGCTGTGAAAGAGAGAACCAAGCAATCTGTTGGTGAAGTCAGAGGAAGAAGGAAAATTGGGCATTCTTAAAGATATGAAGAAATCTGATTGGTAACCTCTCAAAAGCAAGAAAAGTAAGAATTCAGAGAAGGATGCCATAAGCAGGATAGTATTCCACATAGAGTGATAACTGAATGATGTCTGTTTGTGACTGTCCTGGTTTTTCTTCTTGAGTACTAGGAGTGCAAAGACAGTGGGTGTGTATCCTCAAAGCATAAAGGTGTGCATAATCACGAGCAGTGACATAGACTGATCATGTTTCCCATTTCGCTCATTTCCTTTAAATTTTTAAAAAAAATGTTTAGTCCTTGGTAAATGACAATTAAATTAGAGCTCATATTTCTGTGTCATCCTGTAGTTTTGTGTAAATATATTTCTGGGAATTAAGAAGTATATGACAAGGATCCAGCACCCAAGTAATATCTATAAGGCAACTCCTGGCCTTCAGTTTCATTTTTTCACCCTTTTCTGTATATTTAGATCTGAACTCCACATTGTCGGAGCTGAGTCTCTTGTGTACTTGAACACAGAAGCTTCTGGGGTGGAAGACTAACTAATGAAAACAATCAGAGTTCCTTGTATCAAGGTATAAAGAACCATCTACCTTGACCATCTACTACGATAGACTGCTTTGCAGGAGGCAGAAACTCTGTTCCCTTTGACCTACTTCATTGAAGGAAGTTTTTGGAGCTGTACAATATCTCTGCAAATAGTAAGCTATATAAACATTAGTTGAATATGACCCTGGGTGCTTTGTGAACAGAAGCTTTCTGAGATGTCAAGTGTCGAGAAATGTATGCTTACATATTAAGTGGAATCTAGTGAAGCTTGGTTTTCTGAATGTTGTCCTCAAGTTCTGGAAATGAAAACTGCAAAGACCCAAATCCAAACCTTGTTGGAGAGTTAAAGTTGCTCATTGATTTACGCAACTCCTTATAAAAAGAAAAACATATTTTCAAATTAGAAGATGTAAGAAATTTGACAGCAAGGAGAGAAAAGTTAAGGGTGGTAGTGAGTTAAATAGAATGTAGTGAAATAGAGCCACTCTGAACAAGGTCAATCTTATTCTCAACTGCATAACCAATGTACCTTCTTACAAAGCAGGACAGTTAATATTTGAGAAAAGAGTGTTGGTCCAAGGATATTTAAACCTCACTATGATTGCATCATTGTTTCCTTCAAGAGACAGAAGCAATAGAATTATACCTCAGGAAGAAAAAAAAAATGACTCTGAGTTTAAGAACAAGATGTTGTACTAAAGGTAGACTTGTACATAACATTGTGTTCATAATACCACTTATTTTATTGTTTATGTGTATATCAAGTTTAAACTACGTATATCATATTTGGTGTGGGGGGAATTAGCACTTAATTAAACTACGAGATAAAATTTATAAATCTAGAAGAATGTAGCTGATTCAATATGTCCAAGAGTGTGAGTGAAATTAAGATTGTACAGGCTGTCAGCACTATACCCTTAAAGAAAGCTGACTCTCCCTCTCTTACCTTCCATAAATGCGGACTACTCCTCAGATGACGTGGTAATTACTGATCTCCCCTATACATTTCAGGATTTCACTGGATCGATTTTGTACAAACCTTGTGTATGTAGTCCTGCCCACTATGAGTTCATGTGTTCAAAGTCCGCCAAGCAATTGGTTTAAAAACAAATGAAAAAACAAAAACAAAATAAAAAATACAAGAGCCCATGTAGTTGAGAAGAACATGGTATGAAGAATGGGGAAGAATTGGAGTATAGAGGATGGGATGGATTTGATCAAAGTATTTGCTGTGTCAAGCTGTCAATAACTAAAAATCAAGAAAACCATTTTTAATATTTCACAGTATATGGAGAGGAACTTTGACACTACATGGAACTTATTTTAAATGGTTCTATCAACATTGAGTATTACGCTCAGGACAATTTTAATGGAAAGCTATATTAGGGCTTAGCTTTCTGAACAAACTTTGTGAGGTGGCTTGATAATAAAAGCATCAGAAGAAAACAAACAACAACATGAAACAGCTTCTCTCCCCTTTTTCATCCTCTCACTCCAACACAATACAGCAAAGGAGATACTGTCCACTTGACTCCACTGTGTGCCACTAGTAACTTTTTATTTAAAATAGTTTTCTTAGTTATCACTTGTTTAACAATATACAAACAAGAAAGACACAAGTGAAATTTGTCAGTCATCCTGCTGTAAATCTGGGCAGAATAATTTCCCCCTGAATTCCCACTAATAGATACTTTGTAACAATGTGTATCTTTTCTACTGGAGACCCTGTCCATCCATATTTCTTGTTTTATGCAGAGAGTAAATGCCACAAACAAACAAATTATCCTCTCTTTATCCATCAGAGAATTATTTGGAGAAATCCTAGGGGATGATTTGATATGGTTGAACTATCTCTATATAGTTTCCTATATATACATATTTATAAAAGTTAACTCATAAACTAACAAAGTTAAAGACTGATGACAACAACTAAGCATTAAAAAGAGTAATTGTAATGGTGTGCAATAATGAAAAGCATGGGGACACACTGTTGCTGCAGGTGACAAAATTCACAGAAAATGAAACTGTGTAAGGGGTGTGTTCTATGAATCATATCTTTTCAATGCTCAAAAACTTTTCCAGAAATCTTTAAAGTATAGGAAAAAGCCAATTGGGTCACCAGACATATATGTCCATTGGTAGACAGGTTGGCTAACATGCACAAAGCCCTAAGTTCAGTTTACAACACCAGATATAAAGTAGGTCTTGTTGGGATGCAACACTATTCCAAACTTTTTTAGAGAGTGATATGGAGAAAGGAGTATCAGAATTCGGTTCAAGGTCACCTTTGGGTATATAATAAATTCAAGACCCCCAAGGTCAAGTTCTCACCACAAAGAAGAGTTATTTGCCCCAGAGGGACAGAAGGCATGGAATGAGAGACAAAAATGAGAGATAAGAGCATGAGGGAGAAGAAGAAGGGAACAGAGTGTTCTGGGGACAAAGGTCTGGCTGTGTGTTGAGAGGGCACAGACAACTGTGGCACATAGAAAAGGGGCAGTTTGTGGAAGTATAAGGGGAAATTCCTTGTTCATATGAGCTGATTAATTTTAATTGGGTATGTTAATTAGGTGATCCAAAGGGGGCTTTTGACTGTTAGTCCTCAATACTTTGATAGCTAGACCTTAGTAGTCAGCCTCAGGATGAGGAAGTGGCCAAATAAGGAAGTAGACCTTGTTGGATAGCATTAAGGATGCAATTTAGTGGTTTTTAGCAAGGCAAAGAGTACTGGGGAGAAGGGCAAGGCCAGGAAGAGACATGCTCACCACCCTGGAGCTGGCCAGAGACCCTTCAAAATTCTGTCTGATAAATAAAAATAAGCCAGTGAGGTGAGAGCAATAATGACTTTGTTTATAATGCTTTCCATAAGGGATCCTGAATTGAGCTTCTGTTTTCACCTACTTTAGCATCAAAATATAGATGGCACTCACTTCCTATTACTTTAAATGCTGTTTTTCAGTACATCCTAGTGCAAAAATGTACACACAACCATTATCACTACCATTTCAGTGCAATATTTAACACATTTTATAGTACACTCAACACTTTAACATAAAACAGACCCATGCATGATAGGTAATTTAACGTCCCTGAAGGCTGGTGTAAGTATTTCAGCTGTTATATTTGAGATAAGACTGTAATACAAGCATTTTATTACGATTTTAATTCAATAATAGTAATTTTGGGAAACAACCGAAAGTTAATTAGTAACTGGACTACATTCAAGAGCACTAAAATATAAAAAAATAAAAATCCCTCTTTGTAATTACATCTAGATCATGAAAAGGACACATAAGCTGTTACCTTAACACGGAGAATCCTGCAGCACAGGAAAGGCAGAAGCTTGGTAAAAAGACATACAAACAACAACAGAACTATAACCTAACAGTTTACATGGGAGAGTGTACAGTGAGTAGCGTGACGGTTGAGTGTGAGGATCTTCTGCGGATCCCAAGACCTCATGCAAAGCATTGAGTAGTAGTCTATAAACTTAGCACTCGTACAGATAGGAAGTAATGACAGGATAATCCCAGGAGCCTTATGGGAAATAATTTATCCTTCTTGAAAAACAATAACGATGATGAAGACAACACCACTAGTTGTCCTCTGCCTCAAGTGTCTTGGCATGAGGATCTGCATATGCATACAAACATGAACATCCATACAAATCATTCATGAATCATTCAAATGTATAATGCGTTTTCAAGGAAGGTTTTCCATTTGTACTTACTGTAAATTAAATATATGTTGCCCCAAATCTTACAATACATTTTTTAATGGTTAAAGAAAAATACAATGCACTGAATGAGGTTTCACACATCTGATATATTTCCTCTAACAAGGTCCCAAGACAGGAATGAGTGTTATTTCTTCTGCCATGTTATAGGACACACCTTTCAATAATGTATTTTTGTTTTGTTTTGTTTCATTAGAAGGTTTCTCTGTGTCTCTTGAAACTCACTTTGTAAACTAGGCTGGATTTGAACTCACAGAGATCTGCCTGACTCTGCCTCTCAAGTGCTGGGATTAAAGGTATCACCACTGCCGAGCTTTTTGTTTGTTGTTGTTGTTTCTGTTTTGGTTTGTTTTTTTTGTTTGTTTGTTTTTTTTGTTTTGTTTTGTTTTTTTGAGCACATGAAGACACAAAAACAGACATGGATATGGACATGGACACAGACCCACACAGGCACACACAGACATGCACAGAGACAAACACACACACACACACACACACACACACACACACACACACACACACACGAGAATAAGGAACGTACAAAAAATATCCTTAGTGTTAATCTTAGACTTCCTTGGAATGCATTTTTTCCAATGTTTTGCACACACTCATCTACCTTACTACCTTACCTTGGTATTTCTTTCAGATAATCCACAGTTTATCTGGAGACTTAGAAAAGAGACAATCCCACTAAAATTGTAAACATGAGCTATTTCCATTTAGATCTGAGCCCTTTTCCTTTCCCAATGGGTCATGCCTAAATCTATCATGGCAGTCCTCACCAAGGCTTGTATTTTTCTTTTGTGTCACTGTTCCTTACTGAATTGTAGAAGGCTTGCTGCTTCTGTAGCCCCAGCATAGCACAGGTGTGACACAGCTTTTTGTTCTCAACAAGTGCATATGGAATAATTTCATCATGCACTCATCTTGTACATAATCAGCTAATTCTATTGATTAAGTAAGTGGTTCCTGGATATTGATTTATGTGCAAAGTTACAGTATTGTTCCAACCTCTTAGGTCACAGTTCTTGTTTCAAATTAAAACTGCACCAAAGTAGTTTCCTTCTATTTCTATCCTCTGGGTGTTCTATCAAAATGCACTAACAAGTCAGGTTTGCTTTGGTTTGTTGTTGTGGTTGCTGTTATTGTTATTTTTTAGGTTAAATGTTAAGATTTGGAGTCAAGTTAGTATAAAATATAACTGCTTAAGAAAATAATGTCTCTTGCATACTCTCGATTCTTGATTTTGGTTAGCAACCAATTACAAATCTGTTTTTATTTTCAGGAAGAAAGCTCTTATCCCTGTGGATGCCTGACCATCTGCTTCCTGCCTCGAGAGTTATAGTCTGACTCTCTAAAACTATAAACAGCCTCTGTTGAAATGCTTTCTTTGTAAGGGCTGCCTTACCTCAGGGAGTCAACTGGTTGGCTGAAGGCTCACCTCAGAATCTGAACTGGTTGGCTGAAGGCTCACCTCAGAGTCCCAGCTGGTTGGCTGAAGGCTCACCTCAAAATCAGAGCTGGTTGGCTGATGGCTCACCTCAGAGTCCCAGCTGGTTGGCTGAAGGCTCACCTCAAAATCAGAGCTGGTTGGCTGATGGCTCACCTCAGAGTCCCAGCTGGTTGGCTGAAGGCTCACCTCAGAATCTGAGCTGGTTGGCTGATGGCTCACCTCAGAGTCACAGCTGGTTGGCTGAAGGCTCACCTCAGAATCTGAGCTGGTTGGCTGATGGCTCACCTCAGAGTCACAGCTGGTTGGCTGAAGGCTCACCTCAGAATCTGAGCTGGTTGGCTGAAGGCTCATCTCAGAGTCCCAGCTGGTTGGATGAAGGCTCACCTCAGAGTCCCAGCTGATTGGCAGAAGTCTCACCTAAGGTTAGCTGCACTGGAAGTCACTATCTATAGGTTGCCGGCTGCTGTCTTCTCAGTCTTTCCTGTCCGTGCAGGTCCAGTTTTTGTTGTTCTTGTTGTTGTGTTTATTTGTTTTTCTATAGTATACTTATTGATTATTTAGGAATGCCACAACATGAACCCCAGCACACTCACTTCCTATCCATCCTAGGTCCACCCTACAGACTTGGAACCTTTGCGATCCTTCCTTAACAAAACGAAGACGAACAAATAAAAAACAAAAAGCACGTCCAAATTGGGTTGCCCATATACTTAGGGGAGCATGGTCAATCTCCCCATGGGCAGGCCCTAAAAGAAAACTGAGTTTTTCCACAAACCTAATCATTCATTCATCAATATGTGTCCCTCCTTAATAATCAAAATAATGTCGTAGAAAGGAGGAGTCAAAGCTTCTCACATTCCTTCTCACTAAACTCAGTGTCCCACAGAATTTAGGACCATATGAGAAGTCACTTGGATTACATGGGTGTTTGGCATTATTCATAATATAAAACGATGAGGTTCCAATTTCTCAAGTTCATGAGGCTATCTTTTAAAGCAAAGAATATGAGTCTTTCCACTGTATTGCCTTCAAAGTTTTGCTATCAGGACTCTGCTAAAAATGCAAAATGAATTTTTAACAGAGCATTGACACTTGCATTGTTAATGTGCCTCCAGGCATGTAATTAGTTGAGAAGTTTAATCTTTTATATTCCAAAGTTTGATCAGAATGCATAAAGCTCAGAAAAGCTATAAAGTATTGACCAGCATCTTTCATAAAAAAGAGTTACTTAGCAATTTCTGGAAATGTAAATTCCACTTACTTCTCAGTAACTGTATTAAATATAAAAAGTGATTTTTAATTTTTAAATATCAAACAGTAGCACAACTTCTTCTGCATTTCCTACCTTAGATTTCTGTGAGGTGTGATTTGTTCAAGAAGTTGAAAGGAGTCATATGTAGAGCAGATAAATGGATTTTTTAAATGAATGGTTCATCCTTGACAAATGTTATAGCATATCACTGAGGAAATATCATTTGGATAACTATAAAAAGCAGAAATATGATGTAAAACTTTAAATAACATAATGTGCCACATACATTACATTCAGTAAATACTGAAATGCATTCCTATAGCATGAAGCCTTATATCTAAACGCAGTCAGTAGTGTGGCAGCCTAGATTAAGGCAAGTTTTGCCCTGTTGCTTGTGATTGGGTTTTTGAGAGCAAACAGAGTAAGGGTAAGAAGAAGACACATTGTATATGAATTACATTCATGACACAATAGAAGTTAGTGATATTTACCACATCAGTGTGATGGTATTTTTACTCATTGGAGGAGTTCGTGCACAGTTACATCTTAATTGCTCAGATTCTTTCTGTTTTATTTTTATATTGATTGACTCACTGTTCAGCAAATAGTCACAAACAAATCATGTTGCTATATTGCTGCATATCTCAAAAAGGGAAATCAGAGAGGTTTTTTCTATCTCTGTAACATATTAGAAGTGTTACAACTTCTGGCTCATTTGATTCTCACAGGAGTGTTTACTGCAGGTATTATCATACCTGCTCCTTATCTTGCCTATTGCCCATCCTATAATACTGACATAAAATAATGACTGTTTTTTTCTTGGTGAAGTACTGGTTTTTTAATCCATATTTTCCGCACTCACTTTAATATATTATCCCAGGTGCACTGTTTTAAATCTATCACAAACCCATGGCATGTAGATTATGTTCTGTGCTGCAAAATAATAATATCAAAAAAAAAGCAAAGCAGCATGTTTCATAGACTCAGCATGAACACTACAAAGAAGCAGAGGACATTACAGCCATTGCATGCAATGCTATGAAGTGTCTTCATCTGCAAGCTACAAAAACCAGCAGAGTTAAAGGGGGAAAAAGTAAAACAAAACTATTGAACACTTAAAATCTCAATTATCTATAACTAATTTAATTATTTTGATACGGTCGGTAAGCTTTGTGCTTTGTCTTTTACCCATACAAAAATGTTGGAAGTGAAAGTTCCTATAATCTTTCCAACTTTTAAAAATTATATTTGCACATATATGCTCTTTATTTCCTTTTTAAGAGTAGGCCATAGATTTCAACACATCCTTAGGGATCAGAAATGGCTCATATGTTTGTGTGGTGGGGATTAATTTCCTTTAAGCAGGAAATGGCTTGATTTAGGACATGAACTTATAAAAATATATGTTCAGTTTTAGAACAAATTTGAATATTAATTTCATTTCAATTAAATAATAAATAAAACTTTTACTATTACCATAAAGAATTTTCTTTTAGCTCTGAAGAGGATGAATAATCATCTCTAAACGGAAAAAAGATAGCAGAGTAGAAAAGCATAGGTAAATAAGACTTGATATTTATGAAATGACTCAACTATGCTAATATCAGGTAACAATGAAAATGCCATGTGTGTCTGTCTGTCCTTCCATAAATGCTTGCCAGTCCCTTCATCGTGTCTTTGCCAAAAATATAGTGATTATCTATTGGGTTAAAGTGGAAACAGGCAAAGCAATCATGAAACAAATACAGGGTGGCTTTCTCTGAGGATATCAAGGTTGCTCAGTGACCAATAATCTTGCTGTGAAAGACTGAGGAATCATAATCAGACCTCCAGTACCCACATTGGCATAGGCTCCACATTCTTTTTTTTTTTAAACACATTTTTATTGAAAAATAAAACAATTCATATTACATCTCATTTTCTATCCCATCCCATGCATCCTCCCATTCCTTCCTCCCTCCCACTTTCACCCCAATCCCCCTTCCTTATGACTGTGACCGAGGGGGACATCCTCCCCCTGAGTATAGTGCTATGGTATCAAGTCTCTTCTTGGTAGTCTGCTATCCTTCCTCCGAGTGCCATTGGGCCTCCCCCACAAAGGGACATGGCCAAATATGGGGCACCAGAGATCCTGTGAAAGTCAGTCCCCAGTCTCCACTTAACTGTGGAGAATGTTCTGTCCCTTGGTTAGATCTGGGTAGGGATTTGATAATGGCTGCACGTTTTGTCCTTGGTTGGTGCCTTTGATCAAGCAGAACCCCTGGGCTCAGATCCACCCATCATAATGCTTCTCTTGTAGGTTTCTAGGACCCTCTGGATCCACCTACTTCCCTATCCCCTATGTTTTTCTCACCTAGAGTCTCAATAGGATGTTCTCACCTCTATATCACTTTCTTGGTAGGTTCAGATTTTCATGGGACCTGCCCCTTGGGCTAGTGAGACAGAATTATAATGAGTTTATAGTGATCCCTACATCAACGATCACAAGATGATGTCAAGGTTATGTGAAATTCAGCAGAGACTGGAGCTCTGCCACCCAGTCCCAACGATTGCCCAGAACTGTTTGGATAAAGTGAGGAAGAATTCTTCTCTGAAGTCATCAGGGAAATGTGTTGCTGATACCTTGGTTTCAGAGTGCCATCCCATAGAAGTATGAAGTAAACTGCTTTTGAATAAGCCATACAATCAGAGAAAATTGTTATGGAATCCCTAAAGGAGATATTTAAAATTTGGGTTCAAAAGAGAAGAGTGCTTTTTGGAAGCAAACTATCTTTACAGCTGATAAATTGCATAGATGCCAAAATTGAACCATATGATTAAAACCCTCCTGTTGCATCCAAAGAAATGTTACTAGAAGTTAAGACATTGCAAATACTTCTATGGCCACGGAGGAGGAGGTATGTCTTTGACAGTATAGAGAATATAAACTGTTAACAAAGGCTGGCAGAATTTTCCTCTATATTGAGCAGAAAGAATATTCTTAAAGTAAGGGTCAATACTAAGTTCATTTCATTGTACAATATTAAAGGTGTGACCTATATTTTTCCCAATGCTTATAGTAAAGCATAGGAAACATACTACTTTGGGGAAGAAACTAGTAGGAAAAAAACAAAATCTGCACTTCATGATTTATCAAGTTCTTAGTGTATTTATATCTCAAATGATAGGAAAAGCGGTGCTAAAATATTTCCAGAGGAAACTAGACAATAACAGAGTATATTAGTCATGTATTTTACTTCAGATCTAATATATTGAGTCATCTTTTGCCCCGGATAGAGAATTTGTCCATGAAATATATTTGTGGGCCCTCATACTCACAGCATGACTGTTTACTCCACAAGTATCAATGTACAAGATGGACAGGACCAGAGGCCTAAAGACCCCAGGTGAAGGCTCGTTCTAATTAAATATATCAGGAATCGGTGTTTTTCATTGATTGTTGGGGGTTAGAAAATACCACTGTAATAATAATTAGCAAAACAATAACACCTATAAGGTCATACTTTTGAATTAACCACAACAACCATCATACCAATATATTTATCAATTTTCTTTCTAGTTGCAACATTAAGCGCACAAATTTAAAGCTTTAAAATGAACCTGGAATACTGTTTAATGAAAATTTCCATGAATAAAAAGTCACTCAGTTTTTGAATATTCATAAAGTGTTAAAATGTTATCAATTCAGCTAAGGAATTGATTAAATACCCAGTAGATTTTGTATTCTATCAACCACAGGTTTAAAGGTCATTTCCATGGTATTCACAGAAATTTTATAAAACAGCCGTCTAAACAAGAAACAGAATTCTTCACGGATTTGGTGAAAATAGATTTACAATTCTTATTAAATGGCCTCTGTAGCCTTCTGTGCCAATGACTGCCTTGTGTCCAAGATTAGGATTTTCATCCAACACCATTCTGACATCTGGTGTGCCTTTGTTAATTTACACAGGGCGCTATGATTTAAGTATTTAGTTTCTGCTTTGTTGTATCAGTTCCATACGATTTATTTCAACCATATAAAGTTAGCATAAATAACACATGAAGAAAAAAATTCATGTTTTGACCTAAATATGACAGACACCACAATGAAAAAAATATAATTTGTTAAATGAAACAAGACAAAAGAAATTTTGTGTGTTGAGCAATGCCCATGTAAAGCTTGTAACAGATAAAAAGTTTACTCACATCCATTTTATTTGTTGTTTTTCTTTTAATTTTTAAAAACACATGTATACAATAACGTACCTACAGCAAGAAGAACCATGAAACAATTAGAACTTATATAAATGTTACATTCATCGTGTTTTGGCTATTTGTATTTGGCGGCCTTGAAGAAAACATCTTTCCTATCTTGGTGCACCTAAAATTCTGCTTGTAAATCAATATATATCATATTTCATCTTTATCAACTTAAAGCATCTAGCTAGACCTAAAAACATCTTAACCCCTAAACAGCTATGCTTAATTGTAAAACTAAACTATCTTGTCTTCAACCTTATCAGAGACTTGAGAAGAAATAAAATTAATTACCTAAGTAGATAGGAAATGTAGGCTAGCAGCTTCTAAATTGAAAAAATAAATGGCAGAGACAGTTTGCTGGCTGAACAGTCTTCCAAATCTCTCTGTAATGTTGGAACATCATCATCATCCTTCTGGTCCAATGTAGCTGACAGATGTATTTGTGAAGCAGGAACTATTGAGGACTTGCTTGCCCTATCTTTGCAGAGTTTGGCTCAAAATGGTGATGTCCAGTACAGGATGTAAATATTACTTTACTTGTATAACACTTTTTCATTAAAAGAGCAAATAAGGGGTCCGAAGAGATGGCATGGTGGTTATGAGAACCCTTTATTCTTGCAGAGGACATGGGTTAGATTTCGAGAACGTATGGTGACAGCTCACAACCACAACTTAAGTACCAGAGTATACGGTGCCATTTTCTGGCCCTGGAATATACCAGATACACATATGGTACATACATACATGCATGCATACATACATACATACATACATATATACATAGTACCCATTTATAGGAATCTTCTTTAGATTAGGAAATTTTTCTTCTACGATTTTACTTAAAATATTTTTCTGGGCCTTTGAGATGGAATTATTCTCCTTCCTCTATTCCTATTCTTCTTAGATTGGGTTTTTAAAAATAGTGGTCTCAGATTTTCAGAATGTTTCATGACAGGAATTTTTTAGGTTTAACATTTTCTTTCATGAATGTCTCCATTTCTTCTATGGTATCTTCAATGCTGGAGATTCTCTCATCTATGTTTTGTATTCTGTTGGCAAAGCTTGCTTCTGTAGTTTTTGTTCTTATTCCTATGTTTTTATTCCCAGAAACCCTTCCATTTATGATTTCTTTATTGCTTTCATTTTATTTTCAAGACTTGTACAATTTTATTTACTTTTGCCCATTGTGTGTGTTTTCTCTAACTTATATTTTAAAGATATTTATTCTGCTCACCTATTGTCTGAGCGTGTGTGTGTGTGTGTTTCCTGTTTTTTTTTTTTTTTTAAGGAATTTATTAATTTCCTCTTTAAGGACCTCTCTCATCTTCATTTTGTTTTTAAAATTATTTTCTCATGCTTCAGCTATATTGGAAAATTCCAGGCCTTCTGTTTTAGGATAGCTGTGCTCTAGTGGACTGCTATTGATTGTGTTCCTAAGACAGTATTTGGGTATTTGGGTTTGGGTGATTATAGTTTAGCTGCTGATTTCAGGATTTGTCTTTGTTTGTTAGGTGTTTTTCCCCTTGGTTTCTGTTTCAGTTCTTGATGTTCAGAGATGATGTGACTCTTCTAGTAGCCTGTTAAGCTGCTGTGCTCATAGGGAGTGCTTACTGTGTTAGGAGACAGTTGCCTGAGTCCATTCATCTCAGGAATAACCTCCTTCTTGCTGACAGGGTCAAAAATGAGTTCATGTTCCCAGGCTCAAAAGTAAATCCTTTCCTGCCTCTCCAGGTGTTTCCTGTTTGTCTGTTATCCTGTGAAGAATGTAAAAGAGGATTTGCAGCTATCTAACTAAGGTTCCCAAGCCTTAAGTATGCTGCCAGTTATGATGTAATTGACTGCATGCACCTTGTCCACTCTGTTGTTCCCTTATCATTCTGAAATTGGGCCAGAAGCCCAGTAGGAGACCTGACTACAAAAGTTGAGTCAAGCATCCTAATACCAGATGACCCAGATAAGACCCAGGCTCCAACATTTACTTCCTTGTTCAAACCATTATACAAAAATATGATTGGACAATGCTATAGCTCATCCCACTCCCCATCACTTTGCGGGATAGGTTTCAATCATTTCCCCTTGGGGTCACAGTTCATCTGCTTAAATGAAAGTTCAAATACAGAGTCCACTCCAAATCTGTGCTGTAGTCCCTAACTGAACAGTTTTTTTTGTTTTGTTTTGTTTTTTGTTTTTTGTTTTTTGTTTTTTGTTTGTTTGTTTGTTTTTTTTTTTTTGGTTGCCTAATACAAACAAATTTCTCACTTTGCTGGACACTTGTGACTGCTTGGGATGTTTTAGGGGGCTGTTGTCTGAGTTGGGGGCTGGGATACAACAATGAGGGGGGAGGGGAAGCCAAGAGGGGATGTCCTGTGGGATTCACAGGAGATGGGGAGAGAGAGAGGAGGGGAAACTGCATCTGATGTTTTGTGCAGCTTAGGTGGAGACCCAAAGACCCAAAGGATTGGGTCTGGGGGAAGAGAGAGAGTGGAGACAGTCTGAGGGCAGCATACCACATCACAGTTTTTAAGTGATTGGTGGCAGAGCTTGTGAGAACATTGCTAAGGAGGCTGTACAGTTTGGCAATGTCAGCATCAGTCTCAGTGATGTGAAAGAAGCCGCAGTGCATCACAGAACACTATGTTATTTGTGAAACCCTGAGTAATCAGCAGATGATAGACTGGTAAATCTCACAGAGCAGAGAATGAATGAAGGAGGACAGGTGTTACTGAGAGAACTAGGAGAGTGACATGCACTGTAAGTAATGGTTGGACTCCTGAGTGAACGTCTTTATGATATAAGCACAGCCATGGAAAGATTGCCCAGTGTTTCAGAACCATAGAAATGGCAAACCCTACTTCTGGTCCAAGTATGAGTGCTAATGAAGAATGAATGGTCTTTAGCTAGGACCAATGCACAGAAAGTGTCTACGATATTCTTATCCCAGATAGTTATGGCCTGAGACAATTTTCCTATAAAAGCCACCCATGGAGACTCTCTAATATTTCTTCCTTAAGCGGTGCACACAAAGTTGTGTTTCTGGGTTGCATAGTAGGTTTCCTTCATCAGAGCCAACACAGACTTACTGAATCTCAGCTTTTTTGCATACCTGCCTATTATTTCTTCGTTCTCACAGCAGCAAGACAGGTTTCCAGGACTGTTCCCATGCAAAGTATGGCAGTTTTAATGCTTACTTGGATTATATTCACTGGAGAGATAAGAGGAAATTAACTACATTGGGGGCCTTAGAACATCCACAGGACATTAATGAGATTTGTGGTAGGGTGTGATTACTCTGGGTTACAAGATGCTAGTTGATCTGAGTGACTTTTACCATCAAACAATTATATCATAAGAAATTAAAATGGCATGAAAAAAAGGCAAAGTAGAAATAGTTGACTGTTTGACTCACTGGAAGGCAAATATGGCAAGATTTACGTTGAACTAACATTCAAAAAATAAATTGACATTTGTATACATACATATACATGCATACATAAACATGCATATGCATGTGTATAGGAATATGTATATACACATAATATATACATATATGCATGTATGTATTGTGTATGTATGGGTAAGCATTCCAAACACCAAATGTAAGCAGTTGTTCAGAATTCTTGCTTTACAAAAATGTTTGTAATATATTGGGCCAGAGACTAAAGATTATGAGACGATGCCCCAATATTGCAAAGTGGTGTTGAGTCACTGTCAAGGCAGCCAGATATCTAAAGTTTTGGAAGCTGCTTGCTCTGTTCTTCCTTTCTACACTGGTAACTCTATCCTTCTCAAGATTTTGATAGAGGTTAAGACTGGAGAGTTGGAGCATCTTCTCCAGCCTTCTGGCACAATATATCTGACAGACATATTTGTAAGAGAGGAACTATTGAGAACTTGCTTACCCTATCTTAGAAGAGTTTGGCTGTTGACTCTGCCTGCATACAAGCTTGCCATTTTATAGGCAGAATTTTGACTGTGGTATAAATGAGGCCATGTTGCCCAGCAGCTTGTTTGCCACATTTGAAGCCATCTCCATAAAGAAATGTTCACCATCCTCTTTGAGGTAGGCTAGGTGTTGCCAGGAGTTAACTTGTCAAGAAATTTGCAAGCAACTAGATGTAACTAGAAAAAGAACGAAAAGAAAAACAAAACATTCTGAGTGAGATAACCCAGACCCAGAAAGACAAACATGACAGGTACTCATTCATAAGTGGATATTAGCAGTCATGTAAATGACAATCAAGCTCCAATCCATTGACCCAGATATTAGGTACAGAAGAGTGCTATGGGGAGGGGCAGATGAATCTCCATGGGAAGGTGACATAAAGTAAGTTTTGCAGGTGGACTGAGACTTGGTAGAGATTGGTTGGGGGATCAAGTGGAGTAAAGGAATGGAAGGACAGAGTGAGAGTAGAGATGGCAGTATTAGGGTTGGCGTTTGAAGAACCTAGTGTAATAGAAGCTTACCGTAATCTATTAGAGTTACCCTATTGAGGACTCTTAGTAATGGAGGATAAGGAGTCTGACCTGGCTATCTTCTGTAGCCAGGCAATCTTCCTGTGGTGGGACTGGGTTGCTGGCAGAGAGGTCCCTGACAGCTATTAGTAAAGAAGTTTGCTCTCTGAAAATTGAGATAAAACTCACTGCTAAGGACAAGATACACATAGTTTGTTGATTGTAGAGATGTTGACCTGGTAGTTGCATGGAGCCTTTACTTCTATTTTGTAATCCCTTTGGACTGGGAAGGTAGTTTGCAGGCTACAGAAATAAAAACCTGGAAACAAAACATTCTGCCTGCAAGATGTGCTGGAGCAATGATGGCACAGAAATTGTGGGAGTGCATAACCAATGCTCGGTTTATCTTGAGGTCATGACGTGAGATGTAGCCCATGACATATACTGCCTGGATAGCCAGGAACTGGAGACCGGATAGCCCTGAAGTCTAGAGTAGAACCAAAAGCGACTGGAAAACATCAATAAAATTAGTCCTAATGATATTCTTCTATACTCATAGATAATAGATCATTGTGTGTCCAGTTATCATAAGAGAGATTTTCTCCTGCAGCAGAGGGCAGTGGGTACAGAGACCTAAAACCAGACATAATGCAGAAAGGAAGTCTAATTGGAAGTCTTCATTGGGTCCTTTCTCTCAGGGATCGAGGAACCTGGAGGAACAGGGAGGAAAAATTGTAAAGAGTATGAGTGGATGGAAGACATGAGAAAAGTATGGGGCACTGACGCATATAAGCAGGGCTCACAGGATCTCACCGAGACTGAGATGGAAAGCCTGGGGCCTGTTTGAGTCTGCATCAAGTCCTCTGAGTCTATGTTGTGACTATTAGCTTGCTGTTTTTGTGGGATCTGGTGTGTATCTCTGACTCTTTTCTTTGCTCTTTGGGTTCTTTTCCTCATTCTGGGTTACCATATCCAGGTTCAGTATGAGGCCTTTCACTTTGTTTTACTGTATCTTGTTTTGTCCTGTTGGGCTGTCATCTCTTGAAGGCCGGCTCTTTTCTTAAGTGGGAATGGAGGGGGAATTGGTTTGGGGAAGAGGGAGGTGCTTGTCAGCTGGGAGTAGTGGAGCTGACGGGAGGGGAAACTGTGGCCAGAATGCATTGTAGGAGGAAAGAATCTAATTTCAATAACAACAGCAATAATAATGATAGTAATAATAAAAATAATACATTATTTAAAAAGAAAATATATAACTATTTAGATCCTGATCCATGGAAGACCTTTGTTTATAGCCTTGTTTCTTTTTCATCAGCAATTTAATTTTAAAGTACTATTTTAAAGAAAGCACTGAGGCATTCATGTTTAAATTGTTATATATATTTTCCAAAAATCAGTAAACATATCTAAGACAGGTGTTCTGCATTAAAGCAGAAGAGTGCAGCACATCCCCTGGTTATCATGGTGTTCTGTGCTTGGCCACTATTTAGGTAATTATCTGTATGCTGAATCTTTAAGTTTCCCTTCCCTTTTACTCAAAGATTGGACCTTAGGGTTATTTCCCTTCATATCCTCCTCACATTGCCCCTCCTCACTGTTCAATTTTTTCTGTATTCCATATCTTAGTACCATGGAAAATCTTTCTCATGGCTTAACAGTTTTAAAAGGTGACAAGTCAATACCTCCATGTCATTTTTTTCAACCTTCCTGACAAATCAGGGACTAATGTGGAGAAGAGCACCATCTGATATATTTCCATTGTGACTATCCCCACAAATGGGATATTAGTTGCTCTCCTTGTAGCCCCCAAAATACATGACAGAATCAATTTAAGAAATTGTTTCCTTTTGCTCACAGTTTGAGTGTACTGTCTGTCATGGCAGAGAAGTCATGGTGGCAGGAAGAGGATTCAGATACTTATATCATGTCTTCATATGTATGCAATTCAAATGCCAGTGATCAGATATATTGACATCTTTATCCCATCTAGGACCTTAGCCCATTTCCCCTGCTAAATTAATCTACCTCAAAACACTTTCACAAACCTGGCCACATCTTTGTGATTCCAGATCCTGTCAAACTAGCAAACAATAATAACATGAGCAAGTTATTTCTGGGTCTTACTGCCCACACAAGAAGACGATACAGTAGCCATTACATCTTTCTTATACTCCTGTCTCATAAGTAAAATGCAAATTCCATAATAACACACAAAGGATGAGAGCTAACTTGGTATTCTCTAAAATGATAGTCTACTCTCAGTAGGCTTAGCTTCAGTTTCATGTGTCACCAACCATATAAGGCATGTACCTGCCCAGAGCAAGGAGGTACACTGTCCTAGACCATATTGAAAAAGGCAGCCATACCAAGATTCCCTTGAGTAGCTATTTCCTCTGATTATGAGACTGAGGCCACATCTACCTTACTTAGATAAAGAACTCTCAAGTGAAGAATCACCAATAAAAGAATGAATCAGTAAACACAATTAACATAACCCCAAGTAAGCCTATGCATCTACTTATCATTCTTTGGGCTTTTGCTCTATGTCTTTAGCAAATGAATTTACCGATCAGAAAAAATACATTTATGGGATTGGTTTTATGATGAGATGGTGAGGTGGTTATGAACTGTTGCTTTGGTAAGCTACCAATGGCTATACCACTGACCATTGCAAAGAATGACTGTTCAAACTTCAAGAATCGTTAACTACTAAAAGTTCATCAGAAGGGGAGCTTGCTTCAGGAGCCCCCTCCCTACCAATCTATGATGTAATGTCAACAAGTCCCATGTTGTATAGTTAGCCATAGTACTGTGACATAACAGAATAACAACAACAGCACAACAAGGACATGAAAGGAGGAGAAGGGGTTGTTTTCAAAGGAACTTCAAACTCGTGGGAAAGGAAGAAGAGATGGTAACAGAAGTGGAAATGACCAGAGTATATTATATATGCATTACATATACAACATTTTGAAATAATTAAAATATATGTCTGCATTATTTTTATGAATAGCTACTTTGAAACCATTTAATATATTATTATTATGGAATAATTCTTATCAAATAACTTTTAGCATTTCTTCTTGTAATGTTATCTTTAGTAAACATAACTATAACTAGAATAGAGTTCCCTGGCATATCTCCTACTTAGTTTCATGCTTAGATAAACATTACAGTTTCCAATATCACACTGAAAATAACATAGGTATGTCTGATATTGAACATCTGAGTTCAGACAGACTTAAATATGTAATATCTAACAAATCAATTCCTCCATCACAGTCTGGTATTAATGAAACAGCACATGTTGAAAATGTTTTGCCCTTGGGTTAAGAGGGTAAATTATTGTGTTTTATGCCTATAACTGCGTAAGAGAGTACAAATAGGCTTTAACAGAAACTGATTGCAGACTAGGGCTCTGGAGGATAAAGCTATGGTGCTTTGCAGAACAAATGAATTAAATGTGTGTGGGAGAAAAATTTTACATCCCTGTGGGGTTTGTTTAAGCAGCAAAAATCAAAAAATGGCTGGCAGAAAGTAGAGGGCAGTGGTTGTAAGTTAAGGCTAGCAGGCTTCCCCTCTGTACTTTCCTTATTAAGGAACTCTGGTGCTGAATCTGGCCTTGAGATGGCTCATGATCCAGCACAGAAAAACAAGAAGGAGCAAAGCACTAAGTTTTTCAGAAGAAAATCCGTCAGCAGAAATGAGCAAACCATTGCTAGGAAATGTTTCCTCTAAGCAGAAGCTAAGCAGTTCACAATAAATTTGTTTGAACTTTCAGCTTACTTTCCTCACAATGTACTGACGATTGAGGAGGAATTACAGTAAGAGCTGTGCCACCATTTCCTGTTTAAGAGGAATGCTAATGTATTCTGCCTGCAGGAGCATCTTTCACAACAACCTCCAAGAAGAGCTATCAACCCATTTTAAAAACAGCTTGAAATGTGCTCTGAATATTTTTTCTGAAAAAAAAAATTTAAGTGCGAAATCTTGTTGCTGCTAGGACCTTCCAAAGGTCATCTCACAGCCCAGCTTTCACATTTCCTGAACAGGGATGAGCACAGCTTTCCCTTATTTTATCAGTTCATTCTATCTGTTTCAAGCTGTTTGAGGAAGGCTTTTTCTGCACCAGCCTTTGTGAAACATGAGGGGTATCATGAAGGACTAAAACTCACTCCTACCATGACGTTTATTTGTCCAGTGAGTGGAGTGAATGATATAATTGGTAAATCACTTTAAATGATTTTCACTTTAACATGATTAATGCACAATTTTGAAATTATTTTAATATAAAAACTGCTTAGAAGACAGGTTAGTTTTACATTTGAGTCAGAGATAGTTTTTTTGAATGCTTTAGTTGGATCTTGGTAGACACTACATATTATAATGGAAAAACAACAATAAAATTTCCACATGTATACACACACACACACACACACACACACATTGTGTTACTTCAATATGTTACTAATACTCCATCAAAGGACGTAAACTTGTGGCTATGCCCACAGCATCATCTTGAACATGACATCCTTGCTACTTTTACTACATCTTTGATTTTCAACGAGGTCTATAGTATTATTTCATTTATGATCTTTTATCAGCTTGATTGTTTCTCTATATTCTCTCCACAAGACTCTCAATTTATCACTTCAGTTTCTTCTTCTTAAGAAAAATTCATGTATTGATGATGGCTACTCCCAGGTATGTCACATTTATTTTCAGATTGTAAAAGCACTGATAGCCTGTGTTCCTGCATGAGTCAATTCTGACCTCTGTTAATAAAATTACATTCTACTAATGGCTCAAAGATACTTCCCAAGATGTTCTCTTCCTCTGTCTCTCTTACAGAACATTTTTAACATTTTATAGTGTTACTATCACAGCACAGATAGCATTTTGCCATCATATAAATAAATGATGTTATTTTCTCTCATTTAATTAAACCTCAAGAAAAGATTTTGCCATATATCATCTGCTATTTAACTATACTATAGAAAATAATCATAGAGAAATGTGTCTGATCAGATTCTTTAATTTCTTTCTTTCTAATTGCTCTTGAATTCACTGTTTGGATTTTTATGCCCACTACTCCACAAAAACTGTACTTTTCAGAGACACTAAAGCCTGTTCCTGAAAACCTAAGTTCTTTATCCCTTAATTTTTAAGGTGGGAAGGACCAAAACTAACAAATTTCTCCCTTTTATCCATTCATCTTTCTCCTCACATTTTTAACCACTCCCTCTCAGCATTTCTGGTGGGTTCACCAATGTTTGTCCAAATTTCCAACAATGGAGGATTGCTAGCATTTACTTAGACAATGTCATGTCAATTTTGTAGGAGCCCATTATATGGAAGTAATCAATGTGTTAGTAACCCAGGTAAATAAAAGTATTTCAGAATTTTAAATTGAAAGTTCATGCAACAGACATGGTGGTATGAAGTTATATATAAATGTAAAATCAATATATTTAATTAATTTACCCTGAGGAATCCTCAACCTAGTGGTAATATCACTTGGAATCCATTGTCCATATATTTTTACTACCTAAAAATTGATTTCACGGACTACCTAGCATTTTTTTCTGAAATCTAGAAATTTTGCTATATGACCAGCATTCTATTAGTAACTGAAAGCGTGCCTAATTAGAAAGTGCAAACAAACAATGTCATGGTATGTGTCACTTATTATGCCTTAAGATATTTTGATTGGGTATAACATTCTCTGAATTCATTCAGTTCAGGATTGATTTGTCAGCTGGACTTTACTTTGAAATAAAGGAAATGTGAAGAAACAGATGCCCGGAATTCAGGGTTATGGATACTTTCTTCAATCACTTCCTTTATCTTTGCTTTGATTTTAATGCCGACATTCTGGCCTCTTCTAACTTGCTGCTGTATATCTTATGTCTATAATTTTTTTTTGCTATGCTGCTTTTTCTTGTACAACATCTTGGTGTAATCTTGTTTTTGCAAATATTATATCTTATATTTTGTTTCCTCAATTTTTGGGTTCCTCTTTTTCATTTATATTGAACAATGTCTACATTCACTTTTAGAGATAATTCTTTTATTTTTATCTAACACTTTTATATATTACACAGGATACTTATTTTTAAAACATTATTATATTGTATTTAAAATTGAAACATATTTTCTTTTCTCCTTGAATACTTTCATGTGTGTTGGGTTAATCTGATCTTATTTTTCCTATAGCTGCTTAAAGCTTTTTATAGAACATGATAATAATTACGTTATTTTCTCACTTTTCCAGAAGTCAGTCAATATTAGATTGCTGCCTACAGAGAGGTCACTATTGCTCTGATCCTTTGCTTTGCCTGAACATTCTTGCCTTTCCCCTAATTAATATAAATCCTTGTACACAGTCTATACTTTTTGAATTGGAAAAGTATCATTGTGATATGTGTTTCCATAAAATAATGCTGTGAAATAAATTCTTACCAATGTGAATTTAAACCAAGTGTTGATTATAAAGTACACACTAAAATGTCTGTGGTAATAACTGAGATTTGTACATAGCCATTTAGGAAAGAAGAGCAAGGTAGTATAAAATTAGTTGATGTCATCCACAATGCAGACAGTGTTGTACATCCAGTTTAATAAATTGTCTCTTCTTTATTTTACAGTTAAAAATCTTCCAATTTAAAATTCTGCGTACATCTCAAAATACCTCATAAATTTTTGAAAACTTTACAAATTAACTAAATCTCTACACAGAATTCTTAATGAGTATTGGTTAAATGAAACAACTGCAACAACAAAACTTAGAAAATGGCACTACAGTCTCTGCAAGCCCCTCTGGGTCCCTGTTAGCTGTTTCTGTTGGTCTTTTTGTGGAGCTCCTAATACCTCCAGGTCTCAGCATTTGTTTCAAACCGCTGGTGGGTGGAGCCTCTCAGAGGAAAGCTATGCTAGGCTCCTATCTGCAAGCATAGCAGTATATCCTTGGTGTCAGGAGAGACAGAAGCACCATCCAAGGGCCTTTTATAGATTGCTCCTAGGCCCCCTACAGTGTTGGAGCTGAAGGGCAACTCAAGCTTCTGTGATTTCCCAAGTAAGGGGCGCTGGGACTTTCTCTGACATGTACTCTGTTGCCTACATTTTGATCACCTCCCCTTGGAAGGGCTGCCTCAGGAAGCCACAGGGGAAGAATATGCCTCCAGTCTTGACGTGACTTGTTGTGCTGGGATGGGTGGGTGCGGGGGCTCTCCTTTTCTGAGAAAGGGGACTGTGAAGTGAATAAATAAACAAATTAATTTTAAAAATTCAATGATAATTGATACACATTAATGAAGAAACAATAAATAACTTATTTTTATATTGTTAAATGAGGAAAAAATTGACCTTGACAAATTAATTGAGAATATTGACAATAAATCTCTTTATTTGATAAATTTGAATATAAATATCAATCTAGAGGTGACAATATTAATTGTTTTTCCAATATGCTTTTCAAATGTGTAATGAAACTAAAGTACATTGAATAGGAGTTGTATCATATATTACTAGGCTTAATAAGTCAAAATATCATTTGGTATTATAACATTGTCCTCCTCTGTACCAGTATCACATAATATATGCCCTAGAGATGTGTAAAAAGAGGAATTGTAGACTAGTTGACAATAGTAGGGTTTATAAAGAATTTTCTAAAGTGTTTGTAAAGAATACAGAACCTCTTATAGTGACAAGGCCATCTGACGGCTGAGGATGCTGCCTGATGTTATATCTTGAGATGCTGCTCTGTCTCTGAAATGCTGTTCTATGTGTCTTATTCTAAACGTGCATCTGTCCTCTAAATACTGGCTTCGGTAAAAACGTATGACATTTCCTCACTGCTCTTCATCACCCCGCTTGCTTCAAGAGACTGCAAGAATAGCTTAAAGAATGTAACTTTTGAGACTAAGACATGACAAGTTCACATTCTTGCTTTATGGGAAGTCATAATCTCCCTGTATTCTCAGAATATGTAGAGATTCTTAAATCTCCTCTTTACCTAAAGCTGTACACACTCATCATAAGGACCCACAGCAAATCATAACTTCACATGAATTATCTGTTAAAGGCTCATCACCAGATACCATCACTTTGCAAAGCAGGGTTTTAGCATTAGTATTGGAAGGGCTCAGCTTTCCAATCCATGTTTCTTAACTCTAACAATGTTTTTCGGAAGCACACGATTTTTCCTACTATAGTATGAAATATGAGCTTTTTGCTATTACTTGTCATTCAAATAATACACTTTGGAGCTTCTTCTCTAATATTTGATTTACTAAGTTGACAATGTAATATTTTAAAATGTTTATGCTTTGAAATTCTCATAGATGTACCAGTGCATATTATTCATACCCACCTAAAGTCCTTCCTTACAACTCCTTCTATCATGTCTCCCTAATATTGTTTCCAAGAGTGTTTTAGTCCTATTTATTAATTATAAATCACTAAGTCTGACAGTGTTGTTTATCTGGGCATCATTGTGTGCTTATCAAGTGGGACATGGGGAACTTGACATCTTTCAAAGAATGGTTATTATTGTGATTATTATTATTAATTATTATTATTATCAGCTATAATCATCTTCAAGTGGTTCCTTTGCTCTGATTATGAGAAGGGCACTTCCATCTATAAATGGAATCTATAACTGAGCTTGTGCAAGTCTCCCACAGGTAACCACAGTTGCTCTCCAAATATTTAAAACATTCCCGTGTTTCCTAGGAAATTTACTTACTTTGTCTCTGATTTGTTTCATGTCTCACCTGCTAAGCAGGTTTGATCCTATCCTTTAAACCTCACATATAGTTCTAATATGTAAATGTTCATATGTAACAATAAAATAATGAATGGATATTTTTGTTTTTCTTACATTTTTTAACATTAAATTTGAGAGTTCAAAGAAGGTTAAACAAGCTTTGATTGGTCTTCATCATTTAGCATGGAGCAAGATAAATTATGACTACTTAAGTATGTAATGGGCCTGGGCAGATGGCTTAGAATTTAAGATGTAGTCCTGTTGAAAAGGACTAGTATTCATCTCCCAGCACCCATTTTAAGTAATTCACTACTGCCTTGGGCAACAGCTCTAAGGAATATGACTGTTTCTGTAGCCTTTCATGGGCATCTACACTCAAGTCTTACACACACCCACTGCCTTCCAGATATAGACATAATGATAAATATAATAAACTAAAAATAAATATTTGCAGCTGCCAATGGAAAGGGCAGAGAAAAAAGATATGTGATTGTTTTGAGTTACAAATCAACTACAAATTACGAAGAATCCATACATAATTCTGTGGACACCATTTTAACCATGGTTCTGAACTTTTCTAAAAGAGAAGATCAAAGATTTTCTATAAACAAAATCACATAATGACAACTCTTCAAGGTAATAGATAAATATTTTAGCTCAGTTAAGCAAATCATTTTATAATGTATACATATCCAATTTTACTAATTTCCAAATGTTCATTATTTTAATTTTTAAAACACATGTACTTGTCTAATTTGAATCTAAAGTGACTGTTACAGAGTAATATTTACATGGCAGGTTCCTAGCTGCTGGTACTCTTTGGTGACATTCTGGAAACTTTATATGGTGGGTCCAAATAGAAAGAGTTAGACCATTAGGTGGCAAGTTATTATGGTTGCATCTTTACAGTTCTCTTTCACTCTCTTGTTTTCTGTCTACATGACATGGCTATGTGACAATGCAGAAGTTGGAAAATATTACAATAAGCTATCTTTTATTTCTTTTCAAGTTTAAAATTTAGCTCACTTTTCCTAGTATCATGCAGCATTTATGTATTTCTCTGTGGGTATGTGTTGAGACTTTCATTAGATATCTGCCAATGTCAAATTTGGTGGGTGTTTTTGTTGTTGTTTAACATTACTCTTATATTAAACATACACGTGTGTGTGTGTGTGTGTGTGTGTGTGTGTGTGTATGTGTGTGTAAATACCCTTCCATCTTGTTACTCTACTTTTATGCCTGGTTTGGCTTCATATAAAAATATTCTGAAGGAATGCAGGAGAAGGATACAATCAGGTTGTGAAGAATTTAAACTGCAGAACAAGCAGGTAACTTATATTACTAATCCCATCATATGGGAATAACTCTGAGACTGGCTGAGACATGAATGTCTAGGCATAGAAAATGCTTCTTGTAGGCTACAGAACCCCTATGAATTACTATTAGATGCCATTCCTTAAACAGTAGAAAGATTTACAGATGTCTTTTATATTATTATTGGGAGGTGGGTACAAGTTATTATAGGTCTTATTTAGAGAGAAAACAAGGTTAGACTCAGCAATGTCTCACCTTTTCCTTCATCTTACATTCTTAGATTAGGAGATAGGGATTGAAAAGAAAGAAGGGGGAATATAGAAATATATATGGAAATAGAACAAAAAGTAGATTAGTGAATCTAGTCCTCAACTTAATGACTCAATTGTCATTCACAAGGTTATTTTTAATTCACTGGTATAGAATTTTGTATATAGGTGCCATATAAGTTTAATTTTAGATACAGTGATATAGAACTCAAACGTAAGATTATTCTTTACCCATATTATATATATATATGTATATTCCTACTATAATATAAAGTATGTACTCATATAAATCAATTATAATACAAGGTTTACTTCCAATACTTTGAAAGTGCGATTACAGGTGTTTAGAAAAAAATACATTAAAACAATTTAATTGTCAGTTGATCATATCATGGTCTTGTCAATTCCTAGTCTACTTTTATCATAAGAATATATATCTAAGGTGCTGCAGATAGGTATGATTCTATAGAAAAATAAGGTAGGGTATTTCAATAAGGTCTTCAAAAATCTCAGAGACATGCAGAATCTGGCATTTTAAAAATTTTTTTATTATTCACTGACAATGAGATAGTTTAACTCCTGGCAAAACCCAGCCTACTTCAAAGAGGATGATGAGCATCGAAGAACCTCATTATGAAGAGGTCTTCAAATGTGGCAAACAAGGCACTGGGCAAAAAATGTCCTCATTTCTATCACAGACAAAATTCTGCCTAAAAAAGGGCAAGCTTGGATGCAGGCAGAGTCAACAGAGAAACTCTGCCAATCTCAATAGTTCCTGCCTCACAAATATGTCTGTCAGAATATTGTGCCAGAAGGATGAGGAAGATGCTTCAATATTATAGAGAGTCTTGGGTGACTATTCAGGTAGAAAAATGTCTATGTCATCTTCTCATTTGGAAAACTACTAACTTGCACTCCAGGTATACTCAGGTAATCAATTTTATTCCTACTCAAGTCGCTGAGGGAGTTGAAGGCCAGGTAACTTAGCTTTACAATAAAGCTTAGTTGTTTAGCAGTTAAGATGATTTTAGGTCTAGAGAGGTGATTTAAGTTGCTAATAGCAAGAAGTGATAGAGATTGATTTACATTCAGAAATTTAGACACATCAAGATATGAAAGATGTTTTCTTCAAGGCTTTCAAATACAAATAGCCAAAACACTAAACATGTAACATGTATATAATTCCTTATTGTGTCATGGTTCTTTTTGCTATAGGTAGTCTATTGTATATATGTGTAATGATATAAAAACATATGTAAAATATAAATGCTGTTTAATTAATGAAAATAGAAAAATATTCTTCTACAGAAATGGTTCTCAGCCTTCCTACTGCTGTGACCATTATATTGTGGGTTGCAGCGTGATATAGTTTCTCAGGTTGTGGTGATCCTCAACATTAAAAATCTTTGCATTCCTACTTCCTAATTATTATTTTCTACTGCTGTGGATCATACTGTACGTATGTGATATGTGACTTCTGAGAATGGCTTTTCCACCACAAAAGTAATTCCTATCCATAGGTGGGGAACCAATATACTACAAGTTTTCTCCACCACGAACTCTACTGGTTCTCTTTATTTCCATTTCCATCACCATGCTGCACTGAAACTGAAGTTTCATATATTCATACATTTGCATATATATACATATATATTCTTCTAATATATATATATCCTTATAACTTTTGTTTTTCTTCTGTGTCAATATATCTTTTAATTATAACCAAACACCTGACAATAAGATAAGAAAGGGAAGAGATAAAAGTTTCAGTGCTTTTCTAGTGCTCAAAAGATAGCCACAAAAACACATATACAAATAAAATTATACAAACTGAATGGATCATATGTAGGAATATATATATATATGTATATATGTATATACTGATACATAAGTGAATTAAATAGTAATTAGTGATTAAAGAGGCTGTGGATGTTAAGGGTACCGAGGATAAGCATGTGGGATGGTTGGGGATGAGAAAATGGAAGACAAAAATTTTGTAATGAAATTATACATCAAAAATTGAATGAAGAAGTTCTAAAAGTAAAGTTTCAATGCTTTGTGGTGATATAATCGCAGAGAAGGAGCACAGTTCATGGTGGAGGGAATCTGTGGAAAAATATGTTTACATTAAATCAGACCAGGCATAAAGCAGAGTAGCAATCTGCATGGGCCAATATTGCTTCCAAACCAATCCCTAGTGACCTAATTTTTCCAGGGAAACTTCTCCTCCTAAGTGTTCCCCAGCTTCCCACAATAGCACCATGGCATGATTATGTGTGGGACATTTCAATTTCAAACCATAACTGCCTCCTTTTGACAAAGATGGTAGCTTATATTTCCATCTTTATTCTCATTGCCTGTGGATGCACACTACTTTAAGTGATGTTTTCTTATCAACCACATCCCTATTATTAGTATGCAGTAGTTTTAGGTAGTCATGGCATTGTTCAGAAATGCAAACTTGAATGTATTGGAATTCTGTTTAAAAATAAATGTTGTTATTCTTCCATATACAATGCTGTCCCCTTTCCTCACATATTTCTTTCACATCCATTTTAGAATATGCAATTATATGCATATATACATGCATAACTTATATCTCATCTCTGACAGCTTCTAACTCTTCAAGGGCACAAACCTTGTCTTTTTAATAGCTGTTTCCCCAGCAACCAACATGTACCAAGTTCTTAACAAATAGTATTACATGACTCTGATGGATGAATTATTTTTAAGCTCCATTACCAGCAAAGTTTCAGCATTCAGTTTGCTACAACTTTAGGTAAATAAAGTAGCTTGTGTCTGGGAGTACATTAGTCAGTACTTTCAGGGCACTTAAAGTCAACTAAATGCTCTCTAGTTTTATCCTCACTCTTCTACAGTCAATTCCAAAATTAAAAATAAATGGCCATAATAGTGTGAGTAGTTTTTCAAGAAGTCTTATAGCATCCTTTACCCTAGTGTTCTGGATAACTGAAGGAGACACATCTAGTAGAAAAAAAATTTTTTGCTATTAAAAATGCAAGAGTTTATTTTATAGATGCTGACAGAAGCCTTAGACCATGTCAGAGAGACAAAGAATTATTACCCACTGTGCAGCAGGTAGCACAAGACTCATGTTCATCCAGTGGCTTGTAAGATCTCTGGAATGACATAGGAAGCCATAGAGAAATGCTGTAGGGTGGACACAATGGTTTTTAAAAAATTTTTTTTATTAACTTATTCTTGTTACATCTCAATGTTTATCCCATCCCTTGTACCCTCCCATTCTTCGCTCCCTCCCATTTTCCCCTTATTACCCTCCCCTATGACTGTTCCTGAGGGGGATTACCTCTCCCTGTATATGCTCATAGGGTATCAAGTCTCTTCTTGGCAACCTGCTGTCCTTCCTCTGAGTGCCACCAGGTCTCCCTCTCCAGGGGACATAGTCAAATGCGAGGCACCAGAGTATGTGAGAAAGTCATATCCCACTCTCCACTCAAGTGTGGAGACTGTTCTGACCATTGGCTAGATCTGGGTAGGGGATTAAAGCTTACCGCCTGTATTGTCCTTGGCTGGTGCCTTAGTCTGAGCGGGACCCCTGGGCCCAAATCTGCCTACCATAATGTTCTACTTGTAGGTTTCTAGGACTCATTGGATCCTTCTACTTTGCTATTCTCCCATGCTTCTCTCATCTAGAGTCCCAATAGGATGTCCTCCCCTCTGTCCCAGTTTCCTAGTAAGTGAAGGCTTTCGTGGGACATGCCCCTTGGGCTAGTATGCAGATATAAGTGAGTATATACCATTTGAGTCTTTCTGCTTCTGGGTGAACTCACTCATTATGATCATTTCTAGTTCAATCCATTTATCCACAAATTTTGGGAATTCCTTGGTTTTAATAGCTGAGTAGTATTCCATAGTGTATATGTACCACAGTTTCTTTATCCATTCTTCTACTGAGGGACACTTAGGCTGTTTCCATGTTCTGGCTATTATGAATAAGGCTGCTATGAACATGGTTGAGCAAATTTTCTTGTTGTGTGCTGGAGCATCTTCTGAGTATATTCCAAGCAGTGGAATAGCTGGTTAAAAAATCCTTCAACTCCTTCTATCCCAAAACTTCAATACCTTCTGTCAATAATGGAAGTTATTCATTTTTAAACACCAACTTTACTGTAAAGAAATTGCATCACCATCATCATCATCATCATCATCATCATCATCCACACATGCCAATGCAGCTAAGAGATATTTGAGTTATAAAATAAAACTTATTTTTTTCTCATTTAAACTCTGCCAGGGCATGAATGGGCCAGACTAGATGTGAGGCTATGAAAAGAAAGAATGAGAAGAAGTTGGGCATAGTAGAAGGAAGAAAATAAAGGGGAGCACATATGAATTTCATATAGAGCATTACATAAAATAGCAAAATATAAACATTAGAGTAAAACAGAATTATCTCATATACAAAAAAATATATAAATTATCAGAAATTAACTTCACAAAATGACTGATGCTTTTCAGTAAAAGGTCAGCTATGCCCTGTGAGAGGAAAGCATCTTAACATTTGACTTAAGCATGCATTGACTTCACTATACTGGGAGCCATTACTTTGTCTCACTGAAAAATACTCTGAATCATGTTGGAACAAATAGTGAACCTTTGTTCCCATGAGATAGTGATGAGAATTTTGTATGCAGTATTATATATAGTTTTATGTTTCAGTGAATTAGGGAGGAATGCAACTTAGGATATGAGAGTCACTCATCATTATTATATTCCATTGTTTTTAATGTCACGCCCCTAATAGATATTGCACTAATAACAGCAATACATTGATGTGTAGAACTCTTCTCCTATTCAACCCTTCAGTTCCACAATCTTTTCTTGCATCGGAATGACTTCAGAGCAGATTGGTTTCTATATGTAGGAAGCTGTCAGGTGAATGGAAACTCAGTAGGGTTGGTACTGCCCTGGAAAATGGCATCACTTTGCACTCATTTTTGATTTCTCTTTATTGTTAAAGGATGCCCATATCTACCCAGACAGTTGTGAAATTTAGATAATATTTCAACTCAAATAATATAAAAATTCCATACAAGGTGCTAATGTATAGCTATGACTTTATTCACAAAGGATCTCACTCTGATTCTCTCTCAGTGGCTTTGAACTCACAAAAATACTCCTGACTCAGCCTCCCAAGTCCTAGGATTAGTCCAAAGCCACCATCTCTGACTTATAGATTATCTCGATGGTTCACTTATTGAATGTGAAGCATTTTTGAGACTTGCATATAAGGTTTATTTAATCTTATGTTTAATCTCCATTTTGTCTTAATTTTTTGATATTAATCTCTACATGTCTCCAAAAAAATCTCAGTTTCTGGACTCTGATACCCCATCTAGCTATCCATCACCATTTTTGTAAATGTATCATTCTTTTTTTTCCAATTAAATATCGTGTTCTCACATTCCATTGTTACAGGTAACAACCCTACATCCACACAATGATGCTTCCTACACACAAGATGCCTTGGGCAGCATTATCAGATGCAATTGTGGCAAATTCACTTTTCTCTTACATATTTTAAATGATGTGTCTAACAAAAATAAGACAATTCTTTAATTATCTCAACATAGATAAAGCAATGTAGTTTTTAAAAATGGAATTTTTTTTTTTCCTGCGTGACACGGAAAAGAAACAAATAAAAGTCAGCCATAAACCTAAAACAAATTAGTTCTTACTAGTACTTGGATTTTAAAAATAGGAAATGAATAATGGAAAATCATCTGCTCAAGTTTGTCCTCAACTGACCTCTGTGTAATTTTTACGTTATATATAATGATAAATAATGATCATGTATTTTATTTATTGATTGATTATTTGTACATGGCTGTTGTATTGCACTTACTTTGTAAAAATTAAATAATTTTAAAGGAACAAAATGATTCTCCAAAAGACTCACAAATTTTCTTTACTGTTAATATAAATTTTACTACCTAAAATCCAAGCCTCTCATTTATACTTACTAAGCTCTAAAACTTGGGTAAATAGGTTTAATATTTAGAAATGTATCCAAATTTATTGGGTTATTCTCTAATAACTTGGAGGCAAAGTTTTGAATGACCACTGTTTTTCTTTCTTTTTTTATGTGTGTGCATGTGTGTGTGTGTGTGTGTGTATGTGTGTGTACTGTGGTGTGAGGGCATATGTGTGTGTGTGTATTATGGTGTGAGTGTGTGTGTGTGTGTGTGTGTGTGTGTGTGGGTAGTGTGGTGTGGGAGAGATTGTGTGTATATGTGTGTGTATGTGTGTACTGTGGTGTGAGTGTGTGTGTGCTCATGCATGGTTTTGAGTGTGTGTGTTCATGCATGTTCCACTGATGTCCAAATGCCAATGTTCATTCTGTTCTTTTATTGCATTATATCTTATTTCTACAGACAGCTTCTCTCACTCATCCTGAAACTCACTGTGTGTGCTAGAATAACTTGTCCAGGAACATTCACATCCTGCTGTCTCTATCCACTTCCAGGAGGTGGTTGTGGAAAGAAGCAGCTGCTGCAGTCATCTTTTGTGTCTGTGCTAGGGAGCAACACCCTGGCTCTAAATTTTGATCAGTGACTTCCACTCCCACAGACACCACTCCTTACCCCAAGAGAATATTATTTCAACTATAAAAATATGATTTGTTTTCACTCCTCATCAAGGAAATGTCTCTTTTCAACAGATAAAAAAGCGCTACAGAAAATGACAATCAGCCAAAGTTTGGGAGATATAGAGCCCAGTCCCAGTGAATACATTCCCATACCCAAAAATTCCTATAGCCAAGTATGAGGAAAGAATGAAGAAGAGGGACAGGAGATCAAAGAGTGTGCTGTGACATAATGTCTTCTAGAAATCTCAGAAGCTACACTCAAAAAGTCACTTCCAATGCTGTGAAAGAGCTATCAAACTGTTTAGGAGAAATAAGTTATACAAATTAAATGTTAATAGATTAAACCATGGTCATGTCAATTGCTAGTCTACTTTTATCATAAAAATATACATCTTGGGTACAGCAGGTAGATATGAATCTATAGAAAGACAACGTCTTCAAAACCTCCAGAGACGTGCAGAATATGGCATTTAAAAATGTTTTTATTACTTTAAAAATTCATTGACAACGAGACAGGTTAACTCCTGGCATCACCCAGCCTACCTCAAAGAGTGTGGTGAGCATCAAGAACCTCTTTATGGAGATGGCCTCAAATGTGGCAAACAAGCCACCGGGCAAAAGGTCTTCATTTCTACCACAGACAGAATTCTGCCTAAAACAAACAAACAAAAAAATAAACAAAGAAAAAACCCTGGCAAGCGTGCCTGAAGACAGAGTCAATGGCCAAACTCTGCCAATGCAGGGTAAGCAAGTCCTCAATAGTTCCTGCCTCACAAATATGTCTGTCAGATACATTAGGCCAGAAGGCTGAAGAAGATGCCCCAACATTATAGAGAGCTTTGGGTTACAATACAGGTAGAAAACTGTCTCTGTCATCTTTTCATTTGGAAAGCGACTAACCTGCACTCCAGGAATAATCAAGTTTACTCCTTCTCAAGTCTCTGAGGGAATTGAAAACCAGGTAGCTCAGTTTTACAATAAAGCGTAATTGTTTAGGGGTTAAGATGTTTTTAGGTCTAGATAGGTGTTCTAAGTTGATAATGACAATATGTGATGGAGACTGGTTTACATTCAATAACTTAGATGCACCAAGATAAGAAAGATGTCTTCTTCAAGGCTGTCAAATACAAATAGCCAAAACACTAAGAATGTAGCATTTATACAATTCCTGATTGTTTCATGGTTCTTCTTGACATAGGCAATCTATTGTATGTATGTGTAATAATATAGATGTATATGTACAAAATAAAATAATTTTTAAAAGTCTTACTAATATGACTGAGCAAATGTGAGTTGAATAATGATGTCACCAAGGCACATGCAAAAATGGATGGGAAAAAGCCCAGGAGGACTCAATCCTGTACCAAAAAACTATAGTCTACCGAAAAAAGATGAGAGCCAGAGGGGTGGTCTTCTCCAGGGAGGAACACAGCCATTGGTTGTCTATTGCCAAAAAGTCAGCCCTGAAAACAAAAATATAGGTAGATTATACATACTGAATACTGTTTATTTAGGAATACATATATATATATATATGAATGTGTTCAGAAGCATTAATTAACACAAGAGGCTCTGAAGAGTAGGAAAGAATAAATGGGAGGGTTTAGAAGAAGGAAAGGTAAGGAAGAAATGCTGTAATTAAATTACAGCCTTAATTTTTTAAAATGATAATTTGGAGTAGAGAGAAGATATATTATATAATAAGCATGTACAAATTGGGATATTATACATAGTGGTTACATATTACTTAATAGTTTTCAGGGAGATATAAAATAAATTATTGAAGAGGCTAGTTCCAGTTCCTTTTATTTGCCTGTAAATATCACAATGTCACTGTTGTTAACATCTGAGTAACTCTCTACAGTGTAAATGTACCATATTTTCTTTATTTTTGAGAAAGGGTCACTCTTTGTAGCCTTGGCTATCCTGGACTTACTTTGTAGATCAGGTTGGCCTACTCACAGAAATCTACTTCTTCTGCCTTACTGAGTTCTGGGATCACAGGTATGTGCCACTAATCTTGGCCTTCTCTATTGATTCTTAACAGTTCCTCTTTGCTAGTCTAATTGGCAAGAGTTTCACATTCAGTAATTTTAAAGCACTTCTTGAGGTTTTATTCTTACTACTCTCTTAACCTCAAAACCTGAAAGAGATGAGTGAGCTGTATGTATGACATGTAGTCTCAGGGGGATGTGATACTGTGTTTTCAGACTGTCATCTTCTGTAAAATAAGTGTATGAACAGTTCAGGCATGGATTTACAGAAAATATAAGATTAAAAATGAGTAAAGTACAATTTTCTATTAATCATGTAATTCTGTCAAAGTTGGGGTTTTATTCTAATTCACAGGTATGCCTTCACAATATTAAGATTGTGTGAAGTTAATATTTAACGTATATTTTTGAATATCAGAACAAATATAATTGTAAAAATGCACACAACATTTACCAATGCATCTACATGTCTCTTTACTACAAATAAAAATTATATAATTTAGGAGATTTCTAAATTTTTCAGGACCCATTTACAACATTTCTTCTTTAGAGAATATTCCCTACTAGGTTATGCTCTCAAAATCCTTCAGTGTTACAGAGACTCATTCTAGGAAACATGGAATCTTTACTGGACTTTTATAGGAGAACCTCAAAAGATATTTCTGATATTAACATGGCCCTCTTTTACATAAATGGGGCCCTACTAAATCTGTTAAACTTAGCAGACAAAAGCCTCCAGGCTCAAAAACCACCAGTGGCCTCCCTTTCATTCCTGTTATGGTGCCCTGTGTTATCTGGGTTATTTCTTTAATGGTCACAGTATAGTACAAAAAGAATCTAGCTATAATAACTTTTAAACTCTTTCCTTTATTACCTGCTCCTTCTCTGATGTAAAATCTGAGATAGAGCTGAGAGGCTAGTGGAAAAGTAAACACATACAGTTCAGTCTAAGTGCAGCTACATTACAGGAGCTAAGTGATATGTCAGCCCAAGGAATTGCCATGTTGCTTTCCTTGTCATAAACTATGTTATTAAAGCCTAGAGAAATGTCACTGTGTTCCATGTAGTATAGCCGTGATTCCATTGCAGATTTAAAGAAGAAAGAGAAGCCTCACTTACTTGTATTTTTCCACAGCATCAATTAAAAACAAGTGGCTAAGACAATAAAAGAAATGTTACTGAGTTAGAGAGATAGCTCCAACCTGAGGAGTGTGTACTTTTCTAGCAAAAGACCTGAGTTGTGTTCCCAGAACCTATATCCAATAGCTCACAAATACCTTTAACTCCAGTTACAGGGGAAAACAGCACCTCAAAGCTCTGCAGTCTTATATACAGATACATACACACACACATCTAACTCACACCCCAAAACACACTTAACACACACACACATACACATACACACATAAATATAATTTAAAATATAACAAATCTTTTGAAAGATATATTGTTGTGTTGTCCAACCAAAAATAAAAAAACAAAAACAAAAACAAAAACAAAAACAAAAAACAAACAAACAAACAAACAAAAACCTAAAAAACCAGTCTCGAGGAATAACAGTTATGTACTAACAGGCAAGTAAGTCTGAAATAAATTTTCAGTCACTCTCAAATGAAATGGGCAAAGGTTAGCTGCATTTCAAATACCACTTGTTATCACACTGACTAATTTTAATTAGCTTATGTTAATTATAAAATTAGTTGCACTAGAACATATTCACTCTTTGTAATGTACTTTGATCCTATTCCTGCCATGTACTTTCCTCTCAGGAATATTTTCTGAGATACCAAATGATTTATTTTTTAATATTTTTACTGCTTTCTCTTTGATGCATGTCTGTGGAGCTCTTTAACTGATGAGTGCAGGAATCTTGTGATTTATCTTCGAATTAGAAACCTCCCAAAGTAAACTCACTTATATAAATTTGTATTGGAAATCTCACTTTTAAAAGTATTTGTTTTCCAACTATGCTTTATCGTGGCATATAGTTAAAAAACTGGTTCAAATAAAACAGTTAGTAGTTTGAAAAGACATCATACACACAGTTTTACAAGATGAGTGAGAAGTAGGAAGTTAGGAAGCTTAAGTTGTCTATTTTTATAATATAGAGTTTTTTTTTTTTTTACTTTTTTGATCTATAATCTATCTATCTATCTATTTATCTATCTATCATCTATCTATCATCTATGTATCTATTTACCCGCTTATCACTTATCTATTGAGGGGACTCTCCTTGAGGAAACCCAGACACTCAAAGACCTCAGTTTGCTTGATTAATCCAATTCCTTGACAGGCTTCAGGTTTTCACTCTGCCTAAGTAGGCCAAGTTTCTAACAGTTCCTGGAAAAAACACAGTTATGGACAGCTCATGGTCAGTTAATCAGCTCTTAGGACAAAATGAGTAGATACCATGTTTTTGTTAGGTCATGGCCTTGGTAAAGAACACACATGGCCCTAGCCAATCAAATCAAAGACCAATTCCTGAGTAAGAGCCAAACCGCGGTGACTCAAAAAGTCCCCAGAAACCAAACAAGCAGCCAATCCTTAATCCTCTCTTTCACTCTGACTCTTTTCTGACCAATCAATTAATCTTGTCACAAATCTCTCTGTCTATAAATTGTGCCTGCCTCCTCATTTTGGGGTGGCCCTCTAGAGGAGAGAGGATATCCCAGCTTTTGCATACTGCCTTGGTTTCTTTCTTCTTCAGATCACCCGGACCCTAACACATTATTTCGGTTTTCTTTATTGATTCTATTTTGATCTTTAGCTTTTGAACTGTTTTATTCATTTCCTTCCATTCTTTATTAGTGTTGTTCTGGATTTCTTTAAGTGATTTATTAATTTCTTCTTTAAGGACTTCTATTCTCTTTGTACAGGTAGTTGGAAGGTCTTTTTCATGTGCTTCTGCTATGTTGGACTACTCAGGGCCCCCTGTGCCAATATAGCTAGACTCTAGTGGAAACATTTTGCCCTGGATATTATTGATTGTTTTTTCATACTTGTTTCTTGGCATATGGGATAGGGTTAATAAAAAATCAAGGTGCTGATTTCTGGATTTGTTTTTGTTGGATAGGCATCTTGATTCTTGTTATTTTTTGGTGGAAAAAGCAAATGACCACATTGTATGCCAAGTTAGAGTAAGACTTAGAGATATTTCTATGTGAGCCACCAGGCCTTCCTTTAAATATTATTATTTAGTAATATAGAAAACCATTCAACTAAATTAGATGCAAATCCTCTACAGTTATGTTGAATGAGGACAGACTGATTGACTGGTCTTAAATCACAATCCAACAATTTGATGCCTGCGAGAGAATTTATTCACCACTACAGACATAAAGTTAAAAATTAAAAAGAAAGAAAATTCAAAAAAAGGAAAATTCTATGGCAAGCTAAAATATAAAATATACAATTCTCAAAAGAACAAAATTAAAAGAAAGGAAACTTTTACACAACACTACCACAAACACAACAACAATAAAATTACAGGAATAAATAATCATTGGCTGTTATAATATGACTCAATATAAAAGGTTGAAATTCCTCAGTTTAAAAAAAAACACAAAGAAATTGATGTATAATTAAGATGTGAAAATTGATGTGAAAAAAAAATAAAAAAGAAAAAAGAAAACTGCTGTGAAAAGAGGCTCCATTCTTTTCTTGCATCCAAGAAACAAACCTCAACATTAAAGATCAAGATTACCTCAAGGTAAAGGGTTTGGAAAAGTTACTCCAAGCACTAGGGCCTAAGAAGCCATCTGGTGAAGATATTCTAATATTTAACAAAAAAGACTTCAAAATAGAACTACGAAAAGGAGATAGAAAAGGCCGTGTCATACTCAGGCAGGAACAAATCTAACAAGACAACATTTTATCCTTATCCTCTATGCCACATACACAAGGCCACCCAATTTCGTAAAAGAAACATAACTACAGGTTATATCACATATTTATCTTAAGTCAATGATAGTGTGAGACTTCAATAGTTTACTCTCACCAACGGGCAAGTCATCAAAACAAAAACTAAACCAATAAATCCTGGTGTTAACAGAGATTATAAGACGAAGGGATTGACAGACACAGACTACTACAACAAAACACAAAGAATATACCTTCTTCTGAGCAATTCAGGAATTTTCTCCTAAATTAAACCACATACTTAAACATAAAGCAAGTCTAAACAGATAGAAGAAAATTAAAGTGACTCCCTGTATCCTATAAGACCATCACAAATTAAAACGGGATATCAATAACAACAGAAATAACAGAAAGCCTGCAAATCATGAACATGGAGTAGTTCACTGCCTAAATGAAAACCCTGTCAAGACAGATATAAAGAAAATAATTAACATTTTCTTGAATTCAATGACAGTGAAAACACAGGATGCCTTAACTTTATACAAAAAAAAAAAAGGTTCTCAGACACAAGTTTAAAGCATTAAGTGCCCCCCCCCCCAAAAAAAAAAAAACAATAATAAGCAGGAGAGATCTCATATTAACAATTTAAGGGCACACCTGAAATTTCAAAATCAAAAAAAGTGGTCATAACACAGAAAAATGGGCTGAAAGAAATAATCAAACTCTTATCTGAAGTTTATGAGATAGACACAAACAGAACAATGTAAGAATTAATGATACAAAGAATCAGTTCTCTAAGAAAATCGAAAGGATAGGCAAACCCTATCCAAACTAACAAAGAGAATATCTAATTTCAATCATAAACTAAAGAGGAAATTTAATAACAGATACAAAGGAAATTCAGAGATTCATAAGGACATACTTTAAAAAAAAAGCCTGTACATCACCAAATTGAAAAGTATAAACTAAATAAATATTTTCTTGATAGGCACCAGTTATATTAATAAGAAAATAAATTTAAAACAATATGTAGCCCATAGTGAAATAGGAGCAGTCAATTAAAATTTTCCCCAGCTTAAAGCTGGAAAACTGGCCTGATCTCTGACCATCTACAGCACTTAGAGAGCTGTCCTGGGGGGTATAAAATGGAAGAGATGGTCTTAGTCTTGCCTGGAAAAAGTGGGAAAGTTCCCTAGAATGGCACGGTGAAGGAGAGTGGATCTGCCTACCAGCTCAGGTACAACCCAGGCCCAGAATAAGGGCTCTGAGATGGTCCACCCCAGTATCCACTCCATCTATAAATTATTGGAGCCTGTGAAGGGGCTGGTCCTAGAGATCCAAAGTTTTGGTGTGTTCTTGGACTTGGTTTGCAAATATTTTATTGGGTATTTTTCATCTATATTGATAAGGGAAATTGGTCTGTATCTTTCCCTTGTGGGTCTTTATGTGGTTCGGGTATCAGAGTAACTGCACCCTCATAAAACAAATGGTTCAATGATACCTCTGTTTCTGTTTTGTGAAATCATTTAAGGAATATTCAATTTCTACTATAAAATCCTCTGGTCATGGTTTTTGTTTTTTCTTTTTTCTTTGTTTGTTTTTGTTTCTGTTTTTTGTTTTTGCTTGGGAAGGATTTTTGTTAATGTTTTATTGATTCTTTATGAATTTCACATCATACACACCAAACACCAGATTTCCTTCTTTCCTTCATATGTGCCCTCCTCCTTTCAACCTTCCCCTAAAAAAAAAAAAAAAAACAAAAAATAAAAATAGAAATAAAACCAATCAAAAATAAACTCTTTTGTGTGCAGCTTCAAGGTGTGTCATAGAGTATATATTTTGCCCAAAAAAGCTTTACTTGGAAATGACCACTGAAATGAGTCCTTCGTCTGGTTCAAGGCCTCTGGCTTCTGCTACACCATCAAGGCTGAATCCACACCAGGTCTCCTCTTGGAAAGACTGTTGTTGTCCTGTGTTGTTATTTTTATAAAACTGTGATTACCAGTTTCTCTCTTAACTGAGCTATCAAATAAATTATTGAGACTCTATCATAATATTTAAACAAGCTTAACAACAAAGAACTGAGTTGTTACTACTCTATTCTTTTAAAAAATATATTTTATTAATTTATTCATATTATATCTCAATTGTTATCCCATCCCTTGTATCCTCCCATTCCTCCCTCCCTCCCATTTTCCCCTTACTCCTCTCCCCTATGACTCTGACTGAGGGGGACCTGCTCCCCCTATATATGCTCATAGGGTGTCAAGTCTCTTCTTGGTAGCCTGTTATTCTTCCTCTGAGTGCCACCAGGCCTCCACATCCAGGGGACATGGTCAAATATGGGGCACCAGAGTTCCTGTGAAAGTCAGTCCCCACTTTCCACTCAACTGTGGAGAATGTCCTGTCCATTGGCTAGATCTGGGTAAGGGCTCGAAGTTTACTGCATGTATTGTCTTTGGCTGGTGCCATAGCTTGAGCAGGACCCCTGGGCCCAGATTAGCCCATCATAATATTCTTCTTGTAGGTTTCTAGGACTCTCTGGATCCTTCTATTTCCCCATTCTCCCTTGCTCCTCTCACCCAGAGTCCCAATAGGAAGTCTTCCTCTCTGTCCCACTTTCCTGTTAAGTGAAGACTTTCATGGGACATGTCCTCTATTCTTATCTCTCTAAACTAATTTGGTTTCTTCCCAGTGTACATCCCAGAGATACTTGAACTTTGTAGATTTCCTGTTCCAGTTTAATCTCCTGATGTCTCCTGGACCACTGCCAGTGGCTCAATCTCCTACTTCCTCCTCTAACTCCTCCCCCATTGATGGCAAGAAGTCCAACCCTATTTTTTCCCTTAGCTGTAAACTGCTATAATGGCATATTTGGGGACAATTGGGAGTAGTCTTAACCCGACATTGAGACAGGAGATTCTCAGAATAATGATTATAACTAGATATGGGGGGTATACACAGTTCAGCATTTGAATTACACAATAACCTTATGCCTACAGCCATGTGTCATGGAGGTCCTATAATTTTGGATCTCTAAGATGAGCCCTTCACATGCTCCAACAGTTTATATTGAAATAGGACCTTTCACAATAGCCTCAAATAATATAAAAATATCTTGCTTTAACTCTAACCAAGAAAATGAGAGACCTGTGCTGTCCCATTTCTGCTTCTCCACTCAGCATATCCAGCCCTCTTAAGTACCAGGAAGGAGTGAAGCTATGCTGCGGTCGGTGGATGCAGGAAGACTCTTGGTCAGTTTGGTGGGTTTGTGGTCAAAGAACACCTTCAGAGAATTAATTTGTTCATTGGGGAGAAGGAGACATTTATGCCCCTAGGGAAGTGTCCAAGGTCTGTGGGACAAGGTTTGTGTGGCTGTGTACAATTGGCCAGGACAGACATATTGGAAGATACTTCATCTTAATATTCAAGACTCCTTGCCAAGTGGACTGATTCATGCTCTCTCTACTCACTGAATTGTTCTGCTTGGAAAACAGCTTCTGAAGTCCAGGGAACTCAACTGCCTGAGTTCTACAGCTTGAAATCTGGAATGGTGGTACCTCTATCAGTTCTTTTGTTGTTCAGAATTGTTTTTAGCTATCCTGAATATTGTGTCTTCTCATAGGATGTTGTTAGTTGTTTTTAAAGTCTATGAATAATTTAATTGCAATTCTGATGAAGATTTCTTTGAATCTGTAAATTCTTTTTGGTAGCATTGTACATTTTACTATGCTAATCCTATCAATACACGAGTATTGGAGATTTTTCCAGCTTCTGATATCTTCTTCAATTTCTTTCTTCAAAGATTTGAGGATTTTATGATACAGTTCTGTAGGATCATAATGGACCAGGATTATGGAGGAAGAGCCTAGATGAGTCTTATAAAGTTGAATAAGGACTTGGGGAGAGGGAACCAACTGTTGTCATCCTCATCTGAAAAAGCCAGGGTTGCAGCTCTCCTTGACCCTAGAATATTTTTAGCTTCTGAGACTTGCTGCTGAATAAGCTCATCCTTTCTGGTTCTTTTTGAACTATGGCTGACTGGTTCAACTCCAGTGTTCTGGCACAAAATCAACTGAACTATGTTGTATTCTATATCTCTATTGTACTGTGTCCGTGAACTCTCTTTATTCTCTTTTTGTATAGCTCTTAAGTATCTTTTCCTTTCTGTTTGTTCTCATAAAAGGAAGGTGTATCTTAACTCTGACTCATTATGTCAAAACTTTCTCCTATTTATCACGTTGTCCATCCCTCAATTAGATGTCAAGGTTTGGGATTAAGGTGTGTACTAGAGTAGTGTCTTTATCCCAGCCATTGGGATTGTGTGTATCCTAAATAGGGGAATTAAAGGTGTTTACTAAGGGTGTGTCTGCATTCCAACAAATTGCACAGACAGACCTATGTCTTTGGATGTAATCCATTGCAATCATAGCCATGTTAATGGATTAAAATTCCTCTATAAATGCCCACTAGCGTTTTTATTTAAAAAAAAAAAAAAAAAAAAGCAACCCAATAAAGAGACAACGACAACAACAAATGTGCTGGTCAAACAGGATGTCTCTATGTAGAATAAAGCAAGTACATCCATACTTACATGACTTCAAAAACCAGATAACTTAGACAAGAGAGAAGAGGAAGTGGGGAATAGTCTTGAACTCATTGACAAGGGAAAATTTCCTGGTAAGAATACCGTTAGTACAGGAACTAAGTCTACGACCCATTGAAACAGAAAATCATCTGTAACATAAAAATATTTTTGTTTGGACAAAGTGGCAACCTATAGAATGGGATAGATTTTTACCAACTCCACATTTGGTAGAGGACTTATATTATATATAAAGAACTCAAGAAAGTAGATATCAAAAAATATCCTAATTTAAAAAATGGAGAATGGTTCTAAACAGAGAATTCTTAATTAAAAAAAAATCTTAAATGGCTTGGAAACACTTAAAGAAAGGGTCAACATCCTTAGCCACCAGGGAAAGGCAAAGAAAAGCTATTTTGATATTTCCATTTATACCCACCATACTAGATAAGACCAATAACACAATTAAAAACGCATGCATCCAAAAATGTACTATAAGAGGAACATACATCCATTGCTGTTGGGATTCCAAATGTGTACAGATATCATGTAATTCAATATGGCAGTTCCTCAGAAAGTTGGGTATCTATATATCTCAAGAGTCACCTAAATCATCTTGAGCACATGCACCAAAGATCCTTCATCCTACTATGAGAGCACTTGCTCAACCATGTTCATAGACAGAAACTGGAATCAACCTAGATGTCCTTCAAGAGAAGAATGGAATTTTAAAAAGACATATATGTACTGAATGGAATATTGCTCAGCTGTTAAAAGATGGCATTATTAATTTGTAGGCACATAGGTAGAACCAGAAAAAAGTCATCCTTAATGAAGTAACGAATACCCGGAAAGATAAATATGATATGAATTCACTTATATGTATATGGTAGCATTAAATAAGTGACAACCATGCTATAGTGTGTAGACCCAGAGAGATTAGGTATAGAGGAAGTGACTAGGGGATACACTATGGTTGTGTCTGGGTGGGGAAAAAATACATTTTATACGTGGTTTGGCAGTTGGTGGGGATGGAAACAGGAGGATAAGAAGAGGAGTGTCAGAGGTAAGGTTGATGAAGAGAGTTCTGGAAGAGACACCAGGAATTGAGGGGCAATTGAGAGTGGATATGAAAACCTAGTGCAGTGAAAATTTCCTAAAATATGTGAGGAGGATCCTGTTGAGGTCTCTTCAATATTTGAGGACAATGAGTCCCAACTGGGCATCTCTTGCCACCAAATAAGGCTTTCAGTGCTGAGACTGGATTACATTCAATTAAGTTGCTAGCCAAGAGGATCCCATGGAAATCCTCCAATAAGCCAGGTGTTTGCTCAGACAGTAGCTTGGTCTTCACAAACTGACAGAGGGGCCTCATTGTAAGAAGCAGAAACACACAACTCACTGAGCTTGGAGAAATTGAGCTGATACTTACATGGGGGATTGACCCTTATCTTCTATTTTCTTTGTTGTAGGAAGCTAATCTGCAGGCTAACAAAAGAGAAATTAAGCATATAGTCTTCCACAAAACCTTTGATCTATATTCTGTCTTGGTTACAACATATGCAACATTAAATCAACTTTGAAGACACTAATTCTGGCTATAGATTTGAAACTCACTCAGTCCACAGATATATTAGGTTCCTGTCCCACTGGTGCAATAAAATACATGAAAACAAGGCTGGAGAAATATTTTCGTAGTTAAGAACAATTTCTTCTCTTCCAGAGGACAGAGAACTGAGCTTCTATTCCCAGATTCTACATGGTATCTCACCACCAGCTGTAACTTGAGTACCTAACTGGAAGTAATCTGATACCCACTTCTAGCCTCCATATCCAGCACTACGCAAATGGTACACATATATGCAGAGAGACAAAGTATTTTCACAATAAAATTACAAGAAAAAGCTTTAAACAATTATACAAAATAAGCTTAAATAAATGGAGTTTATTTTGATGTACAGATCTCATTGATACAATCCACCATGACAGGTGAGGTATGAAAAAAGTTTCAAGCAGCCTCTGTTCTCACTGAGTCCATAATCGGCAAGCTATGAATGTAATGTGATGAGTACATTTGCTTGCATTTTTCTTTTTAATCAATTCAGGATTCAAACCTAGCATATTTATTATGTATATTCCCAAGCTAGGTAATTTCTCATAGATACACTCAGGGCCTTGTCTCTTTGTTAATTCTAATTCCTGCTACACTAAAATGAAAATGAACTGTCACAGCAGGAAGTTGGATATACTACCCATCACAGAATATGTGGTCACCAAAAATATCGTCTGTCACAACCTGTGGTCCTCCTTGTCTTAATTTCTCTGCAAAATTGACTCTCTCCATTTCTAGTATTCTTTTCATGTTCAATTCTTATCCAGACAATGTGCCAGGGATGGATGAGTTGTGATTATTTGTTTTTTATTCACATAGTCGCTCCATCTCAAAAGATAGATCCCCTTTCAATATGATGCATGACTGTGAAATAATGTAATTTGGTGAGCAATGCAATGGGTTTCTTCTTCAATGGTTGACTTCTATGTAGAAGTCAGAAGTCACTGTCAGGCTAAGTCTGTTCACTGTATGTAAAGCTTGTGAGACTGAGTTTCCCCTGCAGTTAAGACATTAGTGTCTGCTTTCTGCTTCCCCAGAAGAACAAGGATAGAATTACAAAATGTTCGTTACTCTTCTTTATGTCATACTTACGTCTCTCTGTTTTAGTTTAACAGTATTATTAAATGTCTCTTGAATCTCTTTTTCTTCTTAGTCTTTTCTTTCTTACTCTGACTCACACATGATTATAGAGAAGGAAATCTCCTCTACACACTAAACCTACTAGTGCCAGTATTCGAAGGTCAGCTTAAAGGTTCACCTCTAAATTTTAGTCATTTTCTACTCTGAAAAAAAATCCTAAACCTGTGAGTGCTGAAAATACTTTTCATTTATTTAAAATCAAGGTATATCCTTATTATCTATTTTTAAACTAATTTATTTGTCTACATTTTACTTCAGTTAGAAGGAACCTCAAGGCCTTTCATATTCCACTGTTTCTTTTCAGTATAAACAAATCTTTGCCTGAGATAAATGGGGGGGAGGAATGGGAGGATACAAGGGATGGGATAAACATTGAGATGTAACAAGAATAAATTAATAAAAAAAAAGTGGAAGAAAAAAAAACAAAATATGAAATAAATCATTGGCACAGAGTATGAAAATGGCATTTATATAATAAAACAGTCTCAGGATTCTCTTAGTTCCCAACCGCTTGATGGTCTGGACATTAAAATACCCACCCAGAGAGAAATATATTGTTACATTTGGAAAGCCAACTTTGAGACAAGTCGATTAAAGGAAGTATCACAGATGACCCCTACTCCTCAGCTGCATTCATGTGTACATCTTTTGGACATCAGAGGAATTTAGAAGTCTAGTAGTCTCCTACTCTGGAATTACTAAAATGTGTGAGTTTTCAGGCAAACACACAGAATTATTGAGTGAACTGCAAACATATTTTGGGAGTTTGAAATTTAAGCAAAATATGTTTTTAATTTGTGCTTACATATGCTATATAATGTAAAAATAAATTGATCCACAGTCAATTCCATTAAATATTTAAATTAAGAAGTAAGAATTTTATTTCCAGTCAAAGATCAAAGAGTATTAAAATGGTCTAATTACATCCACACAAATGATATCTAAATACAATTAAAACTAATTAGTACTACATATAGTCAATAATGAGACACACATAAAAAATAAATTTTGGAGATAATACTTAATAAAGTGTTATTTGTATTGTTTCAATGACACTTTTGTTCTAAGGAAAAGTTAATTATTAGACATATCAAACTATAACACACAAAAGCTGAAGGCAAAATCTTTGGAAAATAGAATAGGTCCTTTCTAATTGTAGACAATGGTTATGTTTGTTTGTTGGAAGAGGAACATGAGATAGTTCATGTTTGATTACTAAGTATTTTGATGAATTCAGTACTAGTGTACCTTAGATTTCTAATAAATATGTCTTTTTCTATTATTAAATGTGGTACAGGGTTCTGAGAGAGACTACCTTCTCATTTTACATTCTTCTCTTCTTTTCCAAACAGCATTCTAAGCTAACAGTCTAGCTCTTTGAAACCATCCCATGGTATTGTGTGTGTTTATGTGTGTATGCAGAGTGTAATGAGTTAATTATAATGCAGGATAAATATTTTTATAAAGTAGAGGTTGTGATTAGCCCTTCCTCGGGAAGTTCAAATGCTTCATTGAAAGGGGATAATGTTTTTCCAATGCCAGAATTCAAATCAATAACAGTCACTATATGTTGCATTTATATTCCACAGCACTTCCTAACTTATATTTATATACAGCAATTAGAAAATCCCCACAGAGGCCAGGGGAGATGATTCCTCTTGCTGTTAATTGCATCTCTGCTCTTGCAGAGGACCTGAGTTTGTTTTCCAGATCCCATAATAGGTGGCCCACAACTGTTATAAGGGCAAGTCCAAGGTCATGACATTTTCTTCGGGCTACCACAGACATTCACTCACATGTACCCTTCCTCATACTTATACATATAAGTAAAGATAGTTAAAACAAAATGAGTGACATTCTCATAGATTCAATTAATAAAATGAAAGCATAATGAAAGTTAAATATCTCATCAAAGGTGACATGCACTGTGCATGACGGGTACAGAAACACACATCAGCACCCCAACTTTTTCATCTGTAGCTATACAAAAACATCCCTGGGATGCATTAGTATACAAGCAAAGAGTTTCTGGTGCCAGTCAACTTAGTCAAAGTATCCAGTATGAATAATTAGGTAAGACAAACCTGAAATGCAAAACAATGTGTGGATATAAAGGGTGGGAACACACACTTATTATTTCATTTTCCTCTTAGCAGGGTATTTTTCAGATGGGCAGATAGTGTTGGCTTTTAGTAGAAGGTGCATTCTCATTGAGTACAATGTCAGAAAATCATTATTCTAACAGCTGGAAAATCACTTGTGTTGGAGTTTGTCAAAAAAAAAAAAAAATGCTGCAGTGAATAATAGCCCAAGTATTACCACATAAATGTAATAGTATAGCAACAAAATTATTTTATATTATGAAAAGGAATAATAGCAATTTTATAAATGCAGTACACAAATTAATTTAGCATAGTGCTTTGAATTTGCTTCCAACTTTTTAAAATAAACAAAAGTGATTTCTGCCTTTTGTGCTTTGGTAGAAAATAAACAAGCTTTGTAAAAAAAAAAAAAACTACTTTATATTGAAACTAGTGTAGATTGAAATCGATCAAATGGAGTAGCTGCTATTTTTAGGAACACCAAACGTTGATTGATTATAGCACATGGAGACATAATTTTTAAATTCACCACCCTAATTTTAGAATTTCAAAGGACAAAACCATACAATATAAAATTCCAAAACAATTAACAAAATAAGTTATCAACTTGAAAGGTAGTAGGAGTGGCCAAGAGAGGGGTTTCAGGGAAAAAATAGCGTGGGAAAGAGATGTAGTTCTATCTTATTCAAAAACATACTAAAAATAAACAAAATAGTGAAAAACAAAGTTCATGATATGAATACTGAAGTCCGAGAGAATGAATATGCAGCCACACAATTTCTTATAGAAAAACAAATTAATATCAAAGTGTGAGAATAGGAAATGCAAGACGTGAGGAACATTGGGTTTGGGTTATAATATGATGAATTTATCTCATTAGGCATAACACAAACTTAGATTCTGCATGACAAAATTTCAAAGGATCTTCTGTGAGGATGTACTTCCATCCTCAGGAATTTTAGATGGCATATATCGTCCTCTTACTTTTATGAAGTTACTCATAAATTTCCTCGTATTTTTTTTTTACGTAATTTGTAATGATATTTAATACACTGGACTCCCCAGAACTGGAGTTACAGGTGGTTGTGGGTGACCATGTATGTTTCAGGAACCAAACCTAGCTCTTAAGCAGCAGTTTCCAGTGATATTACCTGCTGAGCCATCTTGCCAGTGCCCTCCCCCAAAGATTATTCTTTGATATACGTTTAAAAAAATGATTAAAAGTTATTAAAAAACATTATTCTGTTCCTAATATTTATGAGCTAAGACAGCATTGTTCAATCTAAGGTTTATAATTTTTTAAAAATTTGAGTCATATAATTACAATCTGAAATGTGTGTCATATGCTTATATTTTGGATTTGAAGCCTTGATTGTCACTGGTATCTCTCTTTAAAATTCAAGTAAATTATGAAAATAATTGTTCTAAAATTAGTCTCTCTTTCCACAAGGAGGACATGGTACCACAATTTACTTTCATTCTCGTGTCAGTCACAAATGAGAAATCTCTTGCATATATGATCAAACAACTACTAATGACATGTTCCCCTGAGACCCATCTTGGTTGTCATGACATAGTTAGAATGGCTCTCAACATGCAGAGGAACACATCATCTACATTTACATGTTTGCAATACAGGGTACATAAGAAAAAAAAAACAGATTTGAAGATATGCTTAAGGGAAGACACAACCATTGGAGAAAAGTGTGTGTGACTTCTTGAAATATGCCACTCTGCCAATGTTTACATGTGTTCGGTCATCTCGGCACCATCAAATCTATTGCAGAGTGTGGTAAAATTTATTCTCCAACACTCTCTCCAACATGGTGGTTAGCAAGTACAGCTCATTTCGCTACTATATAATAATTCGGTCTTTCTAATGATAAAATCTTCCTTGAATTTGTTTGGGAGCTTGCTTTGGTTGTCATTTTTAATATCCCAGATGAGTTCTGGTTTTGAACATGTGTCCTATGGCTGATAATGTTGTTTGAAAAGGTTGTACAACTTTTAGACTTCAATATTTTTATCTGAGGACATTAATATCTTGGAATGTGCTTTGCAGAGTTTCTTTTAAATTTAATGGTCTTTACTATATAGTTCATTGGTTAAAACATTTTTTTTAATATTAATTTATTCTTGTTACATCTCAATGGTTATCCCATCCCTTGTATCCTCCCATTCCTCCCCCCCCCCCATTTTCCCATTATTCCCCTCCCCTATGACTGTTCCTGAGGGGGATTACCTCCCCCTGTATATTCTCATAGGGTATCAAGTCTCTTCTTGGCAACCTGCTGTCCTTCCTCTGAGTGCCACCAGGTCTCCCCCTCCAGGGGACATGGTCAAATGTGAGGCATCAGAGTACGTGAAAAAGTCATATCCCACTCTCCACTCAACTGTGGAAATTATTCTGACCATTGGCTAGATCTGGGAAGGGGTTTAAAGTTTACCTCCTGTATTGTCCTTGGCTGGTGCCTTAGTTTGAGCGGGACCCCTGGGCCCAAATCTGCCTATCATATTGTTCTACTTGTAGGTTTCTAGGACCCTCTGGATCCTTTTATTTTGCTATTCTCCCATGTGTCTCTCATTTAGAGTCCCAATGGGATGCCCTCCCCTCTGTCCCAGTTTCCTGGTAAGTGAAGGCTTTCGTGGGATATTGCAATTATTTAGATCCTATTCTTCCCCTCCCCCAAGTCCTTCCAGACATGATGCCACTCCGTACCCACCCAACTTTAAATTTATTCTCAGAAACAAAATACAATACTTGCTCCTGAGAAACTCAACAGAATAAAATAAGATCCAAAAAGAGAACAAACTGTAACCACATAATTGTACACACAAAAGATAATAGACCTTATAGTTTTATATTGTCACCAGGGCCTATTTAAAAATTGGCAAATAACTATGTGTGTTTATAACCCATGTAGTGTGTAGGTGGGAACAGAGAAGGAAGATTAGAAGCATTTATAACAATCCTAGGCAGGTCCAGTTCCAGTGAAAGACCCTGTCTCTAGAGAACAGGTACCCTGTGTCACTCTTTGGCATGCAAATGCACACATATGTCTAACACACACACACACACACACACACACACACACACACACACACACACACACACACACACACGAGTCAGATACCAACCACTCCCCAAAAGAAAAAGAGTAAAGAAAAAGTTAAAATTAAAATGTCCCCAGAAAAATATCAGAGCCTACATAATGTGAAAAAGTAATATTATTTGAAATAAATTGTGAAACAGTTTTAAGCTCTTATTAGTTAGTATAATTAAAATGGGCCCCAGAATTGCTACAGCTCCAGGTTGTTTTTGTTGTTGCTGTTGGTTTTTTTTTTTTTTTTTTTTTTTTTTTTTTTTTTTTTTTTGTAGTTAAAACCAAAACTGAAGACTAGTGTAGCTGTTGATGATGAAAAATACCCAAAGGCACAAGACATTATTGACCTGGATTATGTGCACCTTTGAAATTCAGGTGTATATCAGCCCTCAAACTCTGTTGCAGTTATTGAAAACATGACAGTTGACTCATACAGCTGCCCAGTGGTCTAAGGATTCAGCATTGAAATTGTCGCTTGACAAGTGTCACTTATAAAATTCTCTGTAAATCAGATATGACACTGACTTTACAACAGTGGGCTGGGTTTTGCCCTTTTCCCTTATTTTTGACATTTATTCTAACCTAAAAGATATAGGACATTAATATTTTTGGATTACTGAGGAGTTTTGTATGTAACTTGTCAACCACCACTTTGCTTCATCAGACATTTCTAAAATATCATTTGTGGTCATATCTGGAACTGTCTAACAAGTACTTGATAAAACTATATCATGGACAATGTCTCAGGGACCATGTCTCTTAATTTATCAGTGACAGAGTGATCAAACCTATAAGTTAGTTAAGAATATGCATTACAAAATGAATAAAATTTAGTCTTTAAATGTTATGCTTGTTTACAGAGTAAATTTGAAGAATAAATGTTAAGACAATATAATATTATATTTAAGAACTTGTCTATAAAAATGAAAGCATGGAAATTATTAACAAAGTTTCTTATAATGAGGTACTCTGGTTTTCATTTAGGTCTACTTATGTAACTTAGAGGTTTCAATGTTGCCGATGGTCTGCAGATCAATTAAGGGGTCAGCAGACTATTTAGTCATAGGAAGATTGCAAAAGCTGTGTGTTTTTCACAGCTCTATCTGACAAAGGCTCCACCCTAGTCATTTCATTGGAATCCTGCTGGTCATTGAGGACTCATTTTTACATACACCAAGAGGCAGATGTGGCTTTCTGACCTTAGAGTGAACTCAGGCCATTATTTATGCTATGCTAAGGAAAGATAACTCACCATGGAAACATACAGAAGTTTTTGAGGGTGGACTGGGGAAGGTCATAATACAGAAAAGCATTAGAAGTGGAAATTACTTGTGTGACCATCTTTGTCATGGTAGTAAGATAAAATAGTAGAAATAATTCTTTATTAGAATATTGTTTCAGATACAGAGTCCTGTAGCTTGTATACTAGACTTTTATTTAGATAAGCCATGACAGGCATTAATAAATACTCTGTAATACATTTTAAGTACATTAGAATAACATCATTAGGGGTTAGTTCTTCTGAATAAAAATATTAATATATGCCAAAGACATGTGATACATTATCTGTAGCAAGCCATAACAAACAATTTCAAATCATTTATATTAAAAGCACTTAAACCTGTCATGCATTTATTTAGTTTATTATATCTTCTAGGTTTAGAATCATAGTTCCTCTGAGATCTATGGATGGCTTCAAACCATTAGCATGCTACACTGAGACATTTTTCTCCTGAAATATGAAAAGCCTCCATTGTCAAATAGTTGTAGAGGGAACATTATAATCTATTTATGGATCATCTGCTGGGATTGTCTCCTAATAAGGAAATATTTTTGGAAGCTTGCCTAATGAGAAATATATTAAGAACATAAAATACCGGAACCACCCTCTATCATCCTTGAAGTGATTAAATCCTAAATGATTTAAAATAAATTCAAGCATAATGGGAAATTGTATCAGAAGACAAAAAGCCAGGAGTGCATGTCTTGTACTGCAGTGCTATGAATGAATGTTTCCTAGGGACTGCTATAATGTAATAGTTATCACATACCAACTCTTCTGGGGAAATCTTTTGTGAAAAGATAGTCCTTTACAGAAATAAAAAATATTAAAATTATATAAAAACCCCTATTATTAATTCTAGGTTGGAATCCTGCTTAGAATTTAAAGCATGCATGTTTACTAGTTCTCATAAAAAAAATCCCGTTCACTAGATATATAATTGTTTTCCAAATTAGAGCACCTAGGCAGAAGGTTTTCCATGTTTTCTTCTTTAGTTGTTATTTGCTTAAAGTTATGTGTCTATCCAACTTTCCAAGAACTCAGTAGTTACTCTAAATTATACCTTCATTTCTGTCTTTTAAAACATTGTTCTACAACCCTACATTCTACTTTCACTGTGTTTTATTTCTTACTTATAAAGTTAATACCTGACTTTATCAGTTTCTAATTAAGCAAACAATTGCTTTGCAAAGTTAAATTAAATATGTGGAGTTGAAAACATGTGATTAATTTTCTTGTAAGTTTTTAAAATAAAAGGGGTATATTTAAGAAGTATTCTTGAAACTCAGTGAAATTATAGATTAGATATTATAAAAAAATTGTATTTATATTTAGTCTCTTGTCTCATTGATATGCAAACACTTCATATTATTTCATCCTTTGTCAACTCTGATAGTTAGTTGTCTACATACCCTGCAGACTTTATTGATATGAGTCTATAAATTGCATGGGAAAGAGGAAAGATAATATTCCCTATTAGTAGTTGCTTCTGTACATAGGAAGATTACACCAAAATAGTAGATTGTTTCAGTATCTGGACAGACAGAGAAGGAGTTGTTCAATGCTATGTTAACAATGCCTACAAGTAACTTAGCAGACCTTAGGTATTAAGCTGACACATTCCTTCAAAGTGTAACTGCTGCAGCTGTGAAGGTATTAGGACCATGTTCATGTCCTCCTGTTCTACACTGAAAAGCATCAATCAGTGAATTGAACTTTCACCAGACATGAACATAAACTTGGACTATATATTTCTTTTCACCTGTGACAAAGTCAAAAGAAATATGATAGTTGCAATTTGTCTCCTGACAGCCTCTAGACTTGGATAAATGATCCATTCATACTTGACTGAATATCTTCAGATTTACCTCAAAGTAACACAAGACAGGCAATCCTTAGTAGACCAATGAGGGTTTGATTAGGCACAATCTGAGAAACAGACAAGTAGCTCAGGGGAACACAAATATCAGTCACAAGGAGCAAGAGCCAGTCTTTCTTTAAACAGAATGTGGAAACATAAATACAAATGGGATTATGAGTACCTTGTAATCTGCAACAAAAAATCCATGTATGGGAAATATATGGTGAAATAATAAAATACTGTTAGTTCAGCTGGAATTTGCCATACTTGCCAATGTTTCACCTGGAGATAGATCCAACTGAGGAGAAAATTAGAGCGTGCTTATGGAACAGCAGATTATTTATGGAAGAGATTATTCTTTACTATTATCTCAAGATAACAAAGATCACTAGATGTGGCTTGTCAGACTCTAAATAAAATGGCTTTAGTACAGTCATAAAATGAAAAATTGATACAAACCTTACTTCTCTGGATCTCTTTTAAATTATTTTATATGTTTATATTAATTATACAATAGAAGAGATTCCATTATGGCATTTTTGTACATGCATCTAATATATTTTGATTATTTTTCTACCTTGTATTTCTTGCATAAATAAAATTCTTATACCCAGTAGAAAACATATGTATGTTCTAATACAAAAGTTACAAATAAGACAATTTATGATATTTTAAAAAATTACATAAAGTATAACTTTAGACATTTATTGTTAATTCAGTAAAGAAGACATCAGCATGCCCCAAAGTTACATCATTTTGAAAATATTAATTTAAGAGTAATATATATCCTATTCAGAAGAGAGTCATTATGGCAGCACTGATCACATCCTGTGTCTGATCAACAGGACAGCAGTGATTGCAACCAAAGTACTGAAGTGTGGGCTCCAAAACACCAGTACTGATCTTTCCCAGGTGAGAAGGGAGCACATGGTATGGAACAGAGGTGGGTCCAGGCTTAGGTTACCAGAATAATCGAAAAAAATATCTCCCTGTTGCCTAAAGGCCTGTGAGCGATCTCTAGCCTCTACCCTCATGCTTGCGTGTGGTCTCTTTGCTCAGTGGTTCAGATTTGACAGTGGGCAACAAAACATCAGTGTATGGATCTCCCAGCCCAGAGAAGACCACACAGTGTCAGACATTAGTGGGTCTGACATCAGGTCACCAGCTGACCCATAGTGGGGTTCCTAAAGCCACTCACATATGTACTGTTTTCAATGGCCAATGATGGGCACAAGAAACTACCACTCAAAGCCAGAGACCGGTCGAGGGCTAAAGATCAGTGTAAAAACACAAAGAACAAAATCCATAGCAGTATGGCATCCCCAGAAAACAAGTATACCTAAGCAATCAGCCCTCAACAATCTAACACAAAAAACACAAGAAAATTACCTCATGATAATGGAAGAAATGAATAAAATTCATAAAGAAATACAACAAGATACAGTCAAACAGATAAAGGTCCTTAGAGAGCCATAAAGAAGCCAATAGAAAGGAAATGAATACATCAGTGGAAAGAATTCAGCAAAATAAAATCTGGTGAAGAAAATTAATAAAATAGTTTAAGATCTGAAGATGGAAATGGCAACAATAAAAAAGGAACAACTGGGGGAAATCCTGAAAAGAGAGAACTTACAGAAGAAAACAGAAACTACATAGGCAAGCATCATCAACAGAATATAAGAGATGTAAAAAAGAATCTCAGGTTTAGAATATGCAATGGGAGAATTTGATTCAACTATCAAAGAAGAAATTAAACCTGAAAAATTCATGACACAAAAGATGAAAAAAAATCAAGGACACCATGAAAAGAGGAAACCTAATAATAGGAATATAGGAAAGAGAAGATGCCCAGCTCCAAGGTCCATAAAACATTTTCAACAAAATCATAGAAGATAAGTTCCCCATTAAAAAAAGAGAGATGACTATATAAAAGGGCCTACAGAACACCAAATAAAGGAAACCAGAAAAAAAAAAATCCTCCAACCACATAATAATCAAAGCACTAAATCTACAGAACAAAGTAACATATTAAAAGCAGCAAGGGAAAAAGGCCAGTAACAAACAGTGGCAGGGCTATCAGGATCACACCTGCCTTTTCCGCAGAGAACACAAAATCCTAAAGGGCCTGGGAAGATGTCTTGACACTTTTAAGAGACCACAGAAGCCTGTCTAGACTACTATACCCATCAAACCATCAAAATTTTCAATAACTGTAGATGAAGAAATCAATATATTCCATGACAAAAACAAATTTAAACAGTATCTATCCAAAAATACAGCCTAACAGAAGATACTATTAGAAAATCTCCAAACCAAGTTGGCTAACTACACCCGGAAAAACATAGAAATAAATAACTTCACTTTAGCAAACAAAAATGAAGCAAGACAACGAACATACTACCACAACCCACACCAAAATAAAAACATCTAACAGTCACTGCTCATTAATCTCTCTCAACAACAAAGGGCTCAACTCTCCAATAAAAAGTCGAAGACTAACAGAATGGATTCATAAACAGGACCCAACATTCTTCTGTATATAAGAAACACACTTCACCTATAAAGTTTGAAATTACTTGAGCATATAGGGCTAGACGTTCTTCTAAGCAAATGAACTCAAGAAGCAAGCTCATTTAGCCATTCTAGTAGCTAATAAAATATACTTTCAACCAAATTTAATCAAATAAGATGAGGAAGGACACTTCATACTCATCAAAGGAACATTCAACCATGATGACATCACAATTCTGAACATCTATGTCCCAAATACAAGGGTACACACATTTGTAAAAGAAACATTAATACAGCTTAAACCACACATTTATTCTCACACATTAATAATGGGGTACTTCAATACCCCACTTTTACCAAAGGACAGGCTAGTGAAACAAAAACTAAACCAAGAAATAATGACACTAAAAGATGTCATTAATCAAATGAACCTAAAAGACATCCACAGAAAACTTTTGCTGAAACACACAAAAATATTCCTTCTCAGAAGCACAGAGAACCTTCTCCAAAATTATCCATATATAATCAGTCAGGAAGCAAGTGTCAACAGCTTAAAGTAGTTTTAAATAATACCTTGGATCCTATCAAACTATCATGGAGCTCAACCTCAACAGCAATAACAAAAAGCCTACACAAACACATGGGAACTGAAAAACTCTATTCAAAGACAACTGAATCAGGGATGTAATTAAAAAAACTATTAGGGACTTCCTAAAATTCAAAGAAAATTACGGTACAACATATACAAACTTATATGACACAATGAAAAAAGTGCTAAGAGAAAAGTTTATAGCATTAAGTGTCTTCATAAAGAGATGGGAACATACCATAAGAAAGCAATTTAACAGCACACTTGAAAGCCAAGGGAGAAAAAGAAGCAGATACACCCAGGAGGAATAGATGTCTGGAAGTAATCAAACTCTGGGCTGAAATCAATAAATTGAAAATACAGAAAATAATCCAAAGAATTAAAGAGAGCAAGTGCTGGTTTTTTGAGAAAATCAACAAGATAGACAAGCATTTAGCCAAACAAACTAAAAAGCAGAGAGACACTATCTAAATCAACACAATCAGAAATGAAAGGGGAGACATAACAATAGACATTGAGAAAATACAAAGAATCATTAGCTCATACTTTGAAAACCTATGCACAACAAAATTTGAAAATCTAAATGAAACAGACAATTTTCTTGAGATATTCCACTTACCAAAGTTAAATTAAGAATAGGTAAACAAATTACATTGTTCAATATCCCCTATGGAAATTGAAGCTGTCATTGAAAGCCTCTTAACCAACAAAAGTTCAGGGCCAGATGATTTCAGCACAGAATTCTAACAGACCTTCAAAGAAGAGCTAATACAAATACTCTTCTAACCACACCTCAAAACAGAAATAGAAATAACCTTACCAAACTCATTCTATGAGGCCACTGTCACCTTGATACCTGAAACACACAAAGATCAAACAAAGAAAGAGAATTTCTAACCAATTTCTCTTATGAACATTGATGAAAAAATACTCGATAAAATACTTTCAAACTGAATCTAAGAACACATCAAAAATATCATTCACCAGGTGGTTCATTATATGGAAAACCATCAATGTAATCTGCGATATAAACAAACTGAAATTTAAAAAAGCACTTGATCATTTCCTTAGATGCCAAGAAAGGATTTGACAAAATCCAACACCCATTCATGTTAAAAGTCTTAGAGAGATCATGGATGTAAGGCATATACATAAACATAGTAAAGGCTATATAATAGCAAGCTGGTATAGCCAATATCAAATTAACAAGAGAGAAACAAAACACAATTCCACTAAAATCAGAGACTAGACAAGGCTGCCCACTCTCTCCATAGCTCTTCAATATAGTACTTAGGTTCTAGCTAGACCAATTGTTAGAAGCACCCTGCTGTTTGAGGTTGCAGTTCTCCTGGTTCAGACAGCCATTCTGAGGTTTGATATTAGTGGAGGATTCCCTCTCCCTAGCATGGCCCTGTCTTTCTGCCTGACTACATATGTATTCTGTCTTTAGACATAGTTTCCCCTAACCACATTTGGTTTATGGCCCCTGACACAGCTGCCTGCTGGTTCTCCCCTCCCTGGGATAATTAGGTAGGATAATTAGGTACTCTGCTCTAGTTCATATCATAGCAGGATGCTGCCAAATTTAAATAAGCATTATAAAACTGGCTAGATTTAGCCAATTATGAATGGCTATCCTGGAAGTCCCCCCACTAACTCCCAAAGGATTATATACCCCTTGTCCTCCCTGATTAAAGAACAAGCTGGTAAAGCGGTTCCCAGAAGGTTTGACCTCCATTGTGCTTATGGCCTTCCAAGCCCTGTGGCATATATTCTCCTTTTGACTTGGTGGGCTGGTGGCCATCAGGCCCACCCTAGTGAAGAAAGATAACCACAAGCAATAAAACAACAAAAAGAGATAAAGGGAATCCACATCAGAAAGAAATGAAGCTAAAGTATATGCATATGTGTGTGTGCCCCTCAAAATTCCAACAAAGAATTTCTACAGCTGATAAAGACCTTCAGCCAAGTGGATGGATACAAAATTAATTTCAAACAATCAATAGCCCTTCCTATCCACAAATGACAGATAGAGTGTGAAAGTGATTAAGAAAACTGCGCCCTTCACGATGGCCACAAATAATACAAAGCATCTTGGTATAAGTAATCAAGCAAGTAAAATACTTGTATGACAAGAACTTCAAGTCTCTGAAGAAAGAAATTGACGAAGGTATCAAAAGATGGACAGATCTCCCATGATCATACATCAATAGGATCAACATTGTATAAATGGCCATCTACTGATGCAATCGCTTTCAAAATACCTACACAATTCTTTACAGACCTTGAAAAATCAATTCTCAGCTTCCTATAGAAAAACGAAAAACCCAGAATAGCTAAAATGATAACGTACAATAAAAGTTCTTCTGGAGGAATCTCCATCCCAGATCTCAATCTGTACTATAGAGCAACAGTAATAAAAAAAAACCCCAGCATGGTACTAGTATAGAAATAGGCTTATAGACCAACGAAATCAAACAGAAGACCCAGAAATAAACCCACATACTTTTAGACACTTGATTTTTGACAAAGAAGCCAAATCCATACAATGGGTGGAAAAAAAGATAGCATCTTCAACAAATGGTGCTGTTCTAACTAAATTGCTACATGTACAAAAATGCAAATAGATCCATTTTTATCACTGATTTAAAAAAAAAGTACAAATGGTTAAAAGACCTTAACATAAAACCAGACAAACTAACTGCTATAGTAAAAAGTGGGGACCATCCTGAACTCATTAACACAGGAGACAGCTTCCTGAATAGAACTTCAACTGCAAGAGAACTGCAGCCCACAGACTGGCAAAAAGCTTTCATTAACCCTACATCTGACAGAGGGCTAAAATCCAAAATATATAATGAACTCCAGAAACTAAAATCTAACAAGCAAAATAACCCAATTATAAATAGGGTACAGAGGTACACATGGAATTCTCAAAAGAAGAATACTAAATGGAAGAAAATCACTTAAAGAAATGTTCAACATCCTTAGTCATCAAGAAAATGCAAATCAAAATGACTATGAGATTCCATCTTACACCCATTAGAATGGCTAAGATAAAAAACTCAAGTGACAGCACATGCTGGTAAGGATGTTCCATCATTGCCAATTGGAGTGCAAACTTGTATAACCACTTTGGAAATCAGTCTGACACTCTTTCAGAAAACTGACCTAGCTATACCACTGTTGGGCATATACCTGAGAGATACTCTGCCATACAGCAAGGACATTTGCTCAAATTTGACCATTGCAGATTTATTCATAATAGGCAGAATCTGAAAACAGCCTAGCTGTCCCTCAACTGAAGAATGGATATAGAAATTGTGGTACATTCACACAATGGAATACTACTCTGCTATCAAAAACAAGAAAATCATGAAATTTGCAGGCAAATGGATGGAACTAGAAAAGATAGTACTGAGTGAGGTATCCCAGAAAATATGCTTTGTACGTACTCACGTATAAGCAGATAGTAGCCCAAAATAGATATCCTCTTAAAGACTCAACCCAACAGAAAATCAAAAAAGATGCTGAGACTCATAGGCAAACCCTGGGAAGAGCACTGAGATTTGTGTGGAAGAATGAGAGTTTAGAAGAACGCAGGGGGGAGAAGAGCTTCATAAGGAGACCATCAAAGACAACAAATCTGATCCAAGGGGGGCCCTTCACAAACTGATGCACAACAAAGGATAATGCATACAGAAAATCTCGACCCCCTTTTCAGATTTAGCAGATGGATGGGTCATTCTCCACATGGATCACCACCTCTGACATGGACTCTTGTGTCTGTGGTTTGATCAGTTACCCTTGGCAGGTTGGCCTTGTGGCATTTCAGAGGAAGAGGGTGAAGGCTATCCTAATGAAATCAGATGATATGAGAGGAGGGACCCCCATCAGAGGACTTGGGGAGGGAAATAACAGGGAAAAGGAGAGGTGATGGGAACAAGACGATTGGCAAGAGGGGGTATAATTGGGATATAAAGTGTATAAATTATAAAAATTAAAAATAATTTAAAGAAGAATAATATAGACATACAATTCATATTCTGTAATTCAAAATGATATGAGTTTTACCTCAAGGAAAAGGACACAAAGAAGGAGAATATTAATTCATTTTTTTTGCATTTATGTTTTAAAATTATTTAACTGTACTACTTTTGATTAAGTAGCTTAGAAAATATTTCCAAGCATGTATGGAATCATTATAAAGTCTTCTTAAATATGACTCATCTTGATATAGTATATGAGTTATAGAAAATTTGATTATATATTTTTATCAGAATAATATATTTTATTAATCAGTTTTTATATGGCTGGGAATAAACTATCTGATGAGAAAAAGGTTAATTTTTAGTCTTATGAATCTTAGTAGTAATTTTCATGCATGTTTAACCCAACATCCTTTTCATTGTAAGTTTTCTATAGCTAATCTTTTAATTAATAATGTTAAGAGTTCCCAGGCAACTTTTATACTTATCTTCCTACTCAAGAGATAATATAGGAATATTTAAATGCATAAGTCATGAATTTGTTATGTCCACAATATACTATAATAAGAAATAAATTGTTTCTTACACTCCATTAAGAAATAAAGGAACTTATCTTCTGATAACATATAATTATGTTACTTAATAATTCTGTCTGACCCTGGTATAGCAGTATTCTTTTATTTCTTTTAGACATAATTCAAAAATACATTAAAACAAATGTTAAAAGATACACACAACTGGATATAATTTTAGGTTGTTCAGCATAAGAATAAAATATATCAAAAATCAGTTATTCTATCTTAAAAAATATAATTATATTTTTAGTAAGCAAAGACCAGATTTTGAGAAGTATGAATGTGAGTGCATGTGAATCTGTATTAATAATGAACAAATAATTACCATTTCTAAAAATTTTCATAAATAAAATATTAGTTTAAAAGCTATTACTTATCTTTTTAATACCAAAAATTTTATATTATGTAAAAAATATAACTTGTTATTTTAAATGTTTTAAGGAACTGCATTGTCTTATTCACCTGGGTTATTGGAAAGAAAATACAGTAAGAATTTACATAAATTTAACCATAAAATTAACCTCCATGATTCACATTAGATACTAGAAAATTGGACATTCCAATGTGATTGAATCAAAGCTTCCACTCTTATCTTTAATAAGTGCTAAAAATCTCAAGTATCTTCAGTAATATAAACATTCTCTAGATAACATCATTGTAAGAAAGTACATCTGTACTAGTTAGATGCAGTGAGTTACTTAACATAAAATAACAACAAATACAATAATAAATTAAATATGAGGTTGGAGGGAAGCATGCTGTAATGGCCAGGAACAGTTTTGGAATTGGTTAGCTCTTTGACATTCTTAAGGTGCATTCTGTGTACGTGTATGACATTTTCAAAGAGTAAGGATTTTACAGAAATCATCAAGAAAAAATAAAACAGAATTCTTATATGTAATGTAAAAATACAACAAAAGAACTGGTATTAACTTAAGAACCAAATCAATTAATTTGGAGGTACAAGATGCAATTATTTTCAGATTCCTTTCCTTCAGTAATGGTGAAACATGAACTGATTCATAGGACAAGGTTCATGCTTTCTCCATGGTAATCATAGCCAGAAGTTGAGCTTGATACCTAGGTTTCAGAGTGATCTTACCTTTGTTTCTCCATTAATTGAAGTCAACCACACTGAGAAAACTCATCATTTTGATCCCTTATTTTAAAGATAATAAAATTAATATTCACAAATGTACAACTATCTAGGCAATTATCCCAAAGTTATAGGATTATAAGTTTTCTTCATGTTCAATAATGTTATGGCACCTACATACTAAAGGCATACAATAATTTATTGCAAACTAAGTAAATGTTTCAACCTTGGAAGACAGATTGCATAAACTAGTATTAAGGTAAAATATTCTTCATGTGCCTTAAAACACACCCAACTGTGATAAAATGTCCCCTGTCCTCTGCACTCCGTTTCTGTCCCATAATATTGTTTATATTCCTGGAGTCCTGCCAACACCAATGAAAATCAGGTAAGACTTTGCCCCAAGCCCCTAAACCACCAAGTCCCTTAAAAGCACACTGAATAGTGGTAACCTGCACCCTGTCCCTTACATTGCATTGTTCTGCCCACAACCATGCCTGTTTTTCCAGATGTCTGACAGCATCAGAGGCAACCATGTAAGGACCTCTCCACAAATATCTTGCTTTCCCTAAAGCTAACCCAGCAGCATTAAAACTGCACCCCAATTCCTGGGTGCACAAATGTGCCTGCTTTACTAAAGACAACTCTGCCACAAGATACCACAGGCCACATGTTGGTAATATGGACCCGAGAAGCAAGGATAGTACTGAAAACCCCAGAAGACATGCAGGTCAAGAAAACCCCAGGGGAGAGAGCCTACTGGACCTGAAGAATTACTAATAACCAGAAGCCCTGGACTCTTAGGCCAGAAAATAAAGAGAAAAAATAAACAAGGGGAGACAAAAGACCCATCCAACAGATATAAGCTTAAAAGTAAGTATATAAAATTATAATGACCATAATACTTACACCACTAAAGGTCAACATAAGAGCACATTCAGCAAAAGCCATAGAGACATGGCACCACCACAGCCCAGCTCTCCTACAAACACTGAATATGCTAACATAGCTGAAACACACACAAAAAATGACTTTAATCCAATCTTATAAAGATGATAGAGGCCTTTAAGGAGGAATTGTATAAATCTCTTAAAGCATTTTTAACAAAATAATATAAGAAAACTTCCTAACCTAAAGAAATAGATGCCTATAAACATACATGTAGCTTACAGAATACTAAATAGATTGTCTCTAAAAAAGAAAACCCTCCTCACACATAACAAGCAAAATACTAAGCATACAAAACAACAAAAGACTATTAAAAGACACAAGGGGAAAGACCAAGTAACATATAAAGAGAAACTTTTTAGAATTATATCTGACTTTTCAACAGAGATTCTAACACCCAGAATGGTCTGTGCAAATGTCTTCAAAACCCTGGGAGATCACATATGCCAGCCCAGACTCCTGTACCCAGCAAAAATTTCATTCACCATAAATGGAAAAAATCCCAGGATATTCTATGACAAAACCAATATTAAGCAGTGTCCATTCACAAATGCAGCCTTACAGAAGATACTAGGATGAAATTATGTTAACTAAATCCAAAGGCACATAGTAAATAAATAACTTCACACCATCAAGGAAAACACACACACACACACACACTACCAACAACGTCAAAAAAAAAAAAAAAAAAGGACATAACAATCATTGGCCATTATATTTTGCAAGAACAATGGACTCAGTTCTCAAAAAGAAACATCAAAATGTATGCAACAACAAGATGCATTATTATATGTACAAAGACACACCTTATCGTCAAACACAGGAATTACCTTAGAGTAGAGGACTGAAAAAAATTTTTTCCAAGCAAACAGACATAAGAATCAAGCCCGAATAGTCATTCTAACAGCTAATAACGTTTCATCCAAACAGAAAAGAATATCCCTCCTTATCAGTATGTCATAGAACCTTATGCAAAATTGACCATATACTCAGGTGCAAAGCAAGTCTAAACAGATACAACAAAACTGACATAATTCTCTGTATTTTAACAGACTACCATGGATTAGAGCTGGACTTCAACAACACAAACAAGAGGATGCCTACAAACTCATGAACACTGAATAACTATCTACTCAGTAATGATTGGGAAAAGAAAAGCATAAAGAAAGAAATTAAAGACATTCTATAATTCAATGAAAATGAATGGACCACATACCCAAACATTATGGGATACAATGAAACAGTGCTAAGGAGAAAGTAAATTCCAATAAGTGCTTTCATAAAGAAATTAGTGATATCTTATGCTAGCCACTTAGCAGGAAACCTAAAAGCTCCAGAACAAAAAGAAGTAAAAACTCACAAATAATAGAGCACATGAAATAATCAAACTCAGGGCTGAAATAATTAAAATATAAACAAATAGAACAATACAAAAACTCAGTAAAAAAAAAAAAAACTAGTTCGTTCTTTAAGAAAATCAACAAGATAGACAAACCCTTAATCAAACTAATTAAAAGGCAAAAAAGTAAACAAAATCAGAAATAAAAAAGTGGAACATAATAGGTACCAAGGAAGTCAAAAAAATCATTAGGTGTTACTTCAAAAACCTGTACTTCACAAAATTGAAAAAAAAACTTTAAAAAATGGATAATTTTGTTTATATATGCCACTTATTAAAGTTAAATGAGGATCAGGTAAACAATCTAAATAAACCTACAACCACCAAAAAAAAAAAAAAAAAAGGAGGAAGAAGAAGAAGAAGAAGAAGAAAGAAGAAGAAGAAGAAGAAGAAGAAGAAGAAGGCGGCGGCCCAGGGCCAGATGGATTTACTGAAGAATTGTGCCAGACTTTCAAATAAGAATTAATACCAATACTCTTCAACTTATTCCCCTAAAAAGAATGAGAAGGAACACCATCAAATCTATTTTTTAAAGCCACAGTCACCCTGATATCTAAAACAGACAAAACCTTTGAAGAAAAAAAATCAAAGTAGATATTAGAAGATGAAAAGATCTCCAATGCTTATGAATTGTTAGGACTAACATAGTAAAGATTGCCATTCTACCAAAAAGCAATCTACCTGAATTTAGAAGAACACTAATACATACATACATATATATGATATATGATATATATATATATATCACCCTGCACAAAACTCAACTACAAGTGGATCGAAGACACCAACCACAACCAGATACACTAAATCTAATATAATAAAAATTGGGAAATAAACTAGAATGCACTGTTGCAAGAGACCATTTGCTGAACAGAACACCACAACAGCTCAGGAAATAAGATCAACAGTCAAAATGTCCCCTGAAGGGGGAGACCTGGTGGCACTCAGAGGAAGGACAGCAGGTTACCAAGAAGAGATTTGATACCATATGAGCATATACAGGGGGAGGTAATCCCCCTCAGGAACAGTCATAGGGGAGGGGAATAAGGGGAAAATGGGAGGGAGGGAAGAATGGGAGGATACAAGGGATGGGATAACCATTGAGATGTAGCAAGAATAAATTCATACAAAAAATAAAAAAAGAAATGTTCAATGTCCTTCATCATCAGGGACATGCAATGGGAGTCTGAACTGGTCATATCCAGTAACCAGGTAAGACTTCCAATGGAGGAATTGGAACATCAACCCAGTCACTAAATATTGGACACACAATTTGTCCTTATAACACTGTGTGCATAGTAAAAGATGGAGACGGACAAACCAGTGACTGTCTCAACTTTGGACAATGCCATGAGAGGGAGCACACCCTTGACAATATTAATAATATTCTGCTTTAAATTAAGACAGGAGCCTAGTATAACTGTCATCAGAGAGGTTCCATCTGGATACTTATGAATTCATTAAGTACATCTTGCAGAAGCTTGTGGAAGAGTGAGAGGAAGGATTGAAGGAGCAAGAGGGATCAATGCTCTCATAAAAATACCTACAGAATCAACTAACCTGGACCCATGGGTGTTCAAAGAAACTAAACTGCCAACCAGAGAGCATGCATAGAACATACCTAGGCTGTTTGCACATATGTAACAGTTATTGGCTGAGTATTCATGTGAGATTTCTAATATGGAAATATGAGCTGTCTCTTAGTAAATTGCCTGCCTTTTGATCCCTTTCCTCCAATTGGACTGCCTTTCCTAGCCTCAATAGAAGGTATGCGTAGTATTACTGAAACTTGAAAAAATATTCTTCATAAAATTAGATTAAGAACACTATACACTTGAATAAATCAGAGGCAAGAGCCCTCAGATCATATTCCTAATTGGATATTTTGCTTTCGGTTTTTATATATGTTGGCCTCAGTCTTTACTTGACTCAGTGAAAGTTAGAGGGAAAAGTCCTTTGAAAGTGGATGTCTGCAGAGTGTGTGGGTGTTTTCATTCTTTTGTTTTTGTGGATTTCCAGTTACTTACTTCCTGTGTTTTTCTGGTTTTAGTTAACCTCCTTGGGTTGGATTTTTCCTTACAGTATCTTCTGTAGGGTTGTTTTTGAGGCTAGGTGTTAATTAAACTTGGTTTTCTCATGGAATATATTGTTTTCTCTATCTATGCTGATTGAAAGTTTTGTTGGGTATAGTAGTCTTTCTTTGGTAGAGTATTCTTTCTTGGTTCCATACACTTAATATAATGATTTTTTTCTGATTCAATCTTTTTGGAGTTCTGTAGGCTTCTTGTATGGTTATGGCATTTCTTTCTTTAGATGGGGAAAGTTTTCTTTTTTTTAATTTTTTTATTAATTTATTCTTGTTACATCTCAATGGTTATCCCATCCCTTGTATCTTCCCATTCTTTCCTCCCTCCCATTTTCCCATTACTATGATTTTGTTGAAATATTTTCTAGGTCACGGAGTTTGGAGTCTTAGCTTTCTTCTATTCCTACTATTCTTAGGTTTTGTCTTTTTATAGTGTCCTGGAAATTTTGTGTCAGGAACTTTATAATTTAACATTTTCTATAACTTCAACCATATATCAATATTCCATTTTTTGTATTCTGTTGATTCTGTTAGACTGGCTTGTGTCTGCAGTTCCTGTACTCTTCCCTAAGTTTTCTAACTCCAGGATTGCCACAGGTTGTATTTTCTTTGTTGCTTCTTATTCCCTTTTCTAATTCTCATTCAGAAAGATAAATAAAATAGACCCAGGAATCAGCTGAAGAGAAGAAACAGAAAGGGAGCCTATCATAGTGGTCCTCTGAAAGAATCCACCCAGGAGATGATCCAATCAGATGCTGAAACACACAGAGAGATGGCTGCACCAACCATGGACCATGCATGGTGTAGACCTAAACCCTCTTCCCAGATGAAGTAGATAAGCAGTACAGTCTCCTTGTGCATCCCATAATATTGGAAGCAGGGACTAGTAATGACATGTACTCTGGCTCCCACATGTTGGTCACTTCCCCCTGGTTGGGCAGCCTTGCCAGACCACAGAGGAAAAGGCTATAGTTAGTCCAGATGAGACTTGGTAGGCTGAGGTCAGATGTTAGGGGAAGAGGGCTCCCCTTTTTGAGGGATGGGGGAGGGAGGAAGAAGGTATGAAGGAGGGAAGGTGGGATCAGGGGTGAAGAGCGAGGGGGCTGCAATTGGGATGTAAATTGAACAAATTATAAATAAATATAAAGAAATAAACCAAAAGACACAAATTTGGGTGGATAGATCTGGGAGGAGTCAGTGTGTTGTGAATACTGACAAAATATACTTAATGAAATTTTGAAAGAATTTAGAAAAATAGGAGAAAACATGTCTGGTTTTTTCTTTCATCTAACTTAATTACTTACATTTTTCATATGAATGAAGGGTTCTGAGAATGTAAATTCACATTAGAGGAAGCAAAACAACAGTGTATGTCCAGAAGATGAGCCATGAGTCAGCCTCTCAGTCAAGAGGATAATAAAAGACAGAGACTATAAGCCTCTGTTGTGTTTCTCTGTCATAGCTATGAAGTAGATTCTTTAATCCACATATAATGATATGGCTTGTTTCATCACAAAGCTTGACAGTTGCCACCACAAAGGAATTAACTTTCCTGGAGCAACACGTTGAATTTTCTCATTCTTTACTTCTATAACAGATGAAAGGGCCTGGGGACCTGAACTTTCTGAAGAAAAAAAATAACTATTTTCCTGAATTTAGTTCCTCCTTTCACACTACTTCATACATACCTTGTTGTGATTCTTATACCAGCAAGTTGTAGCCCTGCTGTAAAGTTTCTATATCTTTGCAAAGCTCCTCCTTGCTGATGATTGGCTTTTTATAACCCTTACCTTTAACGTAATGTAATACTTTAAACAACTGTGATAACAGATATATTCATCAACAGTACAAATTCTCTATATCATTTTTTCTATTAATTGGCTTTTCATTACTCTAGCAAAATATCCAAAAATTAACTTAAATAAAGTAAACATTTACACTGCATTACATTTTCAGTTTATAGCATATTTGCCGTTTTTAAATCTTATCCTTCTTCAATGCACAATACTATTTTACCAGCACAATGTGCAGCACACCTACTAATGTATTAAGGGGTTACTATTTCTGTGATTAAAGACCACAACCAAAGCATCTTGGGGAGTAAAAGTTTGATTCATTTATCTGTCTTATGTTTCCATTCATATTACAGTTTATCAAAAAAAAAAAATTCAGGACAGTACTTAAACAGAACAGGAATCTGAGTTCATGAGCTGATGCAGAGGAATGCTATTACTGACTTAGTCTTCATAGCCTGCTTACTTATAGAACCCAGGACAGCAAGCCTAGGGGCAGTACCATCCACAATAGGCTGGGCCCTCCTCCATCAATCACAAATTAAGAAAATGCCTTGGAAGCTTCCCTCCAGATGAACCAATGAGGGCATTTTCTTAATTGAGGTGACATCCTTTCAGATGGATCTATCTTGTGTCAAGTTCACATAAAACTACTACACCTACATACCTCAGAGTATCTAGAAAGTATAGCATGAGAGGCCAGAACCTCACAACTCTCATCAATAAGAAATTCACAGTCCCTAGTAATGTCAGGCAGAATACCAATCCTTTATCCCAAGAGTCTTAGAAGAACATTTTAGACACAAAATGTAGCAGCATGGTGGGGTTCTTACTTGCTTACAAATTGGTTGCCAATAAGTGATAGTAGTAATTCTATTGTTTAATAGCCTCCTAATAATGATAGAGAAGAATTAGGCCACGCCAACTGATAGATTATACCTTCAAACATTTAATATTGCATTATTTTCCTGAATTGATATGCTGGCTTTGAATTCTACTGTGTCATACTGTGATTTCCATTGTGAATTACAAATGGAGAAAATGAATACTGATGCCTTTTATGTTTCCACACCAGGCTATGGACATTTTGATGCTATTATAAACAAGTGGGTATTAAAAGGATGTTTAACTTATACTCTGCTTAGGATGCTTTGCACACATTCAACACAGTCACCTGAGTTCCCATCAACTTTGCTGGACTCAGGCCAAAGAGACATGATTTCCCATCAATCATATGAACTTGGTTGATTTCAGCACACAGGTTTAATCACTTTCCAGATCTCTTCATAGTAGAATTATGATGCTACACAAAGTCTAAAAACCTAGTGTAGTCACTATTTTGTGTTTCCTGTACCTGTGTAGTTAGGCAAGAACACCTATTGGTATTATAGGATTCAGGCTCACAAGAATTTGACAATGTTGAAATTTCTGCTATGTGAAAGAGTGTAACATTGGTATTTTCACTTATTGTCTCCTCAAATGTGTTTTTTAAATTAGGTGTTGATCCCTATCTGCACTTAAACTCATTGCAGTGATGTTGTTTTCCATAATAAAAAGATCCATATATAGTTATTCAATAAATTTTCTATGAAACATTCAATAACCTCAAAAAGTTCTTCAAGTTGTTTTGCTTTCTTAAAAATTACATTTTCCCCATTGATATAAACATAACTTTTGGTTATTTTTGTATATTAAATTGTTTACAGTTCTGATATAAATACTATAGTAATTTTTAGAGAGTAATTCCATTATCATATTAATGTTACAGATGAAGTTCAATGTTTATGAGTATATGCAAATGTACACAAAGAAAAAACAAATTAAGTATAATTATTATTATTATTTTTTTTCTACTAATTTTTTAATGAATTTATTCTTGTTACATCTCAATGGTTATCCCATCCCTTGTATCCTCCCATTCTTCCCTCCCTCCCATTTTCCCCTTACTCCCCTCCCCTATGACTGTTCCTGAGGGCGATTACCTCCCCCTGTATATGCTCATAGGGTATCAAGTCTCTTCTTGGTAACCTGCTGTTATTAAATGATAAAGTCAAGGTTTGAAGACTATATAAAATAAATGTTTATGTTCTTCTATTTATTAGCTTACAGATAATACTGATTTATTTTCTTATTAAAAATAAAACCCGCAAAATTTAATTTAACAGGTGGTTCAAATTCATTCAAATATAGCCACCTTTGATTCTCAGCAGAGTCCTATTGAATGCCTGTGAGGTCTATACATGTAAATAAGTCACTGAGCAATGAGCAATGTTTGTTATTGACAAACTGATCTCCATGCATAAAATAATTCATTAAGTTATTCTAAAGTAACTAAATCACAGAGGACATATGACATTGACTTAAATATTAATTTCTATCATTAATCAGCTGGACATGGAGAAATCTATACTTCCCAACTGGGCACGTTATTTGCAAAAGGATGAAGCTAAACAAAAGGGTCTCTTTTTATGAGTCTAAATTCCACCGGCAAGAGCTCAACCTGGTCACACACACGGTGCTCAGTTTCATTTTAAAGTTGCAAAAGTTTAGGGAAATTCTTTTTCTTTCATATATATTTTCTTTTAAATTTTTATTTAACAGATTCTTTTTTCACACAACACTTCTATATCACAGTTTCTCTTTCCTCCACTACTCCCAGATCTCCAAAAGATCCCTCACTCCCTTTCCATTTCTTTTTCAAGAAGACGAAATAAGACACAACAGGAAAATTTTTATTTTCAAGAAAATTGAATGTTTTTTTAAAATACTAACCTGCTTCTCGGCCCTCCTTTTCTTCCCAGTTTCTCCCTCCCCTCTCCCCTGTACCCTATTTATCCACTCCCCATCTCCATTTCTCTTCAGAAAAGGGCAGTGCTCCAATGAATGTTAACCAACCATGGCAAATCAAGCTGCAGTAAGACTAGCATCCTGCCCTAATATTAAAGCTGGATAAGGCAACGCAGTATAAGGGAAAGAATCACAAAAGCAGACAAAGCAAATAGAAACAACCCCTATTTTCACTGTTAGGCGTTCCATACGAAGATCTAACTCCACAACTGTAACACACATGCAGAGGACTTAGGTCAATCCCATGCAGTTTCAGTGATTGTCAGTTCAGTCTCTGTGGACCCCTATGAGCCAGGGTTAGTTGATCTTGTGGATTTTCTTAAGGAGTCCTTGACCACTCTGGCCTCTACAACCCTTCCTCCTTTTAGCAGAGTTCCATGAACTCCACTTAATGTTTGGCTGTGGGTGTCTGAATGCATTTCTAACAGGAAGTCTTTCTGATGACAAAAAGGGTGGTCATAAATTTTGTGGCAGGTTTAGTGTATCAATCCCTCCACAGGAAGTGTTGCTTGGTTACAGGAAATGGCCAGTTCAGGCTCTTTATGCAGTATTGTTTGGAGTCTTAGCTAGAGACACCCTCATAGAAACTTTGGAGTTTCTACTGCACTAGTTTTTTTTGTTTGTTTTTTGTTTTGTTTTTGTTTCTGGTTTTTTTGCTCAGTAGAGAGATGTTACCTCAAATTACTCCACAATATAGAAATAGAAGGAAAATCTCCAAATTCACAATATGAGGCCACCATCACTCCAATACTTAAACCAAAGACTTGAGGAATAAGGAGAATTACAGACCAATTTTCCTTCCGAATATTCTTGCAAAAATACTCATTAAAATACTTGCAAACACATTCCAAGAACAACCACTATAGCTTCATATCAGAGATACATGGATGTTCCAACACAAAAGGTCTGTTGATGTAAACCATGATATAAATCAACTGAAAGAAAAAAGAGCAGACATGATCATCTGATTAGATGCTAAAAATGCCTTTGAAACAATCCAATACCTTTTCTTAATAAAAGTCTTTTAAAGGTCAGGGATACAAGGTACATACCTAAACATAATTTTTTAAAAAATTACAGAAAGTTGATAGCTAACATCAAAGTAAATGGAAAGAACCTGAAAAAAATTCTACCAAAACTAGAGACAAGACAAGGCTATTCACTCTCTCAATATCTATTTAGTATAGCACTTGAAACTCCAGCTAGAGCACTATGATAGCTGAAGACAATCAAAGGGATACAAATTGGAAAGATAGAAGTGAAAGTATCGCTATTCACAGATGACATAATAGGTGACCCCCAAAATTCCACCAGGGATCTCCTTCAGCTGAGAAAGAACTTCGGCAAACTGGCTGGATAAAAAAATTAACTCAACCCAGATATGAATCCACACACATATAGTCACCTGATTTTTTACAAAGAAGCCAAATCTATTCAATGGAAAAACGACAGCATCTTCAACAAATGGTCCTGGTCTAACTGGATTTCTACATGTAGAAATATGCAATTGGACCCAAACTTGTCACCATGCACAAAACTCAAGTACAAATGGATTAAAGACCTCAATATAAAACCAGAGACACTAAATCAGTTAGAAGAAAAACTGGGGAAGAGCCTGGAACACATTGGCACAGGAGACAACTTCCTGAACAGAACGCCAACAGCCCAGGCCTTAAGGTCAGCAATTAATAAATGGGCCCTCATCAGGCTGAGAAGCTTCTGTAAGGCAGGAGACACTGTCAAAAGAACAAAGTGACAGCCTACAGACTGGGAAATAATCTTCACCAACTCTGTATCTGACAAAGGTCTAATATCCAAACTTTATAAAGAACTCAAGAGATTAAACGCCACCAAACCAAATAACCCAATTGAGAAATGGGGCTCAGAATTAAACAGAGAATTCTCAACAGAGGAATACCAAATGACTGAGAAACACTTAAAGAAATGCTCAAGGTCTTTAGTCCTCAGAGAAATGCAAATCAAAACAACTCAGAGATTCCATTTTACTCCCATCAGAATGGCTAAAATCAAACATTCAAGTGACAACACATGCTGGCGAGGATGTGGAGAGAGAGGAACACTCCTTCATTGCTAGTGGGAATGCAACTAGTACAGCCACTTTGGAAATCTATCTGGTGCTATCTCAGAAAACTGGGAATAAGGCTTCCCCAAGACCCAGCTATTCCATTCCTTGGAATATACCCAGAAGATGCTCCAGCATACAAAAAGAAAATTTGCTCAACCATGTTCATAGCAGCCTTATTCATAATTGCCAGAACATGGAAACAGCCTACGTGTCCCTCAGTAGAAGAATGGATAAAGAAACTGTGGTACATTTACACTATGGAATACTACTCAGCTATTAAAAACAAGGAATTCCCATAATTTTTGGACAAATGGATTGAACTAGAAATGATCATATTGAGTGAGCTAACCCAGAAGCAGAGAGACTCAAATGGTATATACTCACTTATAACTGGACACTAGCCCAAGGGGCAGGTCCCTTGAAAGTCTGCACCTACCAGGAAAGTGGGATAGAGGTGAGGACATCCAATTGAGACTCTAGGTGAGAAAAATATAGGGGATAGGGAAGTAGGTGGATCCAGAGGGTCCTAGAAACCTACAAGAGGAACATTATGATGGGTGGATCTGAGCCCAGGGGTTCTGCTTGATCTAAGGCACCAACCAAGGAGAAAACGTGCAGTCATCATCAAATCCCTACCCAGATCTAGCCAGGGATAGAACATTCTCCACAGTAAGTGGAGACTGGGGACTGACTTTCACAGGATCTCTGGTGCCCCATATTTGGCCATGTTTCTTTGTTAGGAAGGCCCAATGGCACTCTGAGGAAGGATAGCGGACTATCAAGAAGAGACTTGATACCCTAACACCATATTCAGGGGGAGGAGGTTCCCCTCAGTCACAGTCATAGGGAAGGGGGGTTGGGTTGAAAGTAGAAGGGAGGAATGGGAGGATGCATGGGATGGGATAGAAAATGAGATGTAATATGAATTATTTTATTTTTCATTAAAAATGTGTTAAAAATTAACTCAAATAAGTCAGTCCAAAGGACAAATGGGTTGAGATAGAAATGAGGGAAACAACATTCTTCACAATAGCCACTAATACTATACAATATCTTGGGGTAACTCTAATCAACCAAGAGAAAAGCCTGTATGATCTAAATTTCAAGTCTTCAAAGAAAGAAATTAAGGAGATTTAAGAATATGGAAAGATGTCCCATGCTCATGGATTAGTAGGGTTTACATAGTAAAAATGGCCATCTTACCAAAATCAATCTACAGACTCAGTGTCATTCCATCAAAACTCCAATATAACACTTTATACAACTTGAAGGATCCGTACTCAACTTCATTTTTAAAGCAGGATAACTTGTTGGATATTAGATTTTCTGTCATAGCTTTATCTTAGAGATAAGTTCATATTTACCTGGTGCTCCTCCTGGATTTCCTTAATTTAAATCTAAAATGATATCACCTACCATATGTTACTATTTCAAAACTACTTTCCAGTCAGGGTGAACTTCACTGAAAGTCCTATGAGGCACCATCCTAAAAAGAAAAGAATTGAGGCTAATTGATGACTGTGACTCCCTTTTGTTTTTGTTTTTTAACTTTAAACTTTATTAATTTAGTTGTTCACTTACATTCCAATCATAGTCCCCATCCTCCTCCCCTTATGGTCCTTCTCACAGTCAAATTTCCCTTCACCACTACTCCGTAGGAATGGGGGGCCCCACTAACCTACTCAGCAATTTAAGCCACATTACAATGATCACTTCCTCTTCCACTCTGGCCTGGCAAGGGAGCTCTTCCAGGCAGAAGTGACTAGAAGCTTTCAGCAGAGTCAATGATGTCAGCAACAGCCCCTGCTCTACTTGCTAGGGGACCCACAAGAAAACCAAGTTAGGCATCTGGTGTATATGTGTAGGGGGCCTAGGTCCAGTCCATGCATGGTCCTTGGTCTCTGCAGCCAGAACCCCAGGCCTAGACAAGTTGTCTCTCTTGGTCTTCTTGTGAAGTTCTTGTCCTCTCTGGGTCCTTTGATCCTTCTTCTACCTCCTCCACAAGTTTCCCTGTGCACCTCACAATCTTTGATTGTGAGTCTCAGCATTTGTTTTGATCCTTTGTTTGGTGGACCCTCTCAGAAAATAGCTATTCAGTTTCCTGTCTGCAAGCACAGCTGAGTGTCTGTTTTAGTGCCAGGAGTTGACTCTCTTCCATGCGGTGAGTCTTAGGTTAGGCCTAGGATTAGTAGAGCATTTCCTCTATCTCTGCTCTATCTTTTTCATGGCAAATATTGTAGACAGGGCAAATTTTAGGTAGAAGATTTTGTGGATGGGTTGGTGTTCCACCATCCTCCACAAGGAGTCCTGTGTAAGAGTGTGGCCTCTTCAGTTCCCCATAACACCCAGTCCTAGGGGTCTCATCTAGAGTCACTCCCATACCCTCCACGGAACCTACCCTGTTGTAACTCTCCAGCTTGTTTCAGAAATGTCTCTGCCTGAGCTTTCTCTGGTCTCTGCAAGTTTTCTGCCCTCCCTATTCTATTTCCCCTTCCAAGTGAAATTCAGGCATTCTTGCTTGAGGCCCTCCTTGTTACTTAGCTTTTTTGGATCTGTGAATTGTAGGATGTGTATCCTGTGCTATATGGCTAATATCCACTTATAAGTGATACAAACCACATGCATATTTCTGAATTTGTCTTGCCTCACTAAAGATAATACTTCCAGTGGTGTTCATTTGCCTGCAAATTTCATGATTTCTTTTTTTTTTTTTTCAATAGCTGAGTATTATTCCATTGTGCTAATGTACCACAGTTTCTTTATACATTCTTCAATTGAGGTACATAAAGGTTGTTTCCAGTTTCTGGTTCTGAGTAATGTTCAGTTAACACAATTGGGCAAGTGTCTTTGTTGTATGGTGCCGCATCTTTCGAGTATATGCCAGGAATATTATGGCTGGTTCTTAAGGTGGAGCTATTTTTAAGTTTCTGAGAAAGTGCTAGATTGCTTTTTAAAGTGATTGCACATATTTTCACCTCCACCAGCAATGGAAGAGTGTTCCCCTTTTTCCACATTCTCTCCAGCATGTTCTGTCACTTGAGTTTTTGATCTGAGCCTTTCTGGTAGGTGTAAGATGGAATATCAGAGTCGTTTAGATTTGCATTTCCCTGATGACTAGTGATGTTGAGCATTTATTTAAGTACTTCTCAGCCATTCAAGATTCCTTTATTGAAAATTCTCTATTTAAAGTGTAACTAGGGAGGAATGGAACAAGTGTAAGGTAGGGACACTATAGATAGAGCGTAAAATTTCTCCCTTCCTATAGTTAGGTGAAATTTATAGTACACTCTCCAGTTTTTCTTGCTGTAGGTTGTTTATTGTCTATACATGTAATATAAATATATATGTAAAAATATTTAATTAATAAAAAAGAAAAAAATAGCATCCAGTAAACACAGAAAGCATAAATGACTACTAGAAAAATAAACATCTTTAAGTTCAACAGAAAAAAAGAAAATTCTCTATTTACCTCTGTACCCAATTCTCAATTTCAATAGGAAAAACCAAAGTACCCAGAGTAGTTAAAACAATCCTATACAATAAAATAAATTCTGGAGGTATCACCATCCCTGACTTCAAGCTGTACTACAGAGCAGTAATAATAAAAGTGCATGGTTTTGGCATAGAGAAGGACCAATCAACTAGTGGAAATGAACTGAAGATCCAGAAATAAGCCCACACACCTACTGGCACTTGATTTTTTTTGACAAAGAAGCCATGCCATAAAAAAAGGAAAAAATGTAGCATCTTCAACAAATGGTGCTGTTCTAACTGGATGTCTAAATGTAGAAAAATGTAAATAAATTCATATTTATCACCTTGCACAAAATTCAAGGCCACATAGATCAAAGATGGCAACATAAAGCAAGAGCACTAAACATACAGGCTAGAATCTGGGAATTAGCCTTGTACTCATTGGCACAGGAGAGAACTTCCTAAGTAGAACATGAACAGCTCCGGCTGATTAACAATTAGTTAGTGAGACCCCATAAAACTAAAATGCTTCTACAAATCAAAAGACTCTGTCAACGGAGTAATTTGACAGCCTGTAGATTGGGAAAAGACCTTTACCACCCTTACATCTGACAAAGGGCTAATATCCAAAATATATAAAGAATCCAAGAAATTAAACCCCAAAACCCCAAATAGTCCAATTTAAAAATGGGGTACAGAGCTAAACGAACTGTGGTATTCTTACAACTTAGATGTATTGTGATCTTTATCAAATTATCTTTTTGTTATGAATCTTTTATTTAATATCTGTGGAAAGGTCAAGTTTAATTTCTATTAAAATACATAAGGTGTTAATAGACATAATTCTTTGGAGTAACTCCTTATATGGAGTTTTTAATCAATCAGTACTTACTGGGTTATCATCTTTACATCTACCCAATTTAATCATTTCTATCAGCACTAACTGTAGATAGACAAGATATATTCAGAGATAAGTCCAATAAAACATGAAATGGGATAACAATGAAAACTGTATGGTTAACAATTGTTGTCATGTTTTTTAAAAAGCAGGTAGACGTCAGAGACAATACTTGAAGACTAGTTCTCATATTTTAGAAGAATAACCATAATGACTTCAGCTTTTCATAAAGCTCCTAGTAACTGATGTCATGAGGTAACTCTGGTCATGTACATTAGTGTGAGTTATATAGGCTGGAATATGAGTTAGATAACCATATATTTTAATGACATTTGAATTCAACTAAAGTTACAGCTAATTAATTAAAAAGGTATAAAATACCCTCAAGTCACACAAGTTTATCACCATTTAAAAGCATTTAATTGGTACTCACTTTTTGAACATGGATTACACATGTAGAAATTACATTGAGTTTCCTTCTATGTTAAAGTCTCGGGCTTTTTTCCTCTCTCCCTATCACAATTGGTATACCTTCACATTATTGTAAAGGTCAGCATAAACCACAGAGTGAAAAGGAAATTAATGGATTTTGAATGAGGAAATAAAGAAAAAAGTGAACTTTACTCAGAATTCTATAGTGGCCCTTTGCAATAGAGTCTCTGAGAAGAATCTGACAGTGGAATTTGCAAAAGAACTTATGTAAATAAGGTAAAGTGCTTTTATGAGGTGGGTTTTAAAATCAGCTCTTACTTCTTCCTACTTCAGTGTATTAAGATAATAGCTGTTCACTCTCTCTGCCTCCCTCCCTCATCAATTCTTTCATTCACCAATTCATTCATGTATAAACACACACCTAGAGGCCCACATGCACAGTATCCTTCTAGTTCTGATGTATACATTGTATCATGTAAATGAATAATTTTTCTTTGTATGATTTTGAGTCTTTTAATAAACATGACAGTTTTTACTAATCAAAACATTTTTTGATGAGATAATGTGTTTCCAAGTACTAATTTTGGTTTTCAGTGATATCAGTTAATGAGAGAATTGAGATATTTTTATGATTATCTCGTCAGGCTTTCATCACAGCAACTCTTTTCTTACAGTTTATTTTGTTTGTTGATGGTTTTTACATTTTTTGTCTTCATCAAAATTCAAACTGTTATCAATATTGACTTCCTGTACTATATTTTTTTGTATTCTTCCTCCCCTCACTCTTTCTCTGTCTCTGTGTCTGTCTCTCTCTGTGTGTCTCTGTCTCTGTCTCTCTCTCTCACTCTTTCTCCGTGTGTGTGTTTGTGTGTGTGTGTGTGTGTGTAACTCGTATGAGTCATATTTCACCTCCTACTGTGGGAATCAAACTCAGTTTGTAAGGTCTGTGCAGAAATCACTTTTACACTCTAATAATATCCCTGGCAACCAGATGATAAATGTGGAGACAAGTATGGCAGTTGTGTATGCTTATGTTGTTCTTAAGATAGCCATTAGAACTGGGACTCACTAAGGTAGTTTCACCTGAACTGTGCAGTGGAGGGGGTGGCAGAGAGGATGGAGCTGGAAGCGTTTTCTGAGTGTGTAGTAACTGACATATCAGTTGAGGGCTCAGACGCTTTTCCCTACTGTTCAAGATTGGTATCAATGTATGTATACCTACAAGTTGCCATTTCTATAATTGTGGAAAGTACAAGATATTCCAAAGAACACATAGGTATAGGTCAGACAAAACAGCTTCTTAAGCACAGGGCAAGGATGTTAATTTACCTCTCATTTTCATTCAAGAATAGAAAGGACATTGAAATTAATTTGTCTATTTTAAAATGTAGTAACTTTAATATGTTTTATTAGTTTGAATTTCAACTATTTTCACTTTTTTCTCCATTTTGCTTCCCTTAACACAATGCAAATTTATTTTGCCTTTTATTCTTCTGTCATACATTACATCCTACCACAGTTCCCCGCCTCTGATCCTCCCAATCCCTCCTCACCTCAGCTCTTCTTCAGATCCACTCTTCATCCATTTTCCTTCCACAACAAAACAGCAAGAACAACAACAGCAGCAACAGTAACAGGAAGTAGTAGTAGCAGCAGCAGCAGCAGCAGGAGGAGGAAGAAGAGTACAATAATAATAAGAATAATAAGAAGAAGAAGAAGAAGGGAGGAGGAGGAAGAAGAGGAAGAGGAAGAAGAAGAAGATCCCCTCCCAAAGACATCCATTGAACATATCTAACAAGGTACAATAAGAAGCCCTCATATAAAGGCTAAATGAGACAACCCAGTAGAAGGGAGAGGATCCAAAGTGAACATTTAAATGTCACAAATTTGTTCTGAATGATTAGAATATGTTAGTGATATCAAATATTAAATCTCTTTTAACATAACTAATGCTTTACATTTCAGGGGCCTTTATATTTCTTATTGTTGTTGTTTTTGTTTTTTCTAGACATGGTTTATCTGTATAGCCTTGGCTGTCCTCATCTCACTTTTCTAGCTAGACTGGCCTTGAATTAACATAGACCTGCCTGCCTCTGCCTTGGAGAGTGCTAAGGCTGCAGGTATGCACCACTGTGTCCTGCTGAGACATTTATTTTTCAAATCAGATCTTTGTTATCTACATTGACCAAGAAACACAATGTATCAACACAAAGCTCAGCAATAGATCTAGCACTTCACTGAGTTACTGAGCCAATAATATGTTGTACAGATTCGTCAATCCTATATATATACAATCAAAAGGTTAAAAACAAACAAGAAGTTAATATCATTTAATTTTCAACTTCTAAGTAACTAAATATCACATGTTTATTTATTTCTGTTAATTTAATATGTTTGAACATTCAACATCACCTTTATTCCCACTATACATAAGTGTTGATAATTTTTATTGTTTGGTTGATAAACATTACATTTTATATTTTGCTTTTGTTATTTTAGTTATAAATTTAATTTTTGAAACTATTCACTCATAAAAAGTTATAGATCTTAAAGTAACTCTATTATAATCTAAAACACCATGAGTTGCATTGTACTTTCATAATTAACTTTTTATCCATGTTTAAAAATTTTTACATAAATTATTATAATAAATAAAATGATAAAATAAAGCAAAATATACAAATGATCTTCTAAACTCTAACTAAACATTTAATAATGGAAAACTGAATACTAGAATTAACCTGAAAGTAAAATAAAAATTAGGAAGAGGAGTCACATATGTGATCACTTTACAAATTATTGTCTGCCCAGAGGTGACAGCCAGTATAGCTCAGCTTCACGCTCCATGGGATACAGAGGTATAGGAAGGAGCTCAAACATTGGTGTTGGGTGCCCTTCCTAGTGAAACAATGGCCCCTTTAACCTCTAATATTTCATGTCATGATTACACTAAAATTCAAAGCAAACTAATTAGGCACATGTATACATTGTATAACCTAGTTACACGGCAGAAGTATATGACAATACAGTTTGCTACAAGAAAATATCTGTAATCACATGGCCTGTAACACACTGCCCCCTGGAGTCTCAAGGACAGAACCAAGATGTTACCGTGTTAAATGTGAAAATAAGAAAGTTTCCATGATTTTTATAAACAAGGAATCACTATATACATTGCCAGATCACAGGACAGGGAGAATTGTCAGCGGCATGTGTCTGAATCACTTCCTGCTACCTTGAATACCATCTGCCTGTCTGACAATGATGAAACTTACCTACCTTTCAATTCTGCCATTTCTGATGACTTTAAACAAACCACCACAAAATCCTTCTCTTTCTGTTCAGTTTGGCAGATTTTGTGGACTCTATTTTCCACAATCTAGGAAACTCATGAGTAAAGACATTACCTTAGCAATATATGAATATGTATTGCTTGAAATATCCACACACAATATTTTATTTTATTACTTTCATTCAACCTAATAAACAAGACACAGGAAATGGCATAAGTAGAAACCATACGTTCATTTAGATTAGTTTGAAGGAGTTTGGGTATGAGATTTAAAAATATATCCAATGAGACACCTGAAAGAATTTGGGGTATGGCATCTTCCAGGGATGAAAACTCAGAATTTGGACATGATACAGAAAGAAAGTGGGATTTCAAAAAGCAAAACTTCACAAAACTACATTAATAATTAGTAATGACCAGTTCGGTTGTGTAGTATATAGATAGTATATGGGAGACACCAATGCATAAATATGAACTTTAATAAGATTACTGTATTTTCCCCTAAGATTCGTTGGGTTAGAATTGTATCTGCAATGAATTGTTTTTCCTTAAAAATGTTTAGCTGAGCATTACTCTCACACTTAATTTTTCCTGACTAGTAAGACCACAGAAGTGAGACCTTAAACATCAACAATGTAAACAATAGATCAAATGGCAAAAGATTAGAATTAGCTATTTTAATTTAAATCCAAGCAAAATGCCAACTTGAAATAATATGGAAAACAGTTTGATCAGAGTGCTCTTATCTTAATGGATTTGTCAGAGCCCAGTACCCTCACACATTTCAGAAGAGTGGCTTTTACACCTGAGGACCCTGCAAATAGACAGATTCATTCCATAAACCTTTAACATAAGCATTTACTGCCAATGAGTTTCTCTTGGGAGTGAAGACAGCATGTCTGATTCATCAAGTTGTTCCATTTGTGTCTATTTTGCTATTGAAAGAGAAACAATATCATAATTTGCTCTCTTTTCTTAACCTGTATTATAGAAACATATGGAGAAAGAGTGTATAGTGAAAATTGTAACACAATGACATTTAATATTGCTTATATGTAGATGAAAATAGTCGGCAGATTTCCACATTGAGATGATCACAGATGCAGGTGGTTTTCAAAGAAATAGATATGAAAAATACATCAAAGTTCTGAATATCTAAGTGATTGGAAGAAAAATATGTAATGACTACTAGACAATTAGTTTTATTGAAGTTTCCATTTTATAAAACATAAGAAAGTAACAATTTCCATCTATATATTGAGATATTACCATTTCATAAATGAGTCAGTTTAATAAGATACCACACAATTAGTGGCAGAGATTATTTTAGATTGATTATATATGAAATATATACTTCATTGCAATTGTATTAATATTAAGATATTTCTTATACTTAAAGTAATTTGATGTAAACAATATATTTTGTGATTTTTACCTGAGTTAGAGCAGAATCTTTCCTATGGAATGAAAAAGAAATAATAGATTCACCCTTCTATTTCATTATGATGTAAGCATAAATATATTTTGCAGTATATTTTTAGCAAAATTTACTCTTCAGATCTGGTTATTTCATATAAAACCTATGCAAGTTTATTACTAATGCCTGTAGATTTTTGGATATAATTTATTCAGAATATATAATACCTAATTTTGTTGAAATTTCATGTAGCATTAACCAATGAATTGCTATTTTCTGTTGATGAAAATAATCTGGCAATATTTGTCAATTTTGAATATGGAAATATGAATATTCATTAGAAGATAAAACATTTATTTTTGTTTCATTGTTTTCTTTTGTCCATTTTATGTTATCTATTATTCATATTTTTCTTCAGATGGGAAAGAGTTCTTTGTATTTACAGCAATGTTGTGTTTGTTTATTGTAGTAAACTTGGATATACATAAATTCACTATATAAATAATGAAAATAGTTAGCATTCTTATAACATCAGGAGACCATGCTTCATTTTTACTTTCTACTTTTTTTTTTTTTACTGAAAATAATTAGAGAATATATCTGACCACAGTTTTCTCCTCACCAACTCTTTGCAGATTTTTTCCAACTCTTGACCCACCTGACTGTATGCCCTTTCTTTTTCTTTTTGAATGCAAACAGGCAAACCAAACAGAATTAAACAAAATAGAAAACACACAAACACACATACAAATTGGGAATAGTGCTACCACAAGACCTAGTTATATCTGAAAGATTCTCCACCATACAGCAAGGACATTTACTCAACTATGTTCATAGCAACTTTATTCATAATAGCTAGAATTTGGATATAACCTAGATGTCCCTCAGGCAAAGAATGGAAAAAAAAAACTGCGGTACATTTACAGAATGGAATACTACTCAGCTATAAAAAGCAAGGAAACCTTGAAATTTTTGGGAAAAAATGGAACTAGAAACCATCGTCTTGAATGAGGTTATCCAGACCCAAAAAGACAGGCATGGTATATACTCACATATAAGTGGATGTCCACCAAAAGACTCCACTTAGTCGGAGGTCAGGGCAGAAACTGGGACTGGTGCTGGACACCTAGTGAGAGTAATGTGGAAGAAGGGGGGATGGAATGATCCAGGGGGTTCAGGAGCCCCACATGGAAGCTATCTAGGCTGGCAGATCTTGTCCAAGTTTGCACAAACTGTTGTACCAAGCAAGGACAATGCATACAATAAAACTATATCCCTGTCCAGATCAAGCCAATGGACAGCTCATTCTCCATGGCTGTGGGGAGAGCAGAGACTGCCTCCGACATAAGCTCTGCTGCCCCCAATTTGATCACTTCCCCCTTGGTGGGGAGGCGCTCTGGCACACAGAGGAAGCAGGAGCAGACTATCTGGATGAGACCTGAAAGGCTGTAGTCATCCAGTGGGAGAGAAGGTCCCCTTCTGTCAGAGGTCCAGGGGAGGGGAATAGAGCAGAAATGGGAGGGAGGGTGGCAACTGGAAGATACAAGTGAGAGGGTAACAATCGGGATGTAATCTGAATAAATTATAATGAATTTAAGAAAAGAAATCACATAACTGGATCCAACTTTGAACATTTTTAGCATCAGTATAATCATGCCTTCACTTTCTATGAAAGGGAGCACAATTCTTGTGATAACAAAGTCATCACTCTGTCTCTAAATACTTTACCAAACACTCACAAATATAATTTGAAAGATGCTTGGGCTCAGACTGAAATACCATTATAAAACCAATAAACAAATATTTTCCTGGGGACGGGGGGAGACAGACAGTGGCTTCCTGGTCTGTAGCAAGATAGCCCATCACCATGAGTCCAAGCGGTAAAAGGAACAGCAAGAACCAAGATTTCACTGAGATCCTTAAGAGCTTAGCAACAATAATGACAGGAACGCCCCTCACTCTTATTTGCAGCATTTCTAATCTTTTCAAACATTATTAAACCAAGGATAACCTTCAACCCACAGGGTTCCTGTAGACTTTACACCTGATTCTGTATTTAAACCTTTTAAGTTCAGTCATTTTGTATTTAGTTAAGTAGAGACTTCATGTAAGAAATTGTGGGTAATAGTTCTCACATCTCCTTTGCAAATAAGATTCATCAGCAGTCAATCAAATTCATAATGCATGATATGGTGAATTACACAACTCATTTGTCATCGAGAGTAAATTATGGTTTAGTCTTGGGATAGCCTGTTCTAATTACAGATGCTAGACGAGGCAATTGATGAAACACTGTCTGAGAGTGTAAGACAGTTAACAAGCTCACATATGCCAACCATCTCTGACATATGTTTGTAGAATTTTATGGACTAACCACAGGATTATTTCCTTTTATTAATCAGGATAAAACATAATGGATCCTATGTCTCATTGTGCATAGGGTAGTACTCCTTGAAAACATAGGTACTTTGTGAGAAGAATGTGCTGCTTTGAAAAATTGGTCTAGATTTGAAAATATATTTCTCCAGATAAAAACTAATAAAGTCATGGATGATAGCCCATGCTCACATCTATTTTAGCTTGTATGTTTTGGTATCTCATAATGGTGTTCATTACCATTTTTTTGCTGACTAGTATGATTCTTTCTACATGTTTTCCAAAATCTGCTGACCTATTACATGTATTCTTTTGAAATAAGCGTACTCCTGTGCATTCGTCTTTTAACTTGTGTTTAAGTGCTAAGGAGTGATCAGAGAGTTTCATGTATGCTAGTAAGCACTGGGCCAATTAGCTACATTTCAGTCTTTTTAATCTTTTAATTTTGAAACAGGTCGCACTAAGTTGCCCACACTGACCTTAAACTCAATATGCTTGAGATTCAGTTCTCTAAGTAGCTGGTATTATAATCTTGCAATACCAGGGCAAGGTTCTTTCAAATTTTTTAAATATTAGTTTTTATTTTGTTGAAATTAGGTTCTTCATTCCCCTTGTATATTTTAGGTATCAATTCTCAATCAAATGTATGTATGAAAATGATTTTTCTATTTTCATACATTTTTAATCTGGGGCTAGCCTGTTCTACCTACAGATGACAGAAGAGGCAATTAATGGAACACTGCCTGAGAATGCAAGAGAGTTGCATTCTTCTTTCTGTTAATGATTTCTTTGGAGGTTACAACATTTCATGTTGGTGTAATCCAATATATCTGTTTTTCCTTTTATATTCTTTTGAAGATACTTCTCAGCACAAAACATAGCTTTGGAGAACCATCTCACAGAACTCTTCTTCCTGCTTTCATGTGGTGGTTTGAAAGTTTTAACTCTTATATTCTTATATCCAATGCGTTTATTGTATCTATTACTGAAAACAAGGAAGAAGATGTCTACTGCTGCTGACAATGTAAAGGGGAAGACTTACATACTGCTGCCAGATTTGTCAATTTTGACAAAAACAATGGAGATTTCTCAGAGACTTCAGAATATAACTAACATGTGATTCGGCAATTTGTAATGTTAGTTTTTTTCTCATGAAAATTATATTCATATCTCAGAGGTAAATGCAAACAATCATGCTCAGGGAGTCAACAATAAGAATAATTCGACAGGAAATCAACTTAGACGTTCATTAATGGGCAAATGAAAACAAATATTAGTATGACTGAGTGTGTGTGGTGCGATATGTATCTGTATTTGTTTGTGCGCATGTGTGTGTGTGTGTGTGTGTTTTATGTAGTAAGTCCTATTTACACTTGTCATTTATGATAATTTAGGTCATCTGTGGGGAGATTGTGGGAAATGAACTAAACAGTCTCAAAAGACAAAATATGGCAAGCTTTATTTCTATGTAGATTTAGATATTTTATGCCCATAGGCACCAGATGTAATTGTTGTCTCTGAGACATACTGCAGAATAATCTCATCCTTTGCCTTTTTTTCTAAAATCTGGCTGGCTGGTTCAACTAAGGTTTTCTGGCTCAAATTCCTCTCCAAACTGAAGGATTCAAACTGGCTTCTCCTTAATTGTTCTTGCTTCTGACCACACTGAACTGCACAACTGCACTCAAATGAACTACAGCAAGCAGCTTGTACTGTACTACACTGAACTCAGATCTTCTCTACTGAACCTTCCACTGTCCTCTACTCAGCTGTATTGTCTCCTCTCCTCTCTCTCTACTCAACAAACTGCCCTGTACTGGGTTTCTCATCCCCAACTCTGCTCTATGCTTAAGTAGGTTCTCTTTCCTCTCCTTGTGAGAGTTGGGCATATCCTATCTCTGAGTTGTTGTGTCAAATTTTTCTCTGATTCATCACTTTGTCTGTCTCTCAATTAGAAGTCACTTTCAAACATGGGTACTTTGATCTACAAACTAATTTTAACTTCATTCGATGTCAACCAAGTATACAACGCAAATCCAGGACAGCCAGGATTACAAGAGAAAAGAGAAACCCTGTGTCAAGAAACAAAAACAAACAAAAATGTATACTAAGAATGTGTCTGTATACCACCCAGAGGAATTAAAGGTGTATGGTATATTCATATTGGATCACAGAGATCTAGATTTTTCAATGTGATCCCATGCCAGTGTAGCCATGTTGCTTGACCAAAATTTCTCTACATCATTGGAATGGGGTAATTGGAAGTATGTTCATCAGTGCATAAAAAATTTCAGATAAAACAGAAGATTTAGGTCAAGAGAAATATGTAGTGATAAGAAAGGTTAATAATAACACTGCATATTTTAACCTTGCTGTCATGAGTTTCTTTGTTCTCACAAATTAAATAGTAAATATGCAAAGTAATATATGTATTTTTATCATTATTTGATAATTTTACTGCAAATATATAGTACATATTGTAAGTCATTGAAATAGTAATGCAATTCAAAGTAACATTTTGACCAATGATATGTGGCAGAAAGGGCTGTAATCCTTTGGGATTTTACTGCATAAATAATTCACAGATAGAGTAGTTTGTATAAGTATATGGTACTTATGATTTGCTTGATTGTTTATATCTTGAAAATTATGTTCGTCATTAAGAAATACTTGAATATATAAATTATTTTATATAAATTTTCAAGTATAAATAATATTTTAAGATTAAATCATTATGAATGATGTTGTTTATTGCATGGGGAAATTGTAACCAGTTGGTGATCACATTTATATTCTATAACATATTAAGAATCTTTAGTAAAAATTACTCCCTTATATTTTGATACAAATGAATGTCTTGGTAAATTTAAGTATAATGGTAACAGAAGATGTATTGCTTTACAAAGTCTTGATATAATATATACAGCACATTGGGCTTTGATATTTTAAAGCTGCTTTAAAATGCAAATTATTTTTTAGTTCTTGATGTATTTCTTTCAGATCTTGAGTGTCTGGTCAATGCAATATTCTGTTCAAAGTAAGAGGCTTTCAAAACCTACCACTATCTTACTGACAAGGAAGATAACCTTTCTCTCCTCTTAAACAGTTACTCACAATTATTTGATATCATTTATCTGCTATCCACAGTGTCCTGACAGCTCTGGCATTTTGCCATGTTCACTGCACTTTTCTCTAAGATGATATGTTAGAGGAAAACATAGAGTCGGCTTCCACTAACTCTGATTCTTAATGGATACTGAAAACCACTGAGTCCAATAAAATATGTTAGAATAGATGTTGAAGTGTGTTTTACTGATAAACTTATATGGAAAAAATGAAGGATTCTCAAAAGACCAATAATAAAATAATTAAAATTTTAAATTAATATATTAATTTATTATAATGTTATTATAATTTATCATTATCATAAATAAGTTTATAAATAAAATATATTCACTTCTTAGAAAAGTAACAAAATGTCAATTTAAACTTTGTTTCTTTTACATGTATGCTATACAAACTCTAAGGTTTATATGTTATATCCATATGCATATAGTATTGTGACAAAATCAATTTGAATATATAAAATACATTCAAACATGTTACATGACTTGTACCTTGTTTATAAAACATGTCTATAATTTCTCCTACCTAACTCACTCAATATTGTAGGATTTTCATTTTTGTAGGGTATTTCAAAATTGCTACTTCTAAATATTAATCTTGTAAAATCTTATACAAAACAGGAGGTTGTAAAAATATAAGAGCCAGTTCTCTAGGAAGACCAGATAGAAGCAATGTTCCAGCAGGCCTTGTGGATGAGGTCACACACCCCTAGTCCTAACTGAGGGGGTATCCATAGTTGATGTCTTCAGGGGATGTAACTTACATTGTTTAAGAGTTTGACACCAACAAGGTCAACATTAGTCCTATAGAAGAACCTCATTTCAAGGTCATATGATCAGCACAAATAGGACTTCATAGATTATTATAAAGAAAAGCAGGAACTAGGGATGTATTGTAGATGTAAAGCGTATATCTGGTAAGAGCTGGAGGATAGCCTAGCTATGTAATCAGAATGCATTGTATAGAATTCTCAAGGAATTAGTAATATATACTATTAAAAGATATAAAGGAAATATAAATAAAGGAAATCTTTAGTACTCATAAAATATAGGCAAAGTAAGTGCTTCTACTATGACTTTAGTAGCTACGTAGTTTGCAGATACAGATCAGTGACTGACATTCACAGAAAGCCTAAGTTATCTGCTTTAAATTTTATTTTTAACAGTTTGTAAATATTCAAAATTCAAGCATTATGTTCATTATTATTTAACCATTAAAATATATGTAAAAAGAAGTGTTCCTTTCTCTCTTTTCCCTGTTGGTTCATCCTAATGTTCACCTTGACTTCATACTAGCCTAGACTCCTGGGATAAACACCTATATAATCAGTTACATAGTGTATGTGTGTCACTACCATTTTACTCTTGGGTCGAGACATGCATTGGCATAGGACTGTAAGATGAAATTACTAAGAGAATGGCAACTTTGTAATGCTGTTGTGATTTTATAGGATAACTCTCTGATTAGCGGCTCACTGTTAGCTGAAACTATCATAATGTCACCGCACACACACACACATTTATTTATATATTTACTTATATGTGTGTATATGATATCCATATAATTTCTATGAAATGTATACGGTGCTTATATGATCAAACTATTATAAAAGCAGTGGCATATTTCAATACAATAGGTGAGGTTTATACATAATTTAATATACTCTCATAATGTACGTGAAAATATTTCTGAAAACAAGTTTTTATCGTCTATGGTATACCACATTAAAAAAAAGATTACATATATTTATCTTTAATATAAGCATAAAACCTACTAGTGGAAAATAAACTTACTCATAAAACATTTCATTGCATAAAAATAAACAAATTAACTAATTTGATTAACTTTTGTCTAAAAATTTTTTATTGAAAATTTATGTCTTGTTTCCTTACTAAATACTGCTAGTCTGACAGCTGCCTGCAATTCTGTCTCATGCTTGCTGTAATATGCAGCACCATTCAGTAGGTGTTACTAGTAAGATTGATGAGATTGTGGTCCAAGATTTGTTGGAAGTTTTTAGGATGTAGGATAAATGAAGTAGACAAATCTACCCATTCTATTACCTTAGTACATTATTTTATGTCAGTTAAAGTCATCACATTTTCCAAGAGACCAGCCTTTTATGGAAGCTGATCTGACAGCATATAGAGTTTCCTGACATGGTAAACTTCCTGCTTCAGGAGCATGGGTGAATTTTAAAAGATTTTTATTGATAAAATGCTTTTATTTTAACATGTGAAGGCTTACTTTCAGAGACAATAGCTAACATTTTATGCATTTGTAAGTAAATGTGTGTGTATGTAAATAGTGTAATAGCAATTGCATGAACTTTATTGTCTTTCCTCAGCCAGGCATACATGAATAATAAAGTCAAAAACCCTAGATATGGGATTTCTGAAGTACCAGCTTTTCCTCTGTTATCCTACATTCAAAAGTGGTTTAATATTGATCCAAAATACTGAATTATAACATAATCTATTTTTTGCCCGTTTGCTGAATAAAGTTGATATTTATAAGTAAACACATTATATTTTTCCCTTTCAATTTATCTCGCAAAAATGTCTCCTGTCTTAAATTCACAATTTATTTGTTACAGACTTTGAATCTTGCCATGTTCTATTTATTTTGACATTCCTGTGCTCTTGCCCACGGTGTCACCTCTAGAATTATATCTCATGTATTCTTCTCCATGAGTCTATCCCAATGATGCAGGCTTGCTAATTAACCTTCATGTTTTACAGACTCCCTCATGGCTCTTCTACATTAATATCCCATATAGAAACTACTGTTTTCATTGCTAGGAAAGTGGGTAAGGAGGGAGAGTGTCTACTCTGAAACCATGAGCATTGGTTTGAAATCCCAGCACACATGGCAAAACCCACTTATGGCAGAACATGCTTATAACACAAGCACTGGGAAGTGAAGACAAGCAGATCCCAGGAGATTAATGGCCAGCTTGTTTAGCTCATATGCAAGCTGCCAACTCAGTGAGAGACTTTGTCTCAGGGCAATATGGCAGAAAGATTTAGAGGAGGAAACTCTGTCCTATGCCTGCAAATGCATGGGGGCACACAGACATGAAGTAGACAATACACATAATGTTTTTATGAATTTTATCATAAACATGAAGTAAAAGTTTTCTTTATTGTAACAATTATTTGATCTCCAGAGTTTTGGTGCTAACAATTTACTTTACAAATATTTAAGTAATTGAACAGTAAAACTTCATTGTCATAGGGCTTTTATATGTGCCACAAGACAATTGTGTATTTTAGCATAGCTCTATTTGAGTCACTGCCATTTATTTCCATGCAGGCTCTTCTGGTTGTGTGTTAAACATCCTATAAGGTGGATATGGAATGAACACACTCATGATCTAGGATTTGTCGAGGAAATTGGACTGTGATGATGCAGCATTCTTGCTTATAAAGATAAAATTTTTCACATGCATTAGCATAATTAATTTACAGACCCCTAACAATTTGTGTACCTCATCAGTTATAATTATTAAGATCAATTTGTAATATATAAATTGACATTCATAATGAAATATGCCTTTAAAGTAATATATATGTATTTATTGCTTTAGGTTTTATATTTCTTCCTACAATTCTCCTCCTAGCAATATGGAGTCTGAGATCATAAATATTATTTTCACTGTTTTATTCATATATATGGTGTGTGTGTGTGTGTGTGTGTGTGTGTGTGTGTGTGTGTGTATTTGGTTTATGTATGTGAATATCCAAATTACAGGCATAAACAAAGTATCATGTTCCTTCACCATAAAATACTTAAGCTATTTTCAGCTAAATGAGGAGTGACTTTGTTCACTATGTACCCTGCTGTTTTTCTACTTTTTAAATTGAGATCTCTGCCAATTTTAACTTGAAATTTATGTGAACATGCCATAATGGTGAAAAGCTTTTCCTTCATAGTAGGAGAAGCTTTCTTAGACAGATATTACTAAAGAACATGGTTTTAAAAAGGATTCCTTGTGGTTTTCTAGAACCCTCTGGATCCTTCTAGTTCCCCATTCTCCCATGCTTCTCTCATCTAGAGTCCCAATAAGATGTCCTCCCCTCTGTTCCACTTTCCTGGTAAGTGAAGACTTTCATGGGACATACCCCTTGGGCTAGTATGCAGATATAAGTGAGTATATACCATTTGACACTTTCTGCTTCTGGGTTAACTCACTCATTATGATCATTTCTAGTTCAATCCATTTGTCCACAAATTTTTGGAATTCCTTGTTTTTAATAGGTAGTAGTATTCCATAGTGTAAATGGAAACCACAGTTTCTTTATCCATTCTTGTACTGAATTCCATGTTCTGGCTATTATGAATAAGGCTGCTATGAACATGGTTGAACAAATGTTCTTGTTGTGTCCCCTGGGTGGGTAAGCCTGGTGGCACTCAGAGGAAGGATAGCAGGTTACCAAGAAGAGACTTGATACCCTATGAGCATATTCAGGGGGAGATGGTCCCCCTCAGTCAGAGTCATAGGGGAGGGGAGTAAGGGGAAAATGGGAGGGAGGGAGAAATGGGAGGATACAAGGGATGCGATAGCAATTGAGGTATAATATGAATAAATTAATAAAATATATTTTAAAAAAATAAAATAAAATTAAATTAAAAAAAATATTCACCAGCTGCAATGATGCTTTCTCATACATCCTTTGTCCATTGTATATTTGGCTAAGCCATAGGAATATAAAAACCTTTCCAAAAGTTATTTTTAATCATTTTAATTTTTTTAAATAAGTGACTATTAATTTTTTGGAAAATATTTTTAAATGCTGCATATTACATGACAGTTTGGTCAAGCTATTAAAAATTGGAGGCAACACATTTCATATCACATTTTCTTTTTTATTATTTTCCTTTTTACATACACATGTGTATTATTATACATATATGTAAGTTACATACAGCAAGAAGAACTACTAAACAATCAGGAATTATACAAACGTTAAATTCATAGTATTTTGCCTACTTGTATTTGGCATACTTGAAGAAACACCTTTCTTGTTTTAGTGAGTCTAAAATTCTGAGTGTAAATCAATGTCTATCATGCCATACGTATATCTATCAATTTAAATATTTATCTAGACATAAAAACATATTACCCCTTAACAACTAAGCTTAATTGTGAACCTAAACTATCTTCATATCCATCAGACACTTGAGAAGCAGTAAAATCAATTACCTGAGCAAACAGGAAGTTCCGTTCAGCAGCTTCTATAATGGAAAAAAAAAAAAATGACAGAGACAGGACACTGCTATCCTACACTTCCTATCTCTGTCATTAAATCATGTTTTCTTATATACATTTGAATCTTAGAGAACACATACTTGAGTGAAATTTTAAAAAAATATATTAAATGCCATTACCTACATTCAGATATGATGTGATAGTTAAAGAGAGTTAAAACCTAATTTATTGTCTTTTTAATAAAGTTGAATGAAGAATATTCTATCTATTTTTCTGTTCCAAATTCCATAGAAATAATGTTGAAAACTCAGAGGGTCAAATAAAGAATAGTAGTTTCCAAAAGTTAACATATTTTTGTGACAAATTTGAGGCTACACAGTACACACACACACACACACACACACACACACACACACACACACACACACACACACGCGCACGCACACCTAGGTCAAAGCAATGAAACAATGACTTCAATTTCAGCTATGGCAAACATTTTACACATCTTCCTTTTTTATAGCTAAAGGAATAAAAATTAACTTTTTGAAACAAAAGAGTATTGCGTACTTTGTTAACCTAAATAAATGTTTTCTTTTCTTTTTTTTTTATTATTATATCTTTTTTTTTATTAATTTATTCTTGTTACATCTCAATGTTTATCCCATCCCTTGTATCCTCCCATTCCTCCCCCCCCCCATTTTCCCATTATTCCCCTCCCCTATGACTGTTCCTGAGGGGGATTACATCCCCCTGTATATTCTCATAGGGTATCAAGTCTCTTCTTGGCTACTTGCTGTCCTTCCTCTGAGTGCCACCAGGTCTCCCCCTCCAGGGGACATGGTCAAATGTGAGGCACCAGAGTACGTGAGAAAGTCATATCACACTCTCCACTCAACTGTGGAGAATATTCTGACCGTTGGCTAGATCTGGGAAGGGGTTTAAAGTTTACCTCCTGTATTGTCCTTGGCTGGTGCCTTAGTTTGAGCGGGACCCCTGGGCCCAAATCTGCCTATCATATTGTTCTACTTGTAGATTTCTAGGACCCTCTGTATCCTTTTATTTTGCTATTCTCCCATGTGTCTCTCATTTAGAGTCCCAAGAGGATGCCTTCCCCTCTGTCCCAGTTTCCTGGTAAGTGAAGGCTTTTGTGGGACATGCCCCTTGGGCTAGTATGCAGATATAAGTGAGTATATACCATTTGAGTCTTTCTGCTTCTGGGTTAACTCACTCATTATGATCATTGTTTTCTATTGCATATTAAGCTTGACAAGGCGATGGTTTGGGATAATCTGGTAAATAACAAAGATATGCTAAATCTAAATAACAAATACTGTGTTTTCAAGCTAAAATTTAATAAATCAATTTATGGATATGAAGTTCATTTGTGATTTAAACAAACAAACAAAAGCCATAGATCTTAATCGAGAAAGTCAAAGAAACTAAAACAGGAGTACTTAACTTGGTGTGACTAGCCCCACCTTTTAGAGGCTATGATGTCTGTCCCTCTGACTTTCAGAATATTAATTGCTCATAAATGTTCATGGATGTATATGTTACATTAATAGGCTGGTCTAAAAACCCACAAGTTACTGATTATTCAACTTCCCATAATTATACTACAGGCTTCTCCTTCTGTACTTTTGCATTTTATGTAAACTAACCAATTTGGTGCCTTATCACTGATTTAGAATTCAGCTTTGAATATAAGAGGAATAGTTTCTATTATAATTATAATTCAGCATTCATTTATTTTCCAAAACAAGAAGTGTGAGAGATATATTGGAATATTGAGATGGTGCCAGTGATAAGCATGAATATTTATTGTTTTTCCCTGAATGTATAAAATTGTCCATAATTTATTGTTATTCTTCAGATAGTTTTTTGTAATTATTATGTTTCGAAGGTAGATTCAAAAATCCCATTGTTTCACATTCATACAAAAAACCAAGCTTTTAATGAGGATATTTGTGACAGTTTATTTTCATCATATATATGTGTGTGTGTGTATATATAATGTTTTTCAAAATTATTCTCATTTTTAAAATGTCCTGAAAAAATCTTATAGAATATTTGTCAAGCTTGAATTGCCACAATAAATTATACAGTCAAAATATAAGCATTATGGATATATTTGACCTCTTGAGAGCAAGCCTTCCAGTTTTTAAGTCTGTTTAAAAAAATGAGCAAAAGAGAGAAAGTAGTTGAAAACGACTAAGTCAAATCGCGGGCCCATTGTATAATTCACAACTTAGAACTAAATGAGGAAACATCCCAGTAAGATCTGGGTGGCACATTTATACAGATAGCTGGTTGGAGGGAGAAGACTGAAAACAATTATGCCCAGAGCAATCAAGAAATTCAAACTGAAAACAAGGCTACCTAGAAAACACAGCAACCATAGTACTAACCCAGTGACACTTAAAAGGTTTGAGGCAGTGTGAACTTTCAGAAGGATGTACTAAGTATGCTGAGTGAGTAGTATAGCCTTTTGTGAAATTTCTTATAAATTTAAAAGTGCATTTGCCTATGATCTAGTCGGCCCAATACTTCCATTTTGGAGTGATGTTCATTAAGACACAAAATGTTCTAAAGAGAGGTGATACATTCTGTCCTGTGAGGAGAGTCATTAAACCTCAAGACATAAACTACAAAAACTATCAGGAAGTTCCTAAAACTGGCCAGATTGACTAAGGGTTCTCCCTTCCCAAGTTGTTATAAGCCCTAAGGACTGCTGAGACTCAGACCAGCAGAGCCACTTGGAAGAGAAGATGACAATCCAAGTTGCCTGAAAAGAACACATTCCAACCTACTGGTCAGTTTTAAACTATGCAGTGAAGTCCAGGCTTCCAATTTTCCTTAACCATCTTCGTGCTAGGGTGGGCTTTTGGTGATGCAGCTGAGTTATTTATGCACCTGTTGTGGTAGGGTCCCCAAAAGTCAAGAAAAACAAAAACAAGAAACAGCCAAACAATGCTAGTCAGTTCTTTGAGTGTGGGCTCAACTTTACCATGTGTCTACCTCAATGTCCACTTCATTCTTATAGTCTCCTTATATTTGAGAGTATAAAAGGCAAATATGTGTAAAAGCCTAAGCCCAATAATCTCTGGTGGTATGGCCTTTGAATATGAGACTGTTAGAGCCCTGGGTGCCAGCAGTGTCAGCACAATGAATTGCTTCCTGGAGGAAAACAACCTCAGTGTCTTATTTCTTCTTTGAGTGTTCTAGTAACCCTTAACCAATTCTGTAAAAAATCTAAATAAACATCATTGGTTCACACACAGACATATATATTTTATGTTTCTATTTATATATATATATATTATATATATATTTGTGTATGTGTACGTACATGTGCATGTACATGTATATCTTACTGTTTATATAAAAGTAACTTTGGAATTAATAAAGCTAGCGTATTGACATTATTCTCTCTTTTATATTTCATTCCTATATTATATTTACTATAAAGTGAAGTAATGAGTGGATCAGTCTACCTGCGGCATTGTTTTAATACAACTGCCAGTGACAATGCATAAATGACTGAGTTTTCCTTAATTGTTTATCTACTATTTTATGGAGGAATAGTTTTTGTTTTTATATTTATATTCTTTTATTTCAGTTTCATACATTCATACATTGAATGCTTTGGTTTTGCCCACAGTCTCTCTCATCCCCAGTTCACTGAACTCTTTATTCCCAACTCCCTTTTCCTATCAATACTGTGTGTATTCCACTGTGGTTGATTTGAGTTTCTTGCTAAAGAGTGGGTGAAAATTTATGTATTATAGCGAGGGTAACATACACACACACACATATATATATATATATATATATATAATATATATATATATATATGTGTGTGTGTGTGTGTGTGTGTGTGTGTGTGTGTGTGTATTCAGACGGATGCTCGATTTAAAAAACCCAGTTGGAAATTTTATGCATGTGTACAATGTACTTTGTTTAAAATCACCCTTCACTGGGTCCCTCCAAATGTCAGCCTTCATTGCTGCCAGAGAAGCTGCCTGTGACAACTGTCTAGAAGGAGTGTCACTTTCTTTGAGGCTGTGGTCACCACAGTGTTCCCCGTGACTTAGTTGATGATCCCACATCCTGAGCACATACATTGGATTCAGAGAGGTAAAAATGGTTTTCTTGATCAGTTAATAATTATCATGCATTTTAAGCCATTCTTTAGAAAATTAAATTGAAAGGATACATAACCATATCCCAAAAATAGAAAATAATCACATGATCTCAAGTAAGAACATATAATCTTGCTGGTCTGGGTCGTTATATTATCGTTTCATGATTGTGGGCAGCCCTTCTGTCTGACTCAGAGTTCTGAATATGTTGTTCTTGAATGTATTAGTCATTTGAAAATATGAGAAGAATAATTTTATAGTTTACATATGTATGATATGTTGTTATAACATCAAGAACAAACCAATATATTCTCTTAAATCATACATATATTATGGTGTCATAGAACCTTAGCATGGTAATATGTGTAGTCAAGAAAGGTTGTGAACAGAGATGCAACTTGAAAGCATCAGTTCAGTACCAGCTCCTGGGTGGAATTTATATCTAATTTCTAACCTCTGGATGATTTAACTTACTTGATCCATCACTTGTTAAGCTTCTTATCAGATATGACTAATTCCAAAATGCATAGTCATTGTTGCCCAATTGAAGATGCAATTAAAAAGAAAACTAAATTATTACTATTGTTTTTTGCCAGAAAATGTAGGAGTTAAATGACAACAAACTTCCATCATAAATATATAATTCTATTATGTCTTATGACATCCCTGCTGAGAATATGTTGATCTTTAGAAATTAGTGTCTATGTAGTCAATATTTAATAATTTCAATAAATGATAAAGCTCTATTTGCTTCAGGGTGATAATCTGATTAATGGCCACAAGTGCTTTAGTGATGACTTGAAAAATTCTGAATATGAGTACCTGTGGTGCTGTACAGTTTAAATTTTCTTTATTACTGAGTGGCAGTTTTGCAATAGAACACATTAATATGCTATGACTACTTTTACACTAATTTTAACAATCTGTCAGTATATCTAAATTTTAACACCCAATATATGTCAGGGGATTTATCATTTCATCAAAATAGAATAAAATTTTATCTATAGGAGTTAATGAATATAATCCCTGTGTGTTCCCCTCTATTGATACCATTACTATATTTGAATATTGTTACTCTTAAAATCCAAAGAATTCACATACACATTGCCATGACTGAGCCAAATTCCTTCATTGCAAAAGGCATGTAGTGGGGGCCTCTTACTACACTGTATTATATATCTGTTAAAGCTTCATTGAATGTGATACCTCTGCTATGATTCAAATATGAGATGTCTTTCCACCGGCTCACCAGTTGTAATATTTAGTCTCTAGCTGAAGGTGTTCTTTGTGAAAGTTTAGAAACTTTCATCTAGGTTACCTCCATGAAGGAAAGGAGTCACTAGGAAGGCCCTTGAGGCTGGGTATGTGGGCCACACAACTTCCTTATTCTTTGCTTCATGATTAGAGATGTAACATGAACATCTTATCCCTGGCTCCTGACTTCCCTGACTGATGGTAAGTTTTCCGTGTTTCCATGTTTGGCTGTTGGTCTCTGCATCTATTTCCATTAGCTGCTGGGTGGAGTCACATAGAGGACAGCTATGCTAGGTTCCCATTTGCAAACATAGCAGAGTATTGTTAATAGTGTCAGAGGTTGGATGCTGTCTCCCATGCATGGGTCTCAGGTTGGGCCAGACAAAGGTTGGACATTTTCTCAATCTTTGCTTTATTTTTGTCCCTCTGCATTGTAAAAGCAAGGTAACTTTGGGATCGAAGTTTTTATGAGTAGGTTGATGACCCCCTCATTCCATTAGTTTTGTTGAGTTAGAGGGTAGCCTCCTCAGTTGCAATGAGCCCTGCTACTATGGGGTCTCACCTAGACTTACTGTTATATCCTGTGAAGAGCCTACCCTGTCATAGGTCTAGAGCTTGTTACAGAAAAGTCCTTACCAAGGTTTCCCTTTGCTCTGCAAGCACTCTGTCCTTCTACCAGAACTCACACCTAAGTCTGATGTTGACCTTCATTTCTCTTTGTGCTCCATTTCTTTCTTGGTTACCTCTTAAATCACTTCTGTTGTCTATTCTATTTCTATTTCTAAATGAGATTTAAGCATACTGTCTTGGGTCCTCCTTGTTACTCAGGGCTTTTTATTTACTGGAAGGTTTCATTATGGCATGGTTAAACAATTGGAATAATTTAAAAATCTTTATTTCTGTATGTTTACATTGCTTTATTTATATAAACTCAATGAGATATCAATATGTCAATTTGACTGGGAAGGTTTTGCATACAATGATAGAGCATTAATAGCAATTCACAGTGTTCAGTCAAATATATTAATACACATTCTGGGGAATTATGTGTAGTAAGAAATAAGTGCAAATCTACCACATACAAAACTTATCTATACCTCAAGACTTCCATGAATCAAGAACTTGAAGTGGTTTAACCAAATCCTTTGTTCTCCAGGTGCTTGCAGGTTGGTCTTCAGATTACACAGGCCTTGCACATTTTTTAGACTAGTGAACAGTTCCACAAAAACATACTCTTTTATATGTTGTTTTATACATATACATAAAACGTATGTGCACTTTATGCCCATTTGAACATCAAAATGTGTAATTGCAATAACATATTTTTAAAACCCATGTCTATTTTCATGGGCCAATTGTCTTGCAGAATTACTTTTCTATCTTATTTTTTCAATTTTATTTATATTATATAAAATATTAAAACAAAAACAGTATATAAAATATTAAAACAAAAACAGCAATTACTGGATCTTGTCATATCTTTCTCATTATGCCCTCCACACTGCACTCTTCTCCATACTCTGACATATACTTTGTTGCAAATCTGAAGTATGACACATTCCAGCACAGTTTACAATAGTTATCTTCCAGTTAGAATGCAGGCAGTGATGGATGCAAGTGGTTTCCCTAGGGACCTTGTTAGAGAACATCACTCATATGTTCAGGGAGCGTTTGAACAAATGGACCTGCTGTTCCACCTAATGCTGTTATAATTTCTTGATACGTGGTCACTGCATGTGACAACTGAGACTGTCACGTAGAACATAAGCACATTTCTAAACTTGTTAAAAGGCTTCGCATTAATTCTTCTCAAAGGCGTTATCACAAACAATAAATACTTGGATCTTGACACTCACTAAGCTTTTAAAAATTACATAGTGTAAAGTTATAGAAACTAAGATAATATTTTGTGTATAAATGCATGCATATATATTTCATCAGGGCATATTGGAAAACTTCACTTTTAGAAAAACATTGAGTATGCGTACAATATACAAAGAATGTCAATACATAATCATACAATATACATAGAATGCCAATGCACGCGTTCGTATTTTACTAAAGAGCTACTTGCTATAGGTAATGCTGTGTAATCATAGAAAATAATCAAGTTATAACTTATTATAACAGTACCTAAGACATTGGAGCATCATCATCATAATGGGTGACTCTGCAGGCAGCAAACTGTCTCTGTCACATATTTATATAAACTATGGAAGATGCTAACCTGCACTTACTGTTTAATCAAGTAATTACTTTTACTCCTTCTTAAGTCTTTGATGAGGTTGAAGAACAAATAGTTTAGTTTCACAATTAAACTTAGTTCTTCAGGACTTAAGATGTTTTTAGGTCTAGATAGATGTTTTATGTTGATAGAGATGAGATTTGATAGATACTTAGTTATATTCAGAATTTTAGATTCACTAAGATAGGAAAATGTTTTCTTCAAGGATGCCAAATACAAACAGCCAAACATTATGAACGTAACATAAATATAATTCCTGATTGTGCTGTGGTTCTTCATGCTGTATGTAGTTTATTTTATATATGTTTAATAATATAAACGTATGTGTAAAAAAGAAATAAAAAAGAAGAAGAAAGTATCTAAGATAATTTTGTTTGGTCTTTATGTGCTAAAGTAAACAATTTAATTGATTTCTATAAAGAAAAGAATAAAATATTTTGAAAACTACCTCGATGCTGAAAGTGGTTACTTGTGTGTTTAATACAAACGTGTAAAAATAAAATCTCAACCTGGTTATGACAACAAACATTTCATGTACATCAGCACAGTTAACAGTTAACATAATTTAAACACAATTCTCTCTTGGAGGAAGATTATTGGAGGCAATTGTCAGACAATTAATAACATTTAATATTCAAGACAGTGGGGCTCAGCAGGGAACCACTTGCTGCTCTTGATGAGGACCTTGGGACAGCAACTACATCTTGTGCTGTACACCCACTGCTCCTTCATTCCAATGCTTAAAATGCCCATTCTGGCCCTCAGATACTAAGTAAATACGGTACATCTACATGCAAACAGGCACATACCCACACTCTTTGTTTGTTTATATTATAAATAAAGTTAATATTCAAAATGGTGTTGTTTTAATATACACTAATATAAAAGGATACCAATCATGTAAACTTAAATTTATCTAAACAGCAATTGTACTTGGCATTAAACATTAATGTGTTTGAGCAAACGTTTCTTGGCTTACAGAAATCAAGTACATTAACATGAATCAGAGTCTGAGTCTAAAGCAAAACAAAATAGAGTCATATGTAATATAAATAATTTTTCTATTAATCATGAATATATATGCATATAAAATTATTGCATGGGGTCTCCAGTAAGGTCAATCTTTTTCAAGATTTTTCTTAACTAAATATGGCTAAATTAAATATAATTATTCAATATATTTTTAAATTGTTCTTTTGATATATGTGCAAGGAATAAATGTATAAATTTTTAAAAAGTAATGAGGTTAAGCTCATTATTTAAATACTAAATACATTTTAACCTGATTTTACAAGAGACTCAATTTTAGAAAATAAATATTTTTAAGGCTTTATTATTTGCAATAGAAAATCTAAACTTCTGAGACTTAAATCTATCCATATTTGACTAAACATAGATTTGTGAGAAATATATCTCAGTTATTTTTAATATAATTAATAGTCTATGTTCTATAGTTGTATGAATACAAGTTATGTAATTTCATAGATATGAAAACAGTATAAGTAGTGCCTTCCCGACTATTTACAATATGCCTTGCAATTGTCTCTAGTACAGTCTTGCTAATAGTGATATTTATTTAATGTTTTACATAATTCAAGGAAGTCAGATACAGATTTTTAATAATTATTACATTGATACAGTCGTTCTACACATTTATCTGTGTGTTGTATGTATTTTCTTATGTACATTCAGTATAAATTTTTGACAGCTTGATATTGTTAATAAAATAATCCAGACAGATTGGAATGTGAGACAAGATTCTGGTGGACAGTAGATCCATTAATAATAGAAGATTATCTACATGAAAAATGACTTAAAGAATGAGGCAAAAAAAACAGTAATAAGTCAAGAGAAAGGAGGAAAGACCTAGATGTTTACAAGGAAGTCACAATTAAAGCATAATATTTAGAGAATATAATTGGTCATACGAATTATGGACAAATTAGACATTTCAACTCAAAATAACTCTTAAACTGCTTATTTTTAAGAGTAAATTTCAAACATGGTCATGTAGGAGTTCCCCTATATGTAAGTAGAATGTAAATACGTTCTAATATTTTCTAAGGAACACTAAGAAAGCAAATCTTGAGAAGAGAGGCATAAATAGTGATTTGACAGATAGAGCAGGGCTTTCCATGTCATCATTACAGTGACTCATGTTGTGGTGCATTAGGGTTTCAGAAAGGCATATGAAAGTGCATTAGCCTTCTTAATAACGTAAGAGTTTGGTCTTAATAGCAACGTCTTAGGCAACAGGAAGACTGGGTTGTTCTAAGAAGTCCTAGCAATATTAACAAATACTATATAATAAAGGTATTCTACAAAAGTTTTCAGTTTGTTCCCAAATTATTATATATCATTGACGCATACAAACATCTGACATCTTTGGTCTGAGGTCGAAGTGGTTTAGGAATTCCACAAACAAAATATGCCTGTGGATATAGTCAATGACTTGAACCAATAATCATTCAGTTTTGTAAACCTTGAAGACATATTTGGCAACATAGTAGGTGATATTTTTTACCACATATCTCTTATCTCAAAGCATCTTGCAATTAAATTGACTGGAAACTATTGTTCATTTTTATTGTATAAACATAATTAGAATATATATTTTATTTATTGTACAGTAAACATACTATGTTCTTTTAGGCAAATTCACTGTGAAAGTCTACAGCCTATACAGTCAAGACATTATGAAGTAAGGAAAAAATTATCTCATTTAAATGAAGACATAATTTAAACATTTGTTTTGGATATTAATACTTAATTACACTTAAATATGGGCTGACTGTATTTATGGTATATGATTCATATTTCAAAGTCAGCATCGTCTTCTTACCAGATACAATAAAAACTTCAGACAAATTTTTGAGACATGTTGCTCATCTAAGATGTCAAAACTCTCAGTTGGAATTTGCTATCAAAACCCATGGGACAGATGTGGTAGGACACATGTGGAAACAGCTCTTTTATCTGTGGTGGGAGGAATTTAGGTTCTAGGTTGGCCTACACTATAAAGCAAGATTTTGGGTAAAAATAAGAACAACTAAAGTTTCAACTTTAAGGATGGCAATTTTTAAAAACAGAGAAAACTATTTTTTCTAGGGTCCACTCAAAACCAAAGAATGGTGCTATTTTGTAGACCTTTTGTACTGGTCTATTCTTACTGCTGACTAGAGTTATGAAGGACACCACACTTTTTCCTAATCTGTACTTTTGTTGCTTTCTGAACTTTTGAAAAAAATGGAGTTATTGGTTACATTTATATTTCTTTCATGTTTTATTACTTATAAAATTATACAATAAAAATAATGCCTTTCCCACAACATAAGCATATTATACTAAAGTTTAGATGTACACATAAACTATTTAGTAAAATGAATAACAAGTGTTGATGTAATCAAGCAATTTCCACTTTATAGGGTAAATATAATTCTTGCTGTTAAACAAATTCAAATGAAGAATTTCACAATATAATACTTATTATATCTTTACATTTATATGTTCATGACTTCACATGTTAAAGTTAACTTCAGTTTAGTGCATCGTCTTTGTGTTACTAAAAGTTTTATAAACAGGATTGTAAGTGGATTAAGGGTGATGACAGATTTCTGATAAAGGTGACTTGTTTCCAAGAAACTTTATTAATTTACAATGCTTCAATTATCTTGGAGGCATGCTTGTTTCAATGCACATTTTGTTATAAAAATCATTCAAGTACATAAATAACAATGCATCTCTTTGCCTTAAATTGCATTCCTTTTATTATCAGTGAGCTTGCTGTATTACAAATAAGTCTTAGGAATTTATTTATTTTTTTTTTAAATTGACCAGCTCACTGTAGTGGTTTAAAGTTAATTGTGTAGTCACATAGATAGAAGTGCTGTGCAGGTATTTGTTAATGATCTTTTCTTAGGAACTTTTCTTAATTTCCATTAACTCGGTCTCTGTAATAAGAAACATAAAAGAATAAAGCCACAGTTTATTGTAATAGCTTTTCACATAATGAATATTATCGGATTCAAGAAGAAAACTGTTGCTGTTACAATGACTATTGAGCACATAACCTTAATAATCTTTTACAACTTGTATCAAGACTCTCCTGTTTGAGAGAACTGTGGGAAAGGAAGGAGACACGGCTGGCAAAATGTGTAGTCAAAAAGTGGGAAGAGTCAAGTAAAAAAAAAAAATCTGGGCATTCAAAAAAATTTTCCCCTGATACTGAAGGACAGTTTCTACTTATCATACCTTCCCTTAGAATCTAAATGCAATGTCTATTAAGATGGACAAGAATTAGGTTCTCCTCACAGGTGTACTATTAATGTTTAAGAGTGGTATGATTGCTGTGGGGCATTGGATAATATAGCACTTGTAGTTACTGACGATCATGTTACTGTGACTCTATCACCTGGAACAGTCGTTGCCATCAGATCTTCCATCAGCCCTTAGGCTGGGACACAACTAATGCAAACTATTATCTGTAGGTAGTTGGTTTATAGATGGGTTGCAAAGTGTCAGATACCTCAGATTGGCCACAAAATTGCTATATAATTAAGGAAGACCATCAAACATAATTCCCTCTGCGTTAATCCCTCAAGTGGTAGGGTTGAAAATAACTGCCACGGTTCCTCATTCTTGTGGTGATGGTGATGGTGATCAAACTCGGGGCTTTTTGCATGGGCTTGGACTCTACCACATGAACTACATTGCTGGCTCTATACTCAATATTTTAATTAATGGTGCCATCCATTAAATGTTTGCCCTCATCAGTCCATGTGTTAAAGGTTAGATTCCCAAGGTGTTGCTAATTTACGATTGTGTGACCTTTCTGAACTTTAAGTGTTTGGAGCCTATATTTGAATGGTGATTGTGAGACACTGATGTACATCTCCCTTCTCTGTTGTTCGCATAAATGCTCAGTGATTTGTGGAGAAATTGTCATCTTACCTGGTCACTAAATATATTTGTGCAACTGATTTCATACTGGAACCTCCAAGATTTGTGACAATAGAAAGATTTTCTTTTAATGAATAGATATTTCCAGTATTTTTCTTACTATCAATAGAAATAAGGGCTGATTGGTATACATGGTAATTTAAAATATTTTATTTTAAAAATGAATTCTCAAATATTTTGTTGTAGGCTTTGCATGCTATTTTAATGTAGTCAAAGAATGTATTCTTGTAGAGTTCAGCAATAATTTTCTTAAAAATTTAATGGAATCAAGTGGAGTCTGTCACAAGAGTATTTGAAACAAATATTTAATTGTTACACATAGGCAGAAGGTTCTACAAATAAAAAACAGGTTGATGGACAGGTCTCTTCAAACCTTTTATATTATTACTGATTTTCTTCCTTGTATTAGTTTTTGGTTAAAAGAATGCTTTTGAACTCATTATTTCTCTTCAATTTGTTCAATTTCTTCTCATGCATCAATTGAATAATGAAATATAAATTTTCATGACATGTCACAGGAATGAATTAGTCTTTTGTTAATCATAAAATATTTTCTCTGTCTCTGGTGATAGTTTTCTTTCTTCTCTTTTTTCTTTTTTGTAGATCCTTTTGTTTTGTCCTAAGATTATTTCAGCTGTTCTGTCTTGCTCTTATTTTCTAATAGTTTTCCATTGGTTTATTTCATTTTTATGTCACCAAAAAGAGGTATGTTTCTTGAAAAAAAAACATATATTTGTCCATTTGCTTTTACCAAATACAACATATTTCTATTTATTGCAGATGCATCATTTTTAGAAATAATTTTAACATGTTATATATTCAGGTCATATTCTACATCTCTTTTTAACATCCACATAATCATTTACAAATTCTACTTTTTACACATCTACAGGCTGCTTTTCATCTGAGGTATCTTCCACTAAATATCAGAAATCTCCTGATTTTCCTTGGTTTTTTTTCTCATAGCTTTATTTAGCAGTCAAATGTCACCACAAGTGTACTTGGTGGTGTCAGCATAACTGAGCTAACAGAATCTGCATTTATTACAATACTTATCACTTCTGAGCTCTCCATAGCATCATCACTACTATTCACATTTACAAAGTCTGTTAAACATTTCTTAGAATTTCTTTATCATGCTGTCAAAAATTATTTTGCCTTGTATTTGTTACCAATTCTACACTCATTCCCACATAAGTAGATTTTTTACAATGACAGCTCATTTACAGATTCAAAACTGATATTAGGTTTTGACTAAAACAAAATGTCAAATATATTATATTTTACAATAATATAAATTTACTACCTACTTTCCCCTGAGAAGTCTTGGGTTACTCTTTGGCTCCATTGGAGTTTCCCAGAAATTCCCAGATAATTTTCTTATCTTAACATCCTTAAAGGAATTCAGTTATAAAACATATAGATAAAGTAGATTGACAGATGATCACCTTTGTAGAACCTTCATTTTGCTAATGAGGAAAAATCAAAACAAACAACAAACATTACAAGTAAATATTTAGTTTGTCTTTCTGAACTATTGAAAATACATATAACATTGATGCACAGATTTCTAAATTTCTGAGTTTTAAAACTTAGTAATGATGTCCTTAATGAGATATAAGAAAAGAGAAATAGTCACAATTAAGAGTGATGATGGGGACATGGTTTGTTGGATACATGGTAGATTCCTTGTTTTAAAAATTATAGGAGGCTGTACATCGGAGAAGATATTAATAAATAGACATAATCTTTAATAATTTTATGTATAAATGATAGCTAATTTCAGAGGTCTGCAAAAGAATGGCAAGATAGTGAGTATTGAGTTGCAATAGAACAGATCTGAGATCTCTACAAATATCAGTAGAGAATAACTTTTTAAACACAATTAGAAAATAGTGCTAGAGAGGAAAATAAAGACTTTGGTTGAGGGCTGGAGAAATGGCTTAGCAGTTAAAGGCTAGGCTCACAACTAAAATATAAAAACGTAGAATGATATGGCTGGAGATTTGGCTCTTTCCCTGAAAGTGCAGACTTCTCTCTGATCTCTCTGAATAATTTCCAACAGCCAAGCTGGTATTGGAACAATATAGAACCAACTGTTACTCCAAGAAGAGGAGATTATATGCCCTCTTCCATCCTCTGCAGACACAGGCACTCACAATCATGCTCACATTTGCACACACACACACACACACACACACACACACACAAACACACACACGGGCCATGAGAGGGTGGGGGGGGGGGAGAGAGAGAGAGAGAGAGAGAGAGAGAGAGAGAGAGAGAGAGAGAGAGAGAGAGAGAGAGAGAGAGAGAGAAGTCTTTTTAAAAATGAGCAGGCTTCAGGCACAGCAGAGTATCTTCAATAGTGTCAGAGATTTGCTCTGCAGACATGAGCTTCGCATAGCTTTCCTCTGAGAGGCTATACCCTGAAGCAGATCAAAACAGATGCAGTGTTACACTTATGGACAAGTAGGGGAGGGGAGGATGGAGAGAAGGACCTGGAGGTGGCTGGATTTCCACAAGAAGACAAACAGAGCCTACTAACTGGGAACCAGGGGAGATTGTTGAGACTGAAGCTTCAACCAAGGACCATGAGTAGAGAGCACATAGCCCCCCTACACAGATATAGCCAATGGACAGCTCAGTCTTCATATGGGTCTCCTAGTAAGGGAAGAGGGGATGGAATTGTCTCTGTCATGGACTCAGTTACATTCTATTCCATCACTTCCAAACTAGCAGGACTACCTAACCAGGCAACACGGGAAGAGGATGCTCTTAGTCCTGATGTGACTCATTGAGCTGGGTTTGGTGGGGTGGGTCTCCCCTTTTCTGAGGAATAGGGGAGGGGAAGGGGAGAGTAAGAAGGATGCGACTGGGTGAAGAGGAGGAAGGGGTCTCCAATCTGGATATAAAGAAAATAAGTATTTAATTAATTTTTAAAAATAAAGACCATTCATGGCATGAGGATAATCATAGATGCATTCTGTGTGGTTCAGTTACATTTACATCGAGTTTGATGCAGACGCCTTTCCCTTGTTTAAATTCTCTTATATAAAAGTGAAAAGATTAGTGAGCTGGAGAGAGCAAACTAATTCCTCAACTCCATGACAGTTAAGTTACGTAACATGACCTGAACCTCATCACATGAGGGAATTAGTTATTTCCTAATAATCTAAAAGAATCAATAATCTGTTAGGTGAGAAATTTGATACTCCAGAGTCACACCACTAAGAGATAAACATTATGTGAACAAACAATTGTCTTTTATGGCAAACTGTAATTTTCATTTCCAAATTCAAGAAGCCTTTGAACTTCGGAAGATAATAGCCCTGGTGGTCCCAGTGTTTTCCACACCTAAAATCCTCATCAGGTAACCCAGTCTAAGCCTACCCTGACTTCAGACCTGTAAACATCATGATATGAAACATGTATGTCTTTAGGCTGTAACACGTCCTGTTGTTTAGATGGCAACTCATAAAAGTCAAATTGCATTTAAAAATGTACTTAACCATTCTAATATTATGAAAGATGATAGGGATTGATGAGTTACACTGCACTGTGAATGTAATATGGGGAGACAAGTTTAGAAAAATAGGTCTAGATGAATTTAATAGATCTTGCCTGGTAGAGGGTAGGAATACAAAAATGATAAAAGTCAGTTATAAGAGAGCAAATCTCTTTGAATATAAAGGAAACTTGAAAGAGAAATGCAGTTTGAAGAGAGAGGTGGCATTTATCATAATTGCTGACAGAGAGTATATGATGGAATACATATTTTCTTATAATTTTCAGTAAATTCTTTAGAAAGTAAGACAGAAAATTGTCAAGTCTCCATAATGATTTAATTTAGGAATGACTGAGTGAGATATAATAGATTTTCTACTGTTGTTAAATGCTGTATTTTTTGTTTTTAGTATTTTTGGTAATAACCCTGACCTATTGCCTCTAAAATTGTAATTTCAAAATTATTCAATAATCTGCCTCTCTTATGGAAAATACATCATGTACTTTCTATTTCTATAACATTAGAGGAACAGGATTTTGTTCAGAAATCATTGAGGATGAACTAACTTTTTACTATCCTCATGTAGCTGTTTTTAATATTGTTTCCTTTTATTATAGATAATTTTTTTTCACATATCTTGATTATTTTCCCCTCCCTCTATCACATTTTCTCCCCAATTCCCTCTCATCCAGATCCATCCCCTCTCTGCTTCTCCTTAGAAAACAGGGAAGGAAAGAAAATAGTCCATGAAAAGACAGAGGAAATAGATATAGAAGCTATAGATCTGAAAGCTATAATACAAAAATATTAAAAACACTAAACAAAAAAGCAAAAAGAAAGATTTAAAAAACCCTCATATGAAATTAAAATACTAAGAGATATATCTTTATGTCACAGAAATAGTGCATTTCCTTGTACACAGACTTCAAAATTATTTTAGATATTGAACTACTTTAACTAATATACAGTAAATAGCCAAAATTGTGAAAAAATATTCTTGTTTTTACCAATGACTTAGACTTCCAAATGCAAATATATAGCCTCATATTTCCTAAAATTATAGGAAATTCATAAAGACTATTTTTAGTAGCAACCATGGGACCATTAACAACATGGAATAGCCATAGCAGACACGTTTGCTTTTTTGGAAGGATTTAGCAAACTAATGATTTTTCAGTGATTCTCAAGCCATGAAGGATTTCCAGATCACACACATTGAGAAACTTGCATGCTGATTTTATAGATACTTTTCCTCTAGTAATAATTTATATATTAGCCATTCAAGTGGGAGACAGCCTTGTAAAGAATGATGATATTTATCAATGAAAAGGCTGCTGTCAGGTGTAAGAGAAATGTAATTACATTACATATATTCATTAAAAGTACCAGTGTATTGTTAAAAAATATTTTTGAAAGAAAGATAAAAATATTTGCTTTAGCATGTGAAAGGAGGGAAAATAGTGAGTACAATTTTATAGATGTGTACTAACATGCCTTCACATTTAATAACTTGGGGAAATTATGAAATATGATTTGAGCATATAAGCTATGGTCAGTACATAAAGCTACTGTGTGTTGTGATAAGGCAAGTATCTTAAATGATCAGCAGCTACTGCTCTCCTTTTTATATACAAAAAATAAGTCTAAGGTAATGTCACTACTAATCTGACATGTTCTTTCTGCCTAATTAATTGTTACATGTCATATATCTTGCTTATTGAGACTTTTATAGTTTTTCCACATCAGCAGAATATGAAAAAAAGTTGTGCTTCACTGATCTTCTTAATGTTATATGCCAGGAACTATGAAAAGATGGTTAAAGTATTCCTTTATCGTGGTATTTGATGAAATTGGAAGTGCTATAAAATAAGTCCCAACAAGGGACATGTCACAGTTTGATGGCATTAATATGCAAACAAATGTGAGTAAGAATGTTCTTGGAGCTGACTGAAGCTCTCTTCTCTTCACAGATGGCAGCTACATCAGCACTTGAAGCTTTGGAAGACATGTTCCTTAGAGCTTTTACTTTTGTCATCAATAAATGAGTGATGAAGGGTATAACAAGGTCTATGAGGTCCAGAAAAAATTGACCTTTGTATAACTGTTAATGACATACACCCATATACACACACTTTCATACAAATCTACCTACTAACACAAACACACACATCCATACACACAAGCATACATAGAAAAAGTCACATTACACTTGTCTAAGTTAGTTTATACATAATATTTTAGCCAATGTTTTTTCTGGCAAGAAAGGAAGTCTAGTTCATACTAATTCCACAAAAATGGATATTTAAATTCCTAAGAAATTATAATTTACAAATAGCAGAGTAACTTCCATTGAAATACAACAAACTATTCTTGAAGAGTTGAAACTTCAAAAAATATAGTTATTTACAGTTTTTAAATGTATACATTTATTAGGCATTTATGTCTATTTCACTATTTACATTGATATATAAATTAATAACAATATCTTCACATATACTGGACTGTGCTACAGGTCCTTTGCACATATACTATTTCTTTCAATTTACTGTTGCTTTTATGGGATTTGTTTTTAGGTAAACATGTGTGTTTCTATGACTATAAATGTTTACCATGCTTTGTATTTGGCTCTTTTTCTTCTGCATGGTTGTTTTGTACTATCCTTATTTTTGTTAATCTAAAATATTTATTTTATTGTTATTCCTTAGATACCTGTTTGCTTTTGAAGGAGAAGGAAAAAAAAAGGTGTGGATTCCCAGATGGAAAGAGGAGAGGGAAGAAACTGGGAGGAGTTGGGAAAGGAGAAACCAGAATTAGAATAGATTGTATGGAAAAGTATCTGTTTTTTCATTTTTTCTAATTTTATTAATTTATTCAGATTACAACTCAATTGTTATCCCATCACTTGTATCCTCCCATTATTCCCTCCCTCCTGCTTTCACACTATTCCCCTCCCCTAGGTCTAAGACCAAGGGGTACCTCCTCCCGTACTATATGTTCATAGGCTATCAAATCTCATCTTGATAGCCTGCTTATTCTTTCCTTGAGTGCCATCACGACTTCACACCAAGGGGAGGTGGTCAAATATAGGGCACCAGAGTTCATGTCAGAGTCAGTCCCTGATCTCCACATAACTGTGGAGAATGTCCTGTCTATTGGGTAGATCAGAGTAAGGGTTCAGTGTTTACTACTTTTATTGTTCTTTGTTAGTGCAATAGTTTGAGCAGATCCCCCTGGGCCCCGATCCACCAATCACAATGTTCTTCTTGTAGGTTTCTAGGAACCTTTGGATCCTTCTATTTCCCCATTGCCCTATATTTCTCTTATTTAGAGTCTCAGTAGGATGGTTCACATCTATCTCAATCTCTTGGTAAGTGAAGACTTTCGTGGGAGTAGCCCTTTTGGGCTACTGCCCAATTATAAGTGAGTATATACCATGTGAGTCTTTCTGCTTCTGGATTAACTCACTCATTATGATCATCTCTAGCCCTATCCATTTGTACACAAATTTTCGGATTTCCTTGTTTTTAACAGCTGAGTAGTATTCCGTAGTGTAAATGCACCACAGTTTCTTTATCCATTCTTCTACTGAGGGGCATTCAGGCTGTTTACAGGTTCTGGCTATTATGAATAAGGCTGCTATGAACATGGTTGTGCATATGACCTTGTTGTGTGGTAGAGCATTTTCTAGGTATATTCCAATGAGTAGAATAGCTGGGTCTTGAGGAAGCCTTATTCCCAGTTTTCTAAGAAAGTGCCAGATAGCTATCCAAAGTGGTTGCACAAGTTTACATTCCCACCAGCAATGAATGAGTATTCCTCTTTCTCTCCATCCTCGCCAGCATGAGGTGTCACTTGAATTTTTTATCTTAGCCATTCTGATGGGTGTAAGATGGAATCTCAGAATTGTTTTGATTTGTATTTCTTTGACTAAAGACATTGAGCATTTCTTTAAGTGTTTCTCAGCCATTTCATATTCCTCTGTTGAGAATTTTCTGTTTAGTTCTGAGACCCGTTTCTCAATTGGGTTATTTGTTTTGGTGGTGTTTAATTTCTCTATTCTTTATTCTTTATATATTATGGATATTAGACCTTTGTCAGATGTAGGGTTGGTGAAGAACTTTTCCGGGTCTGTAGGCTGTCACTTTGTTCTGTTGACAGCATCCAGCCTTAGAGAAACTTCTCAGCCTCAGGAGGTCCCAATTATTAATTGGGCTGTTGGTGTTCTTTTCAGGAAGTTGTCTCTAGTGCCAATGTGTTCCAGGCTCTTTGCTACTTTTTGTCTTTGATGGTTGCTTCGACTTCCACAATTGTATCTTCTAGTCCCATGATTCGTTCCTCCACTTCTTGGATTCTATATGAGAAGCTGACTTCTATGTTGCTTACTTTCTTTTCTAAGTTCTCTTTTTCCCATTTTTTTTTCCTGTCTGTGCTTTTGTGACTTTCTATTTTAATCTTCAGATAAGGAACTGTTTTAATTATTTCCTTCATCTGGTTGTTGGTATTTTCCGGAATTTTTTCCAGTGCCTCTCTATAGGCCTCTTTTATGTCTTCTACCTGTTTGGCTGCATCTTCCTGCATTTGATTATGGATTTTATTCATTTCCTCTATTATCATCTTCATTACTAAGGGTTGGGGTTATTTTCTTATATTTCAATTGTGTTTGAGTTCTTAGGGTGACTTTTTTGGGGGATCGCTGGGGTCTAGGGATGACAAGTTGTTTTGTTTTTTGTTTTTTGCATTCTTACTCATTCCTTTAGTCATCTTGCTATCTCTTGTGTTGGGTGGTAGTTTCTGGTGCTATTCACTGGTGGTTGAGAGTTGGTAGTTGGGGAGTGGTTATATGTCACATGCCCTTGCCTATGGGGATCTATAACAGCCAGGTGTCCTGGTTTCTGCTCCAGGAGACTTTGCTCTACACCTTAACCTCCTGACTGGGTCAGCAGAGTTAGGCTTCTGCCTGATTCCATTCATGATACTGAGGGGATTCATACCAGCTGTGTTGGGTGCTGCTGTTTAATTTACTGTCTCAACCCCTCGGGGCAGTCCAGCCTCTCCCAAGCATGTAGCCTGTAGGAGACTGTGGCTTTATCTACCCAATTGTGCAGGACTGGACCGCCGTGGTCCACAGGCAAGTTCCTGGCCTGATCAGTGTAGAAAGCAGACCAGTCTAGATTGTGTACCCTTGGCGGCTCAGTCCTATCGAGCTGCAGCCACAACTCATACTCCCCTCCAGACATCCAAGGCAGTCCATCCTCTCCCACAAGCATGGGGAGTCCCTGCTGGACTATGGGGACCGTGGGTTTATCTGTCCAATTGTCCAGACCCGATGCGCTGTGATCACAGACAGGTTCCTGCCCAGAGCAGTCTAGGGAGAGGATCAGTCTAGATTGTGCACCTTTGGTGGCTCAGTCCCACTGAGCTGTGGGAAAAATTCAGACCCACTTCCAGACCCTCATTGCAGTCCAACTTCGCCCACAAGCGTAGGAGCCCCTGCCAGACTGTGGGAACTGTCTTGGCCAGGTTCCCTCAGCCCAATTTTGCAGGTTTGATCCGGTGAGGCCAGGTGCCTGGCTCCGATCGGACCGCACAGACCACAATGCTGTGTCTGTGTACCGTGGGCTTCGCTGTGGCCTCTGGGGCTCCCTGTGGAATGGGGGTGGGGGGATGCCTGAGGACAGATTCACTTGTTTCCCTGAGACTTTCCCAGGCAAGGGGCTCTGGTGTTCTACCATCACACACACTGATCCTGGCTTATAGAGGCCAGCTGCAGTCCACAGGTGGGTTCCATTCCAAAGTCTGGAGAGTATATTCAGGTCCTCCATGGGCTGTTATTTGGCCAAGGGCCAAGCCCACCTGTGGTCTGCACCTAGTATTCTCCAGTTCTTGCAGTCTGTGGTTCCCAATCCGGTCCCTGGTCTCTGTGCAGTATATCAGATACAGTGTGTGATAGGTGCAGCTATCTTGGAACTCCCCTAGCATATATCTTTCAATAATTACTTGGAATACTAACAATTTCAATTCCTCAATCAAAAGAACTTCTAGCATTTTTGTTTAGGAAACAGATCTTTGGGGCATGAGAAGTAGGTCAGCAGTTTAAAACTCCTGCTCCTTGTCCAATGGAGGCAAGTTCAGTTGCCAGTGCCTATCTGATTTCTCACTCCTGACTGTAAATCTAATGTCATACAAGGCAAGACAATGCAGATCTCCCTCCATCTTATGTTCTTTTGGAGGCCATTCCACATTTAACTAGATCCTGAGCTTCTAAATGGAGATTTCCTTGGCAAAATATCTAACTCTGTCCTATGAAACAAAGGTTAGGATATCCTAGATAACTTACCTTATTCTATTAAAACTAATTATTTATTTCTGTGAAGGCTCTCTACAGCTGCAGAGCCAGATGCCAACCAGGGCATGTTTCTTCCCTAAAATTCCTTTGTTCTGCATATTCTTGGCTACTCTCAGGTGCCAGAACACTTAGGTGTGGTCCCAGTCACTTGGAATAAAGACTTCAATTGGCTATAGACACCCTATGAGCTCCCTAGAACGCTCATGCCGTCTTAAGGCTTCTTTCAGCACGGCACATGTGGCATGTACTCGAAAACACACACACACACACAGAGAGAGAGAGAGAGAGAGAGAGAGAGAGAGAGAGAGAGAGAGAGAGAGAGAGAAAGAGGGAGAGAGAGAGGGAGAGGGAGGGGGAGACAGAGAGAGACAGAGAGAGACAGAGAGAGAGAGAATGAGAGAGAGAGAGAGAGAGAGAGAGAGAGAGAGAGAGAGAGAGAGAGAGAGAGAGAGAATCCATCTATTTGTTACTGACAGAAAATTCAGTAATTACAGAAATCAAAATAAGAAAAGGCAAGTTTTTCACTTTAAAAATATTTTCTCAGATAATGAGTCAAGATTCCATAAATAAATGAATTATATCAAGAGTTACTTTGCCATGAATATCTTATAAAGCATTCCTGTCTAAAACTACTAGGAAGTGTAAAAACTCAGCATGTAGCAATACCAGGGGTACTTTTATATTCTTTGATCCATCATCCATCCATATAGAGAGCTGGCCAATTTGACATACATTCTCCCTCACACAAACACACGTGCACATGTGTGTGTATGCATGTATGTGTGAGTGTATGTGTATGTGTGAGTGTTATTTTCTTTCCCTCATTTACCCTCTGTGTTCTTGTGTATGGATTATTTATTTAGAAATAAAATATGCTCTCTTAAATATGCTATCCATCAAATCAAGAATCTATGGTCACTGTGTGTGCAATCTTCACTTTAGGGAGGAAAAAATATTCCTACATGCTCATATAAAAGTATCTTAAAGCAAAAAGTTCTCTTATAGCACATAGTATAAAAGATTAGATGTCAAATTAGTTTTATGGTGAACTGACACCCAGAAAGTTGAAAGTATTTTTTATTACATATAGCTTTTTGCCCATGTAAGCATACCCTTACAGATTTAATTAATGTCTTTAAACTAATGACTAGATAATAACATGCACTCAATTTTTTGTCTGCACCTAAATATTTACTCCACTTTTTTTCTCGCAATAATGTGCAAAGCTTTTCTCTGGGTTTTGACCCTACTCACCTCAAAGACTGAGGTAAAAATAAGAAACAGCCCATTTCCCAGTGAAAGATGGTTAGGAGAATGATTTAGTGTAGGAAGCACAATCAGTAGGAAGTCTGCATAATCTACCGTTGATTGACACTAGCTACATGAAAAGCCTGGCCTGGGGACTTATAGTCCCTGTATCAGAAAGGCAGAGACAGCAGATTTCAGGATTTACTAGGCAGCCAGACCACACTATTCCTAAGCATACAAACACATAAACTTTTTAATACACAGGAAAGTAAATTAGCACATGTAATAATATACAATTATAAATATTGTATGGTTTAAGCAGTCAAATTTCCAAAACATTACAAGTTAAATATTTTGTATGATTAATTCTAAGCTAGGAAGACAAAATAATGAAGCTAATACATTTTCTCAATTTAGTAGCAATGGATTTAAAGCCAAATGTATTTTTTCCTTCAAATTGAAATCTTTTTAAACACTTTTCTTCATTATATTATAGTATAGTTACATTGAAATGCATATTTATTTTATTTTTTTCTATTTTCCTAACAAATTTTATTTCATAGTGGTCTTCAAAAGACAACAAAAAGTTGGTCAATAATATGCAGTAGCAATGCCTATTTGGTTATGGTTTTAGTTTGTTTTTTTTTTAAACATCTTTTATTTTCTACATATACATTTATATTATTACACATATATATGATAAACTACCTATAGCAAGACTTCTTTAAATATATATACCCGTTTTATACTCCTGGCTATCCCTCCCAAACCTCTATTTGTAGATTTATTAATATTTTATTTTCATCACTTTAAAGATATTGTCACATGTTTGTGGACCTCACATAACTCTAGAATATGGCTCCTCATCTCTTAAGATGTATGAAATGTGCATTCACAGTGTTGCAGGTTTGAGTGCATTATTTCTTGTAATAAATTAATGTTATCCTTTTAAAAGTGTAGATCACAATATATCAATTTCTGGCAGTAAATAATTGGGTTGCCAGTTGATAAATATGCTTTATAAAATACTAAGACATTTTTGCATAGAAATTTGTGTAAATATTTGTATTCAGCAAATATCTAGAAATGAGTTGTTGATGCACATTCATTGCATATTTAACTTTACACAAGATTCTAATAAATGCTTCAAAACAAAGTTGTTTTATATATTTTTCAGCAATTTTACTGTCAGAATCAATTTTTAAATCTCCAGATGTGGCAAAAAGTAACATTTTGCTGTTATTTTAATTTACAACCATATGCAGCCTGATGATATTAGTGCATTTTCATAATATGTTTGTCATCAGCATTGGGTGGTTTTTATGAATGTGTTTAGCCTTTAACCATTACTTTGTGTTATTCAAATTGAAATCTTATTGTAACATAACAAAAGAATACTCTAGCTCAATACATCTTCTTTGTTTATTCACATATGCTTGCATCTAAAATGTTATACTTTTTATTTGATTTATTTTTCAAATATTACACTAACAAATTTAAAATACAGATTTGTTTTACTTTTATAGTTTCATTCCCCTCAAAAATTTAGGCTTTCTTAAAATTATGACAATTGATTGACAATGTTTATTTATATATTTTCTAAAAAGATCAGATAAATACATGAATAAGATCTTCATTTTCAATTTTATAATTGCTTTCATCTTGTATAGAGAGTAAGCCTAATATGCTGATAAAATTTATCTGTTTGATTTAAAGGGGAGTGGGGCACAAGGGAAATTTTATTAGTGGTTAAAAGGAAAACTCAAGGTAGGCATGGTGTCAGTAGCTGTTTAGAGGAATAGAAAGGAACAAAGAAGGGAAATAACCATGGGTTTTGAAGCAGGTATCGAGGGCATGGACAGCTGACTTATAGCTGACATGCAGAACCACCTGTCAAGGAAAGAAACTTTAGATAAAGACTCAAGAAGTTCACAGAGTTGGCGGAAAGGCCTGAGTTGCTTTTCTGGCTAATTCTTAGAAGAGCAGGAAGGGTTCTGACCTTGAATGTTGGCTGTCTGGAGATTCTGTACTGTGGATGGGGATCCTATGATGGAAAGTGTGCTATCTCATTAAGAAAGTGAATATTTTCTTTGATGGTTGCTTTAAAGTCCTACGATTGTATCATCTACTCCTGAGAGTCATTCCTCCATCTCTTGAATTCTGTTAGAGAAGCTTATATCTGCATTATTTGCTTTGTTCTCTACGTTCTCTCATTCCTAGCACCTTTCTTCTGTCTGTGCTGTTATCATTGTTTCCATTTTCATCTTCAGATCTTGGACTTTTTTACTGATTTCCTTCGTCTGATTGTTTGTATTTTCCTGAATTTCTTCCAGTGCCTCTCCATAGGCCTCTTTAATGTCTTCAATCTGTTTGGCTGCATCTTACTTCATTTGTTATGGATTTTGTTCTTTTCCTCCACTATCATCTTCATTACTAAGGATATGAGGTCATATCTTGTGTTTCAGATGTGTTTGAGCTCTCCAGGTTGATTTCTTTGGAATAGCTGAGATCTGGAGATGTCCTGTTATTTTGGTTTTTGTTTGTGTTTTATTCTGGCCTTTAGGCAACTTGCTGTCTCCTGCCTTAGGAGGTAGATTCTTATGTCCTTCCCTGGATCAGGCAGGTGACTTGATTTCAGTTCCAGGGGACTTTGTCCAACACCCTGGGCTCCCCACTGTGTCAGCAGAGGTCATTTCTGGTGTTCTGAAGCCCAAGGATCAGTTTGAGGTAGTATAGATAAAGCCAGCTATCCTGCCTTATTCATAATAACCAGAACCTGGAAACAGCCTAGATGTCCCTCAGTGGAAAAATGGATAAAGAAAGTGTGGTACATTTACACTATGGAATATTACTCAGTTATTAAAAACAATGGAAGCCTGAAATTTGCAGGCAAATAGATGGGATTAGAAATGATCATACTGAATGAGTTAACCCAGACCAAGAAAGATATAAATGAAATATACTCACTTATAACTAGACACTAGCCCAACAGAGTTGTCCCCTGAAAGTCTTCACTTAGCCAGAGATTGGGATAGATACTGGGAACTTCCTATTGGGACCCTAGGTGAGAGAAGTAAGAAAGAATGGGTAAATAGAAGGATACAGAGCATCCTAGAAACCTACAAGTAGAACATCATGATGGCCGTATCTTGGCCCAGGGGTGTCAGCTCAAATTACTGTAGCAACCAAGAACAATATATGCAGTAAACCTAGAACCCCTATCCAGTCTAGCCAAATAGAAAGCACATTCTTCACAATTGTGTGGGGAGCAGGGACTGACTCAGACATGAACTCTGGTGCCCCCTATTTGAACCCTTCCCCTTGCTGGCAATCTCTGGTAACCCTCAGAGGAACATTAAGCAGGTTACCAGGAAGAGCCCTGATAGGAATCTTATAGTGGGGGATGAGGTCTTCTGTCACAGACCTAAGGAAGGGGAATAGGATGAAAAAGGGAGGGAGGGTGGAACTGGAAGTTACAAGAGAGGGGATAACAATTGAAATGTAATCTGAATAAATTACTTAATTTTAAAAAAAAGAAAGAAAGAAAAAAGGTGAGTATTCCCTGTCTTTTTTTTTTTTTTTTTTTTTTTTCATCTTTTTTTTTTTTTTTTATTAATTTATTCTTGTTACATCTCAATGTTTATCCCATCCCTTGTATCCTCCCATTCCTCCCCCCCCCCATTTTCCCATTATTCCCCTCCCCTATGACTGTTCCTGAGGGGGATTACGTCCCCCTATATATTCTCATAGGGTATCAAGTCTCTTCTTGGCTACTTGCTGTCCTTCCTCTGAGTGCCACCAGGTCTCCCCCTCCAGGGGACATGGTCAAATGTGAGGCACCAGAGTATGTGAGAAAGTCGTATCACACTCTCCACTCAACTGTGGAGAATATTCTGACCATTGGCTAGATCTGGGAAGGGGTTTAAAGTTTACCTCCTGTATTGTCCTTGGCTGGTGCTTTAGTTTGAGCGGGACCCCTGGGCCCAAATCTGCCTATCATATTGTTCTACTTGTAGATTTCTAGGACCCTCTGGATCCTTTTATTTTGCTGTTCTCCCATGCGTCTCTCATTTAGAGTCCCAATAGGATGCCTTCCCCTCTGTCCCAGTTTCCTGGTAAGTGAAGGCTTTCGTGGGATATGCCCCTTGGGCTAGTATGCAGATATAAGTGAGTATATACCATTTGATTCTTTCTGCTTCTGGGTTAACTCACTCATTATGATCATTTCTAGCTCAATCCATTTATCCACAAATTTCGGGAATTCCTTGTTTTTAATAGCTGAGTAGTATTCCATAGTGTATATGTACCACAGTTTCTTTATCCACTCTTCTACTGAGGGACACTTAGGCTGTTTCCATGTTCTGGCTATTATGAATAAGGCTGCTATGAACATGGTTGAGCAAATTTTCTTGTTGTGTGCTGGAGCATCTTCTGGGTATATTCCAAGGAGTGGGATAGCTGGGTCTTGAGGAAGCCCTATTCCCATTTTTCTGAGATAGCACCAGATAGATTTCCAAAGTGGCTGTACTAGTTTGCATTCCCACCAGCAATGAAGGAGTGTTCCTCTCTCCCCACATCCTCGCCAGCATGTGGTGTCGCTTGAATTTTTGATCTTAGCCATTCTGATGGGTGTAAGATGGAATCTCAGAGTTGTTTTGATTTGCATTTCCCTGATGACTAAGGAGGTTGAGCATTTCTTTAAGTGTTTCTCAGCCATTTGATACTCCTCTGTTGAGAATTCTCTGTTTAGTTCCAAGCCCCATTTCTCAATTGGGTTATTCGGTTTGGTGGTGTTTAATTTCTTGAGTTCTTTATATATTTTGGATATTAGACCTTTGTCAGATGTAGGGTTGGTGAAGATTTTTTCCCAGTCTGTAGGCTGTCGCTTTGTTCTCTTGACAGTGTCTCCTGCCTTACAGAAGCTTCTCAGCCTCATGAGGTCCCATTTATTAATGGTTGACATTAAGGCCTGGGCCGTTGGTGTTCTGTTCAGGAAGTTGTCTCCTGTGCCAATATGTTCCAGGCTCTTTCCCACTTTTTCTTCTAAGTGAGTTAGTGTCTCTGGTTTTATGTTGAGGTCTTTAATCCACTTGGATTTGAGTTTTGTGCAAGGTGACAAATATGAGTCCAGTTTCATTTTTTTACACATAGACCTCCAGTTAGACCAGCACCATTTGTTGAAGATGCTATCCTTTTTCCATTGAATGGATTTGGCTTCTTTGTCAAAAATCAAGTGACCATATGTGTGTGGATTCATATCTGGGTCTTCGATTCGATTCCACTGATCAACCAGCCTGTTGCTGTGCCAGTACCATGCTGTTTTAAGTACTATTGCTTTATAGTACAGTTTGAGATCAGGTATGGAGATTCCGCCGGAGCATCTTTTATTGTACAAGATTGTTTTAGCTATTCTGGGTTTTTTGTTTTTCCATATGAAGTTCAGAATTGAACTTTCAATGTCTTTAAAAAATTGTGTAGTTATTTTGATAGGGATTGCATTGAATCTGTAGATTGCTTTTGGTAGGATGGCCATTTTTACTATGTTAATTCTCCCGATCCATGAGCAAGGAAGATCACGCCATCTTCTCAGGTCATCTTCAATCTCTTTCTTCAGAGTTTTGAAATTTTTTTCATACAAGTCCTTCACTTGCTTAGTTAGGGTAACTCCTAGATATTTTATATTGCTTGTGGCTAATGTGAAGGGTGTGGTTTTCCTAATTTCTTCCTCTGCAAGCTTGTCATTTGTGTATAGGAAGGCTACAGACTTTTTTGAGTTAATTTTGTATCCAGCCAATTTGCTGAAGGTTTTTATCAGCTTTAGGAGTTCTCTGGTGGAGTTTTGAGGGTCACTTATGTACACTATCATATCATCTGCAAAGAGGGATAATTTGACTTCCTCCTTTCCCATTTGGATCCCCTTGATCTCCTTTTGTTGTCTTATTGCTCTGGCTAGAACTTCGAGTACTATATTGAAGAGATATGGAGAGAGTGGGCAGCCTTGCCTTGTTCCCGATTTGAGAGGAATTTCCTTGAGTATCTCACCATTTACTTTGATTTTGGCTATTGGCTTGCTGTATATAGCCTTTATTATGTTGAGGAAAGTGCCTTGTATCCCCGATCTCTCTAAAACTTTAAACATGAATGGGTGTTGAATTTTATCAAATGCTTTCTCTGCATCCAAGGAGATAATCATGTGGTTTTTTATTTTCAGTTTGTTTATATGATGGATTACATTGATGGATTTCCGTATATTAAACCATCCCTGCATGCCTGGGATGAAGCCTACTTGGTCATGATGAATGATATCTTTGATGTGCTCCTGTATTCGTTTTGCAAGTATTTTATTTAGTATTTTTGCATCTATGTTCATAAGAGAAATTGGTCTGAAATTCTCTTTCTTTGTTGAGTCTTTGTGAGGTTTAGGTATCAATGAGACTATGGCCTCATAGAATGAATTTGGTAATTTTCCATCCATTTCTATCTTTTGGAGTAGCTTGAAGAGTATCGGTATTAGCTCGCCCTTAAAGGTCTGGTAGAATTCTGCACTGAAACCATCTGGCCCTGGGCTTTTTTTGGTTGGGAGACCATCGATGATTGCTTCTATTTCTGTCGGGGAAATGGGACTATTTAACTTGTTTATCTGTTCTTCACTCAACTTTGGCAAGTGAACTTGATCAAGAAAATCGTCCATTTCCCTTAGATTTTCAAATTTTGTGGCGTATATGCCTTCAAAGTAGGATCTTATGATTCTTTGAATTTCTTCAGTGTCTGTTGTTATGTCTCCCTTTTCATTTCTGATTTTGTTGATTTCAATACTGTCTCTCTGCCTTTTAGTTAGTTTGGCTAATGGTCTGTCTATCTTGTTGATTTTCTCAAAGAACCAGCTTTTGGTTTTGTTGATTCTTTGGACTGTTTTCTTAGTTTCTAATTTGTTAATTTCAGCCCTGAGTTTGATAATTTCCAGGCGTCTACTCCTCTTGGGTGTTTCTGCTTCTTTTTTTTCTAGGGCTTCCAGTTGTGTTGTTAAGATGCTTATGTGCGATGTTTCCAATTTCTTTTTAAAGGCACTTAGTGCTATGAATTTTCCTCTTAGCACTGCTTTCAATGTATCCCACAAATTTGGGTATGTTGTTTCTTCATTTTCATTGAATTTCAGAAACTCCTTGATTTCTTTCTTTATTTCTTCCCTGACCCAGGTGTCATTTAGCAGAGAGTTGTTTAGTTTCCACAAACGTGTAGGCTTTTTGTTATTTCTGTTGTTGTTGAATTGCAGCCTAAGAGCATGGTGATCTGATAGGATACAAGGTATTATTTCAATCCTCTTGTATCTGTTGAGGCTTGCTTTGTGACCTACGATGTGATCAATTTTGGAGAAGGTTCCATGGGGTGCAGAGAAGAAGGTGTATTCTTTCTTGTTTGGGTGAAAGGTTCTATAGATATCTGTTAGATCCATTTGACCCATGGCATTGGTTAATGATGTTATTTCTCGGCTTAGTTTCTGTTTCAATGACTTATCCTTCAGTGAGAGTGGGGTGTTGAAGTCTCCCACTATTATTGTGTGGGGATCGATGTGTGGTTTAAGCTTTTTTAGGAGATCTTTTACATATGTGGGTGCCCTTGTATTGGGAGCATAGATGTTCAGAATTGTGATGTCATCTTGGTTGACTTTACCTTTGATGAGTATGAAGTGTCCTTCCTCATCCCTTTTGATTAATTTTGGTTGAAAGTCTATTTTGTTCGATACTAAAATGGCTACACCTGCTTGCTTCTTGTGACCATTTGCTTGGAATATTTTTTTCCAACCTTTTACCCTGAGGTAATGCCTTTCATTATGGGTGAGATGTGTTTCTTGGATGCAGAAGAATGTTGGGTCTTGTTTATGTACCCATTCGGTTAGTCTGTGTCTTTTTATTGGAGAATTGAGGCCATTGATGTTGAGAGATATTAATGACCAGTGACTGTTAAGAGTCTTAATTTTGATGTTGTTTCCAGTCGAGTGTTTGTGTAGTTGTGTTTTTGCCATGGGATAGTTATCTATTTCCTGGGTAGTTTTGGTTGTAGCTTGACCCTTTGGGATGGAGTTTTCCTTCTAGTACCTTCTGTAAAGCTGGGTTTGTGGATAGGTACTGTTTGAATTTGTTTTTGTCATGGAATATTTTGTTTTCTCCATCAATGGTTATTGATAATTTTGCTGGGTAAAGTAGTCTGGCCTGGCATCTGTGTTCTCTTAGGGTTTGCAGGATCTCTGTCCAGGACCTTCTGGCTTTTATGGTCTCTGCTGAGAAGTCAGGTGTAATTCTGATAGGTTTACCATTAAATGTTATTTGGCCCTTTTCCCTTGCAGCTTTTAATATTTTTTCTTTGTTCTGCATGTTTTGTGTTTTGATTATTATGTGGCGGGCAGTTTTTCTTTTCTGGTCAATTCTATTTGGTGTTCTGTAGGCCTCTTGTATGTTTATAGGCATCTCTTTCTTTAGATTGGGGAAATTTTCTTCTATGATTTTGTTGAGAATAGTTTCTGGGCCCTGGAGTCTGATGTCTTCTCTTTCTTCAATGCCTATTATCCGCAAATTTCTTCTTTTCATGGTGTCCTTAATTTCTTGGATGTTTTGTGTCAGGAGTTTTCCAGATTTGGCATTTTCTTTAATGGTTGATTCAATATCTGTGATTGTATCTTCTAGCCCTGAGATTCGTTCTTCCATCTCTTGGATTCTGTTAGAAAAGCTCACCTCTGTGTTGCTCGCCTTCTTCTCTGAGGTCTCACGTTCTCGTTTTTCTTCTGTCTGTGTGTTTATCATTGAATCCATTTTCATTTTCAGATCTTGAACTGATTTTTTGATTTCTTTCATCTGATTTTTTGTATATTCCTGAGTTTCTTCCATTGCCTCTTTATAGGTCTTCAGAGCTTGAACCGTTTTAGTTATTTCTTTCATCTGGTTGTTTGCATTTTCCTGCAATTTTTCCAGTTCCACTCTATGTGCTTCTTTTATGTCTCTCACCTGTTTGTCTGCGTCTTCCTGCATTTGATTACGAATTTTATTTGTTTCCTCCATTATCATCCTCATTACTAAGGATTTGAGGTCATTTTCTTGTATTTCCGTTGTATTTGAGTTCTCTGGGTGGTTTTCTTTGGGATAGCTGGAAACTGGAGATGCCATGTTGTTTTGGGGTTTTTTGCGTATGCTTTTTCGTTGTCCTTTAGACATCTTGCTGTCTTTGTTTTTGTTGGGTAGCTTCCAGAGTTGAATGGAGGGTGTCTGATGATAGATTCACTTGTTTTCTTACAATTTCCCTAGGCTGCGAGCTCAAAGCTTCACTGGTGTGGATGTTAGGAGGTTAGCCCTGTTGTTCTGGTCTCTCACAGCCAGTGATCCTCAGTCCCTCTCTGCTGTGGATCCTGCAATTGTTCTGGGTCTCTGAATGAGAGTTGGGTCAGGCCAAGGTATCCACAGCCTTCTGTGTTCCCTGCCAAGTCCAGCCAGGAGCACTGGGACCGAACCACGGGCAGAACTCAGCTAGATTCTCAGGGCCAGAACCGTCTGCCAAGCTCAGCTAGGGATTTTGGGCCCAAAATGCACACAGGGCCCAGCCAGAATTTTTGGGCTGGGACTACGCACCAAGCTCCACTAGGGCCTTTTGGCCCAAAGTGCGTGCTGTGGTCAGTTATTGACTCAGGGCCCGAACTGACCACCAATCTCAGCCAGGAATTCTGGATTCAAACTGTACACTGTGTCCAACCAGAGTCTTAGAGCTGGTGGAACCGAGAGCTCTGTCCAGCCTGTGCCACAGCAGGAGAACTGCGGCTGCTCTGAGTTAGCGCCAGTGGTGGAACAAGTGCTCCGCCCGCACTGTGTCCCCGCAGGGGAGCTGCCGCTGAGCTGAGGTGGTGCCTAGGATGGAACCGAGCTCGTCACCAAGCCTGCGCCACAGCAGGAGAACTGCGGCTGCTCTGAGTTAGCGCCAGTGGTGGAACAAGTGCTCCGCCCGGACTGTGTCCCCGCAGGGGAGCTGCCGCTGAGCTGAGGTGGTGCCTAGGATGGAACCGAGCTCGTCACCAAGCCTGCGCCACAGCAGGAGAACTGCGGCTGCTCTGAGTTAGCGCCAGTGGTGGAACAAGTGCTCCGCCCGGACTGTGTCCCCGCAGGGGAGCTGCCGCTGAGCTGAGGTGGTGCCTAGGATGGAACCGAGCTCGTCACCAAGCCTGCGCCACAGCAGGAGAACTGCGGCTGCTCTGAGTTAGCGCCAGTGGTGGGACAAGTGCTCCGCCCAGACTGTGTCCCCGCAGGGGAGCTGCCGCTGAGCTGAGGTGGTGCCTAGGATGGAACCGAGCACGTCACCAAGCCTGCGCCACAGCAGGAGAACTGTGGCTGCTCTGAGTTAGCGCCAGTGGTGGAACAAGTGCTCCGCCCGGACTGTGTCCCCGCAGGGGAGCTGCCGCTGAGCTGAGGTGGTGCCTAGGATGGAACCGAGCACGTCACCAAGCCTGCGCCACAGCAGGAGAACTGCGGCTGCTCTGAGTTAGCGCCTGTGGTGAAACCAAGTGCTCCGCCCAGACTGTGTCACCGCAGGGGAGCTGCCGCTGAGCTGAGGTAGTGCCTAGTGTGGAGCAGCGTGCTCAACTAAGCCTGCGCCACAGCAGGGGAGCTATGGCCACGCTGAGTTAGTGCCTCAGGCAGAATTGTTTGCTGGGCCGGGCCAATACCCGGGACTCTGGGGCCGAACTGTCCGCCGAGTCCAATCTGGGTCCAAAGGCTCCACGCGACCCAAATCCTGCCCCTAGTCCCCTCTCCCGCAGCAATTCCCACCAGCCACCACACCAATCGCCTCCACCGGAAGGCTATGAGCTGCAAACCTCAGCCGCCGCTGCTGGTGCCGCTGGTGCTGCCGCCTCTGCCGCTGCCGCTCCGATCAGAGAAAAACCACGCTCCTCCCGTGTGCAGGGGCACGCAGGTCCTCCGCACCCTGGTCCCTCCGAACCGTGGAGCACTCCCGCTGCCGTGATGTTCGGACCTCGGTGTTCCTGGCTCAGAAATCTGTGCAATTCCCTGAATTGTTCACTGGAGCCTCCAAACGCGGTCCACACTGCTCGCCGCCATCTTGGATCCGATCACAATTCGAGTATTCCCTGTCTTAAGGTGACCACACCTTCCTTGGGGTTGTCCCTTATCAACAGTGATTAACCCAGTAAAATAGGAATGAAAAATTTCTACCCAAGTCAGAAATTATGTTCTCTTGAGCACATGTTTTTGTTTTGTTTGCTTCTTTTTAACATACACTTCTGTAAAGAGGTAGTTTTAAAATCATTAAGGGACCAACTTACAACTACAAAATATTCTTGGTATTTCTGATTTCTGGAAAGGATGTGTTCATTCTTTTACGATTCTTTCATATTTGTTTTCTGTGGTGTGTGCGTGTGTGTGTACACATGTGTGCTTGTGTTGTATGTGTTTGTGCTATCTAGTGGTTTACTGACAATGTGAAGGACTCAGGTCTCTCTTTATATCATGTAGATTCTAGGAGTCCTCTGGCTTGAAGCAAATAACTTTACCTGCTGTGTCATGATCTCAACAGCCCCATTCACCTTTTAAATTAAAGTACTGAAAGGAAAGAAAGAGATGCCTAGCCGAATAATTGATGTGCATAGCATTATGAGTTACTGTGCTGTGTATAAACACAGTTCATATACTTCCTGGATTTAGTCCAGTAAGTTTTCTTTTAAGGTTTCACAAATATGCTTTAGGAAACTTACCTTAAACAAGTTTCCCCAATGGATTATATATTTACGATATATTTATTTACTTTAGAGGAACATAGAAACATTTTTAAAAGTTTCAGTGTTGCTGTAGAAAACCACACAAACACACTATCACTTCAGATAATTAAGTCCTTACTCTAGTTACCTTCTGATATTTATTTTAATTCATTTATGAAGATAATTATGACATATAAGCTATCCCCAGCCAAATGATACAAATCAAATTCACTGAGTGCTTACTTGTAGCACCTGCTAAGTACACAAGCACATGAGGTAGTGTATTCAATTTGTTACCTGAACATAAAAGTAAATGCTATACTTAGTTTATTTAATCTATGAAAAACATAGACTTTACCAGGATTAAACAGCTTACCCAACGTAAGGCATTGAATGTGCGATGCATTCTTACAGACAATTCATGTCAATATGAGTACAAATGGAAAGAATGAAGGCCAAGACAATAGCAAAGAGTGGGGAATAAGGAAAGATTTTGCTAAAGACAGAAATGTGGCTTGGACTTCTGAGGATTTTAGCTCTATTTGAACACAAATATGTTGCAGGATATTTGATCCCAATGTGATATCTGAGATTGTGAACTATAAAATCCTGTCTTATGTTTGGCATAGTTGAGCCCTAACACACAACTTTAATCCAAGAGCCTTCTCTACACAGGATTTAATAAAGTTAACCCTAGGTCAAGAGGTGAAATACAAAACCAGCTGACAGGGATTAAAGATTAGGAGGGACTTTGAGTTGATGGTTATTTAAGACAGTATGTAGAAGTAGAAGGACACTTTAGTTTTTTGACTCTTTAGCTTTTAGCTCTTTGCCTCTTAGCTCTCTAGCTCTTGAGCTCCTCAGCTCCTTGGCCTTTGGCTTTTTGGGCTTTGAGCTATCAAGCCTTTAACCTTGTTTTTTTTTTTTTTTTTTTTTTTTTTGGTATTTTCATCCTGGGCAGTCAGCTGAGCTAGTGAGCCTTTTGGGCCTTTTCCATCAGGACTTTCTCTAAGTAGGAAGGTCAGCTGGGTGCTTTCTTTGCCTTTCTGAGCTAGCACCACAGCATCCAGCTCCTGAGTCTTTATTGGGAATATAGATCGATATGGAATTTTCAATTAAAACAACACAAATGACTTACAAGTTGTTTTACAATTAAGAAGAAATAAAAGCATCATTTACAAATTATTAAAATTTATTTGAGAAAATATGTGTTTGACCCAGAGGGATAGTTCAGTTATTCTTCTTGCTGTTCTTCCCAAAGATACAGGATTCACTCCCAGAACCCATTAGCAGCTCACAACCACCTGTGTATCCAGTTCCAGAGGACCTTATACTCTCTTCTGTCATCCACTGGCACCAGATAAGAAAGTATGCAAATAAATACATATAAGCAAAATGTAAATACATGAAGTGCAACACACACACACACATATGTATGTATAAACTCACATAAATAAATGTATATATTTGGGCCTGTATTTTTTATGGACATGTGTTCATGTAACTTTTGTTTTTATATTCAGGGAACTGTGCCAATAATAACAGCTAAAAAAGAAATGCACTTATGTGCATTTATTTGTATATTTGTATATGCAATAATTACAAAAGAAATTATATCTAGATTCTCATGAAATGCCGGAACATGGAATCCCTTGATTAATCTATTTACATTTGGAGCAATGTAACATGGATATCAATTCAAAATATTTTCAGTATATTTTGGTGACTTTCATTTACACCTGTTAGAAATAAAATTAGGTACAGAATGAAAATAATATAAAAATTTAAATATAGTGTTTTTATTCCAATAATTGCATGTAAATTATCAGTTGATTGAGGTAACTTGCAGTCCAGAAAAAAAGAGCAACATTTCATAGAGTCCTTGACAGACTTAAGCAGAAATGTGGCACAAACAACTCAAACAGACAATAGGGTATACCAGATGTTCACTCATCCTGACATCAAGAAACCTACAGATTTCTATGTTGAGCATCTCTAATTGAATCACTGCTCTCCAGTGAGATAAAAACAGGAATGTTTCACCAAATGAGGACTGGAAAGAACTGTGAACAATTAGTATAAGTCACTTATGTATGCACGTTATTCAATGAATCAACTATTTTATGGACATTTGTCAATCGAATTTTCCTACTTGCAATTAGCAGATAGCTGAGTAGATATTTTTACCCATACAATTGATAAGTTAAATGAATAGGTATGAGGAATCTAAATGCATGTCTTATCAGTGATTGTATTAAATAATCACATATAACACACACATACAAAAACTCCTTACATTGTTTATTTCCATGAATTTTAAAAATACATTATTTCTAGTAAAAAATCTATCCAGGAACATGTCCATTGAAATGACCACCAAATCCATAAAGTATGATTTCTATGAGGAGGACAACACTCTAATATTCAATAGTGTTTGGAGAATTGGATTTCATATATTTAACGTTTTTTTTTTATTTAGGGGTAGATGTTAGAATCAGAGAAAATTTTATTGCTGTGTTTTATCTACATGTAAAAGTTCCACACCCTGACTTTCAATCAAGTGAAAGTAAGAAAAAAAATTGAAAAAACGATTTCAGTCTGCCCTTAGCATACTGTATTGATTAATCTTACTTCCTGTAGCTCCCTAAACAATATAATGTAAGGACCATTGACATCTTCTTTGCATAAATTGTAGAACATGAATAGCCTCTAGATGATGAAAGGTGCATAGGATATAGGAACGGGCAGCATGTACAGTTACAGCATTTACATACCATACTGAAAGTTTGACATATTGGAGGGTTTCAGAATCTGCACACCAAGGATATGTGGTAACTGCTATAATAAATTAATTTCCTTGCTCTACAGAGAGAATGTATAAAGATTTTCAATTTTATTATACCATATGTGTAAATATTATATAAATTTCATATTTATGAGATAAAGTTGCTTAAATGAAACCAATAACTTAATGCTAAAATTGTAAGTTTCATTTAAGAAACAGTTTCAAAACTAAAAAGTGAGTCAAGGACAATCAAGGCTACACAGCCTTGTCTTGAAAAACAGCAACAACAACAGCAACAACAACAAAAACAAAAACAAGAACAACAACAAAAGAAATAAGTATAGCACTGTGAAAATCAGCAATGGTTTTCACCATCAAACATATTTTAGGATGGAAAATGTAGATTGTGGCACAATTAGTATAAATTAGATAACTGACAGTATTTGACTTAAAATAATTATTTCACAAATTTTAGAGGTCCAGTTAAGAAAAAATAAATTTAAAAATTTTAAAGATTCATAGTAAGGAGTTAAAAAAAGAACTAATGTTTATTGATAAGAATGTAATTCAATTGTTTTTTATTTATTTTGCATGTGCTTGTTTCAGTGCATAGACACACACATACACATGTACATACATGTCAAGGTCAAAGGACAGTCTGTGGAAGCCAGTTCTTTCCTTTTATAATGTGAATACAAGGAATTGAGCTTAGGTTATTGGTTTGAACATCAAGTTCCTTTCTTAGTCAGTCATTTTACTGATATTTAAATTGTAGCAGACTAGAGGTGAGTTGTAGCCTACTTCCTAAGCCCCATTGCTTACCTTCCCAAAAGGCCTTTAGATCACCCAAGAACATCAAAGTTAGACACCTCAACACCACCCAGCCACTCCCGTGCTTGCTAAATTTACCTGGGGCACAGCCAGCAAAAATGCTCTGCTCCCTGCACACAGTTCTCAGGCCCATAGATCTGCCTCATTCAAGGAGGTCTGAGGTACCACAGGAATGTTCCGATCTACTTGGGGGCACAGAAAATGAAGGTGAGTTGTGGGGCTGTTCCCTAAACCCAGTTGCCAGGCCCATGGCAGTGCCCTAATCTTGTGGTGCTCGGCTGCATCAAGAACAACCAGCCAACACCAGGGAAAACCAGATAGCTAAAGGTCAGCTTAAGAACACAAGAAATTAAACGAATCCAACCAAATAACCCAACTGAGAAATGGGGCTCAGAACTAAACAGATAATTCTCAACAGAGGAATATTAAATGGCGAAGAAACACATAAAGAAATGCTCAACCTCCTTAGTCATCAGAGAAATGCGAATCAAAACAACTCTGAGATTCCAGCTTACACCCATCAGAATGGCTAAGATTAAAAACTGAAGTGACACCATTTGCTGGCAAGAATGTGGAGAGAGAGGAACACTCCTTCATTGCTGGTGGGAATGCAAAGTAGTACAACCAGTTTGGAAATCTATCTGGCACTATCTCAGAAAACTGGGAATAAGGCTTCCTTAAGTCCCAGCTATTCCACTCCTTGGAATATACCCAGAAGATGCTCCAGCACACAACAAGAAAATTTGCTCAACCATGTCCATAGTAGCCTTATTCATAATAGCCAGATCATGAAAACAGCCTAAATGTCCCTCATTAGAAGAATGGATAAAGAAACTGTGGTACATTTACACTATGGAATACTATTCAGCTATTAAAATCAAAGAATTCCTGAAAGTTGTGGACAAATGGATTGAACTAGAAGTGATCATAATGAGTTAACCCAGAAGCAGAAGGGTCAAATGGTATATACTCACTTATATCTGGACACTAGCCCAAGGGGCATGTCCCATGAAAGTCTTAACTTTCCAAAAAAGTAGTACAGAGGGAAAGACTTCCTACTGGGACTCTAGGTGAGAGAAGCAAGGGAGAATGGGGGATATAGAAGGATCCAGAGGGTCCTTGAAACCTGCCAGAAGAACATTATGATGGGCAAATCTGGGCCCATGGGTCCTGGACAAACTATGGCTCCAGCCAAGGACAATACATGCAGTAAACTTCGAACCCCTACCCAGATTTAGCCAATAGACAGGACATTCTCCACAGTTGAGTGGAGAGTGAGGTCTGACTTTCACAGGAACTCTGGTGCTCCATATCTGACCACATCCCCTGGATGGGGAGGCCTGGTGGCACTCAGAAGGATAGCAGGCTACCAAGAAGAGACTTGATACCCTATGAGCATATACAGGGGGAGGAGATTCCCCCTCAGTCACAGTCTTGGGGGAAGGGAGTAAGGGGAAAATGGGAGGGAGGGAGGAATGGGAGGATACAAGGGATGGGATAACAACCGAGATGTAATATGAATAAATTAATAAAATATATTTTTAAAATGCAGTTTAGTATTTAGATACCTATATGTAACATTGCTTAGTCTTCTTAGATACTAGTTTTGTTAATTACAGAAATAAAGATTATTTAGTCTCTTGTGTATCTTTTCAAGATTAAGTAGGTAATATACAGGTACACACAAACAATGTTTGCCTATTTAGATATACTGAGATAGATTGGTGGTCTTCAAATACTTCAGAGATCTACAGAGTATGGCATTTTAAAATGCCTTAATAATAAAAGGATTTTTTAGACAGAGAGACACATCTGCTCCTAACAGCACCCATAATGTGCTTCAAAGAAGATGATGGGCTACAAGAAACAAATGTGGTAAGATCTACTAGACAAAAATTCTGTCCCTACTTCAATGCTGACACCAGGCTGTCCAAATTGTTGGCAAACAGGACACTGAGAAATTGACTATCCAACTTTGCAGAGACTAAGTAGGCCAGTTCTTCAAAATGCCTGCTTCAAAGAAAAGTTAGATAATCTGGGCTGCTACACTTCCTAAATGCTTATGTAATATTATTTCCTTCTTAAGCCTCGGATCGGGTTGAAGACTAGATAATCATAGCCTTACTGAACTAAGAACAGTGGTTTAGTAACTAAGACAATATTTTAGGTCTAAAAATACCTAAATGTAAGTGAAGAGTGTCTACATGTAGAATAGTTCAAATAGATCCACATTTATTACCCTGTACAAAACTCAGGGATGAAAGACTCTATATAAAACCATATACACCAAAACTAATAGAAGAGAAAGTGGGAATGATCTTCTCAACAGGGGATATGAAGCCTGAAGGAGACTTGAAAGCACTGGTGTATGATAAATCTTCCTTAACAGAATACTAACAGCCCAGGCACTAAAATCAACAGTTAATTTATGGGACCTTATGAATCTGAAAAGCTTCTGTAAGGCAAAGTATACCATAAATAGGAAAAAACAGTAGTCTACAGAATGAGAAAAGATCTTTAACAACTCTATGTCTGAAAGATAGCTAATATTAAAAATATATAAATAAATCAAAACGTATTGGCAAAGTATACCATAAATAGGAAAAACAGTAGTCTACAGAATGAGAAAAGATCTTTAACAACTCTATGTCTGAAAGATAGCTAATATTCAAAATATATAAATAAATCAAAAAATTAAACACCCACAAACCAAATACATCAAAAATGGAGTACTGAGTTCTACAGAATATCTAATGACCAAGAAGCACTTAAAGAAAGTTCAACAGCCTTAGTAAGGGAAATGCAAACCAAAAGGATTCTGAGATTCCATCTTGCATCCTTCTGAATAGCTAAGACAAAAAACTCAAGTGCCAGATCATACTGGCAAAGATGTAGAGCGAAGGGGAATACTGTGCCATTGCTTGTAGGAGTGCAAACTTGTACAACCACTGTGAAAATAAATCTGGAGGTTTCTCAGAAAATTGGTAATAGTTGTACCTCACTGCCCCACTATACCACTCCTGGACATATATTCAAAAAATGCCCCACCATACCATAAGGACACTTGCCCATCTATGTTCATAGCAGCTTTACTAATAATACTAGAAACCATCTGGATGTCCGTCAATGGAAGATTGGGAAAGGAAAATGTGGTACATTTACAAAATGGAATACTACCCAGCTATCAAAAACAAGCAATTCATGAAATTTGCAGAAAAGATCATGCCAAGTGAGGCCCAGACCTAGAAAAACATGCACAAAATAAACTCACTTGTAAGTGGGTATTGGCCATAAAGTACTGGATAACCATGCTACAATCCACAGACGTAATGACCCTATGTAACAAGGAAGACTCAAAGGAGGGTGCTTCAATCTCACCTTGAAGGGGAAAGAAAGTAGACATGGGAGGTGGATGTATGGACGGAACTGAGTGGCAGAGGGGGTGGGGAGGGGAACCGGGTGGGGATAGGTCTGGTGATGGAATATGGATGATGACGGGAGACAGAAAAGAAAGCATGGAGGGGACATGGGGGGGGGGGAGGCTCTCAGGAGCTTATGTGGGTGACCCTATCTGGGACCTCTAACAACAGGGGATATGGAGGCTTAAGTTGCCACCATTGAGGCAAGGTGGGATTTCCAGTGGAGGGAGAGGAACACCAAACCATGCATAAAACCTTAGATCTAAAGTGTGTACTGCATATAAGAAGTGTAGGTACAATGATGGAGCAGAGACTAGGGTAATGGCAAAGCAATGAGGACCGAACTTGAGACCTTGGGAGAGAACCAACCCCTGATACTATGAATGGTAACCCTACTATGACTACAGACAGTAGCTTAGCATAATTGTCTTCTGAGAGGCTTCATCCAGCAGCTGATGGAAATAGATGCAGAGACACACAGCCAAACAACAGGCTGCGCTCCAGGAGTTTTGTAAAAAGAGTGGGAGGAAAGACTGAGGGAGCCTGAGGTGTCCAAAGCACCACAAGAAGATCTTCAGAGTGAGCTGCCTGAGCCCATAGGAACTCAGATACTTAGCCACCATTGGAAAAAACAAGCATATGTAGCAGATGAGCAGCTGGATCATTATATGGGCCCCATAACAATTGGAGAAGGGCCTGTTTCTGAGTCTATTTCCTGCCTTTGGATCCTTTTCCTCTAGCTTGGATGGCTTGTCTGGCCTCAGTGAAAGAAGATGCACTTAGTCCTACTGGTACTTGATACACCAGGGTATGTTGGTACACATGGAGGTCCTCACCCTCTCTGAAGAAAATAGGAAGGGAAAATGGGGGTGGAGTGTGTGATTGGGGCTTGGAGGAGAGGAGGTAGGGGCCTGGGATCAAGCTGCAAAGTAATTAAATGAAGTAATGAAAAAAATGCAGTATACTTCAGCAATATAGAAAAAATAAGTATTATAAAATCCTTATCAGTTTATAGAAGTGTTACACACAATGGGTTTATACTTATTTCCCTTTTCAATCATATGTAATTTGACATAACAGAGAAGCCCCATATTGTTAATTCCATGGGTAACAGCAGAAAATGTAAAGATATGAGGATGAATGAGAAAAAAAGACCTAAATAACTAATTATTTATGACCTTGGAAATATTTATTCGATTACTGCAGTAACTCAGCTTCATTTACTCGGCAAAGGAATAGATTCACAAATATGCTTTATCTAAATGATTGAAATTCTCCCTGCAGCTAACTGAAACTTCCATTATGACTGTTGGCTGAGAAGACCTCAATAACTCATGACACACTTTTCTGACTCGTTTTTATAGTTTAGTGAATAAGGATTTAGCTTTTCCTTTCTTATTGAATCAGTCTTTTTGAATGATGCTCATTTATCCACCAAACATTTGCTAAATGCTCACTCTTTCAAGATCCTCAAAGAACTGAGATCATACAGATGGACCTTAAATTCTAATTATCAGTGGATAGCCACTCTGTCCACAGATTGATTAACAGTCTTGTTTTCTGTCTTGAGTGATCCCCTTGCAATAGACTGGAGGTTTTTGCCTGGGAGTTTCAGGTATCTGGAGAAGCTCAGCATTAAAATGCTGCCTTTTGAGTACAAGCCTTTCTCTTGAGTGGATAGGCTGCCCTGATGCCAAATCTAGGAGCCCTTTCCTTTTCCTTGGTCATTTTAGCTACAAAAAATGTTTTATAAGTTGTCAGAAATAAGACTATTAAAAATTAATGTGATTTACTGTCCATTTTTCTTTTTTTTTTGAACTTTTTCCATTAATTTTGAATTTGGGTATTTAATTTTTTAAGGAATTTTCTCCTCTATGAATTACAGTCATTAGTCTTTATATCCGTCAAGTCAAAAAGATAAGGAACCTCTCAGTATTCTGGTACATCTACTCCTAAACTTTTGAGCAAGTGTAAATCCAAAATAGTTCCTGGCACTCCTCTGGAAATAAGTACTGAAACATGCAGACAGGTTTTCAAAAAAACATTTCTCAAAGGAACTTTCTACGGATTCCACAATGGTACATGTAAGGATAAATTACTTACAACTAGCCACATCTTTAAATAAGATGCTATTGATATTTGATAGCTGGCAAGGAAAGGACAGTTGGTGTTCTTTTTTTCTCACTTTTTTTAAATTAATTTATTCTTGTTACATCTCAATGGCTTTCCCATCCCTTGTATCCTCCCATTCTTCCCTCCCTCCCATTTTCCCCTTATTCCCTACCCCTATGACTGTTCCTGAGGGGGATTACCTCCCCCTGTATATACCCAGAAGATGCTCCAGTACACAACAAGAAAATTTGCTCAACCATGTTCATAGCAGCCTTATTCATAATAGCCAGAACATGGAAAAAGTCTAAGTGTCCATCAGTAGAAGAATAGATAAAGAAACTGTGGTACATATACACTATGGAATACTACTCAGCTATTAAAAACAAGGAATTCCAGAAATTTGTGGATAAATGGATTGAGCTAGAAATGATCATAATGAGTGAGTTAACCCAGAAGTAGAAAGACTCAAATGGTATATACTCACTTGGGCATACTAGCCCAAGGGGCATGTCCCACGAAAGCCTTCACTTACCAGGAAACTGGGACAAGGGGAGGACATCCTATTGCAACTCTAGATGAGAGAAGCATGGGAGAATAGCAAAGTAGAAGGATCCAGAGGGTTCTAGACACCTACAAGTAGAACATTATGATAGGCAGATTTGGGCCCAGGGGTCCCGCTCAAACTAAGGCACCAGCCAAGGACAATACAGGCAGTAAACTTTGAACCCCTACCCAGTTGGTGTTCTTTAAAGGTGTGAGCCCTGGTATGTCACTCATTTTCCAGTGGGTGGCTCCACTCCTTTAAATGTTTGGATAGGGAAAATACTCCTTGGAAATCTGAAAGAGGAATCATGAACTTGGGGGATTTAGGGGTTCAGGGATGGATCTAAAGGATACTTGGCATAAGGAGTTGATGTGGGAGAATATGGTCAGGACAATTTATCTTTTTGGGTAGAATTACTTTAAATTTATGTTGCCCAGAGTACGTGTGAAAGTCATACCCCACTCTCCACTCAACTGTGGAGAATGTCCTGTCCATTGGCTAGATCTGGGTAGGGGTTTGAAGTTTACGGCCTGTATTGTCCTTGGCTGGTGCCATAGTTTGAGCGGGACCCCTGGGCCCAAATCTGCCTATCATAATGTTCTTCTTGTAGGTTTGGAAGAATAGCAGGCTACCAAGAAGAGACTTGTATCCCTATAAGCATATAAAGGGGGAGGAAGTCCCCCTCAGTCACAGTCATAGGGGAGGGGAATAAAAGGAAAATGTGAGGGAGGGAGGAATTGGAGGATACAAGGGATGGGATAACCATTGACATGTAACAAGAATAAATTAATAAAATAAAAATAAAAAATTTAAAAAAATTTATGTTGCCCAATTTTCCTTTAAAAATGACAAGTCAGTTAAATAACAAAATCTAATGTTAAGAGAAGTAATTTCCTTGCAAGCCTAGTAAGTTCACTATTATGTATTTGTTAGTCTACGATACTTATTTTAGTGTATGCTTTATTATACTATATATATAGATAAAATAACTAGGATTAAAAAGTTGCTTCTAAATCAATAGATACTTAGAGTAAAAGGAAACATATGGTTTTAAGTGGCATTTAGAAATTTTTTCTGGAAAAAAAAATCAACCCAAAACATTGGCCCTTCATTTGAGTTCATAAGAAAAATAAACTTGGAACTTGTGATTTTCACTTTTGTTTCTCTTCTATTTTGTGTCACACTGTACCTGGTGCACATGTGTCCGTGTCTGTGTGTGGTGTATGAGTCCGTTGTGTTGACATAACTGAACATATATGTATGCACTCACACATACTTGCCTCTGTGAATGTTGGAGCTGAATGTCCAGGCCCTTCCCCTATCATTTTTTGTTTGTTTGTTTGTTTGTTTGTATGAAACCTGCCATTTTGGTTAACTGGAAGCAGCGGGCACCAAGGATTTCTCTCCATCTGCCCATAACTGGGGCTAAAGATGTGTATAAGCCTGATACTAGGAATTCAAAGTCATGCCATCCCTGGTTTGTGATAAGCACTTTAGGCACTGAGCCAACTCACCAGCCACAAAGGCTTTCCCTTTATACTGTACAGAGGCCTAACTTATCTAATATCTTTATGGATGAATACAAAGATAATCTCTGTTTTGAACCTGTGATCACCTTAGATTTCAAGAACAAAGATTTCTGCTGGCAAAGCCACCATAATGATGAGATCAGTTATCTGTGTTTGAGAGGCTGTCTCAGAGCAAACCATCTTTTAGACATTAGATTGAACCTTCTTGAGACAGACATTGTAGTGTGTATTCAATATAATGAGGTAAACGAAAATACCCTGAGAAAACTTTAAGCTACCCAGGATCACTCCATCAATTCTTTATTAAAATCTATAGCTTATATCAGTAACTCAAAGGCAAACACATAGTAACTGACCCCTTGATTTGTTCATCTTCTCAGTGCATGATTGAATTCCTTTGTTCTGTGTTTTTTCAATACCAATTTCTAATTGGAATAAAGAAACAATGACCACGAATAGCTTATTGGAAAACTCTTGTCACCAAAAGAAATATGACTTTTGTGAAGTACAGAAATGTAAATTTTAAGTGAATATCAACAGATATTTCAATGAAGGGCTCAAGTTCTGAAATTCTTCCATAACTGTAATCTCCATCCTAGTGATAGCAGATGAAAAAAGTTATGAATAAAGAGCACCAAGAAAACAAAACTGGAAAAGCACTTCAGGAGGGACAACAAAAGAAAAGAACAATAAATAGTGTATCAATACAAGGTTATGTTGCAGGTCATATGGATGGGAGCCATTTAACAAGTCTATGTATGTATATCTTCTCTTCATAAAGAAGTAAAAAGCTAATTTACTTCCAGTTGAAAGTTGACCAAACTGACACCACATCTGTTCGAGGGTACATTTGTGTCTAGTAGCAGGGACTAGAATCATGAACTTCCAAGAAGGTGACATTCCCTAAAAGAAAGAACTTCAGCCAGAAGAGACCCTGAAACTCGTAATTATCCATTAAGACCACCTTGTTTGAACGTTAGAGAATAAAAAATACTTGTGTAGTAATAAAAGTGCTGAGGTAGTTTACCAGAAGTCACAGAGATGGTCTTATGGAGAAATGAAGTGCCTAGACAGCATCCATTTGTCTTTGGCTGTGTCTTGAACATTTCAGGCTTAATAACAAAATTGGGACTAAAACAGACTAGGTGGTTTGGTATCTAGTTTTACTCTCTTTAAAGAAAAATTTAAAGTAATTAGAAGCCATGTGTTTAAGGTGCCTAAGGCCTTTTGTTCCTTTTCATTATCCTTTCATGTAATTAAGAAGAAAAACCTCAGCCAACATAGTTTCTATACAAAAAATATAATAGAACATGTTAACAAATACGGTTTGTTCTGGGAAATGCCGAATCACAGAAGCAGGTGAATTCTAACCCATTTCAGTGCTTCATTGCACATCAATGCATTCATTTTATCTTTCTGCTAACTGGAGTTTAATGTAAAGGTATTCAATTAGTAAATTCACATTTGAATATTCTCATCAGTGGCTGTTGCCATTTCCTTTCTCTCAGAAATACACTTAAATAATATAAATGTGGAAATATTTTGTTCAATCAGTCCTGAAGGAGCAATATCTGCTGCAGGACTCTGAACTCTGTGGTTTTTACTGGCTCCGTGGTTTTGCTGTTACTGTTTCAAGTTTCATTTGGCGGGGACAGAGCCTTGTTTTGAAATTAAGAAAATAACACCAGACATGGATGCATAGAGCTGAAAGCATGGAATTTAATTAAACTCACGGATCAGGGGTGAGGACGAAGTCATCAAGCAAGTGTGAGCCTGTTACTGAACGTCTGTGAATCAAGCACCATCCGTGAGCTTATTTTGTCAAATGTTTTAATGTAGTCTTAATAAATGGGAGGAAACTGAGATGCAGTGGAGATACAAATTAGAAACAAGGCAAAGAGACCAAAATTCACATTAAATAATGAACTTCAGTACTGAAATATATATTTAAACATATTAATCAATATTTAAATATATAAATATAAAACATACATTTAATATATACTTAAAAGGAAGCACAGTTTTCAAACTAAACATTTTTGTTTTATTCAAAGTTAAATATTAGTATGTATAATAGCTAAAAGGTGATTTTACTTCAGCTTTCTGTGTTTTGTGCACAGCTTAGATGTATATATTTGTAACTTTGCCAGTAAAGCAGTTTAGAAGATTTATACTTTAAAGCAGGAATCAAGTACAGATGATTACCATTGTGCAGCATTCAAGATAACAGAAGAAATAGAACAAGTAGCAAGATGGGAACACAGTAAATTGTATTCATTTATCATTTCCTTTCAACTTTCCTCCTTCCTTCCTTCCTTCCTTCCTTCCTTCCTTCCTTCCTTCCTTTCTTTCTTGTACTATTGCTCTTACTTTTGTATTGTTACAAATGAGACTCAGGGCTTGCCACTAAGCAAATATTCTATCAAGAGTAATCTCCTGCCTATCTATAAATTTTATTTTCCGCTTTAGACTAGAATTTAGAAAAGGCTTTTTTAAACATTTAAATGACAAGTAGATTTAAAGTACTAAATAAAAATACAAACTCAACTTTAATATTTGTGAAAATTCTACACATAATTTTTTTATTCCTAAAATTGTGATGTTAACATTTAAAATTTGTTCAATATGAATAAAGTTTATTTGGTGTATTTTGCACACACACACACACACACACACACACACACACACACAAAGGTTTTAAGATTAAAACTAAAATAAACTAGAAATTTTGCTGGTTATTCATTATTTTTCCTGTAAAACAGTTTAGTCCTCATTCTCATTCATAAAAAGATGTGTTCTGCTTCTAGTCTAGTGTAGTATGTGAGCAAAGGACAGGTCAGGGCTAGTGTCACAAAGAGCAATGTTAGTCAACTCTTGAGTTACTGAATTTGTATTTCAGTAATAAAGCCCTTAATTCAGAGGTGCCTTTGACCATCATCTCAATGCAACACAGATTGCACGGTATTAATCACAGAATATCATGGAAGGCACTGGGCCTATTAGGCATTAGAAATAAAAATTGCTATGAGATTACATCTCTAATGATTAGCATCAATAATAAGAAAGGAAATGAGTGCTAAGAAAGGTTGGAGGAAAGAAGATTTATCCAGTGCTAACATGCTCAGCCACTGTAGTAATCAGCAGGGAAGATTCTCAAAACCTGCAACTGGAACTACCACAGGACTCAGCTGCACCACTCTTGGCTGGACAACCAAGGACTCTTCGTCAACATGAAAGGACACTTGTAAGCCTGTTTCTTACAGTACAAAGCCCAGAAGCTTGTCTATAAACATTGGAGTATTATTCACTTGGAAACTAGCTGTGATAAAGACAGTAAGTTGATGTATCTGAAAATCATTGTGATTACTAAAATAAGTCAGTGGAGGAAACACAAACTCTATTTTCTCTCTTACATGTGGAAAACAGACTTGAATGTTTCAGTGAACCTTTACACGTATATATATGGATGTATATGAGTGTTTGCATATGTATGCACATGTGAGAGGGAGAAACACATCTTAAAATGAGTATAAAATGGGGATATTATAATACAAAGCAATATAAAAACAAAGCAAAGGAGAACTATTTTGAAAAGAAACTGAACCAGCCAGAAAGGTGCTTGTGGGAGCCAGGAAGGATGCAGTGGAAAAGGTGAGTCTATCAAGCAAAAGGTGAAGATAAAGTGACTTGCCATAAACATGCCATAAGGGCACCCTTTAATTTGCCTGCTATATTGAATAATAAAGAGGTAATATAAAAAATTTTAAAAGGTACAGAACTTGGTCTCAGTCGTTTTCTAAACACACATGAATTACTATCTTAGGTTTTAAAATCAGTGCTATTTTATCCTTTTTGTTTAGAGACTGCAATAGAGTTATACATTCTATAAAAATATACAAATGCATGTTAGATCATCTTCTCATACATATCTAAGTTGCCGTGTATTTGTTGCTTTAATTCCTCAAAGTCTCTATCAAATATTTATTGACCTGGACTACAAATAACTAAATGGATCATGTAACCACTTTACACTTTATACCTTTGAAGTTCCAAAAATGGAAATCCAACCACACTATTCTTATTTTGTTCAATATTATGTGATTGTGGCTATTACATATTCTCCAAAGGAAATGTTTTGCTTAATAAACATGAGATGTATCTGACAGAAGTTCAGTCTTTGTCATAAACAACTTTTATCTGTATGTGTGCGTGTGTTTGCGTGTGTGTGTGTGTGTGTGTGTGTGTGTGTGTGTGTGTGTTCACCTGATGCTAATCACATGATCTTATATGGTAATTATCATCTATCACTATGAGCAATTTATAGGTTAACAAAATCATGAGATATACAAACAGGAAATTTTATGTGAAGATGATAAAAGCTGCATGGAGAGGAAAGAAAAAATATTTGAAAGGTTATAAGCTGGAAACTTTGACTAGAGGGATAATAGCTATGTTGAACACTCAAGGATAAGCAGTCAGGCAAAGGTTGGTAGGGATGTTGGCAGTGCAGTGGCTTCAAGACGCCCTCACAAGAAAGGGATAATGAAGACAAGCTAGAGCCAGCCTCTGTAAAGAAAGAGAATGGGTAAAAATCAGTTGCAAAAGACCAATAAGCTATACATTATATAGGTTAATTTTCCATTTATGTTCATATACGTAGGTAGGTGATAGATAGATGATAGATAGATAAATGTACCAATATTAATATGTCATAATCTTAGTTTCTTTTCTTTGTTTACCAATGGATTTCAGGGTTTACACTTGTGTTTTAGAGTTATACATTAGTATATTAGGTCAAATATGAACCAGACTTTTGCTGCAGTAGAGTTAAGTCTTGATAATACTTGCTCCTATTATCTTGTTCATTTGAATTGAGCTAGAGTCAACCATATGGTTTAATATTTATTGTTGCATCACACGTGAGCATTGCCTACTTATTATAGTATTTGTCTCATAGTTCAGTATGCACACAATTAAGAGGATTCTTTTAAATTCTATTTTTAGGATTCAGTATTCATATTTAAGCTATGGTGTGTGTCATAAACTAAACTACATGGTGACACAACCCAAGTCCAATAAATAGTCAGTTTGAAATTCTTCCTCTTCACTTTATAGGAAATTGAACTGTAAAGAAAGGGATTAGTTATATGATAATTACATTGTTAATTTCAAATTCCAATTGTTCAAAGTGGAGTTTATTTTTATTTCTATAAAGGGTGCTCTGAAGTGAGAAGGATTAACATAAGTAGTCATTATCTATTAAAGAGAACATGATAAACTAGAGTTGATGGGTTTATCTGACCTTCAGAGAATATGCTTTCCACAGACTGTCATTTGAATCTCAGAACCACTACTGCTTTGCAGGGTGCCCTTGAACGGTGCTTGAAGTTGGTGACACTAAACATCATCTATAAGATGAACGTATACAAAACTGATGAATTAAATTTCTATGAAGGTTAAATACACTATTGAAACGTAAAAAAATATCCGTCATCATTACACATTGAAAGGCTTCTATAATTATTACCTTTTCTCCCAGTTTTAAATATTAAACTGACAAATGTAAGGTCAATATATTTGTAAATTATGTGATATAATTTTCTTTATGTTTTCCTCAGTGTTTTCACATATGGATTTGATAGATCTAATGAAGTAAATTTCTGTGTTTCAATAATTCTGAAAGCTACCTGGATTGTTTTCTAGTTGGCCTTCATTCTATATCTGCTTTTGAATATCAAGGTCAAATACATACTTGAGTCCATTTATCAAATTGTCTGAGTACTTTTTCAAATGCATTCTAATTTATTGCCATCTACCCACAAATTTCTCTCATAGGTTAATGTTGTGTGGTGTTGACGATTTTGTAGAAGCAGAACAATACAAGCCTTCTCTTAATTAAGTAAAGTATAAAATTTAAACATTTGTTCTTTGTAGAAAAGGGACAGTGTTTCCTTTGAAGAACATTACAGAAAATTCCTATTACTCTTCCAACTATCTTGTGAATAAGTCATTCTGCAATCTTATGGATACTTCATGTATGAGAAAGTGTTCCCCAAAAAGAACAGTAGGAGTTTAACTATTCAGATTCAAGGACTTACTGAATCTTTGTATGTAATTATTCCATGCTCAGTACACATGTATTAGACCTATTCATTGCTAATCAATTTTACATGTGTTATTCTACTCCTCTAAAACATGAGCTGTATTTTTGTAAGTTCAAATTTCTCAAGCATATTTTGAGTGGATGTCCATGATCATATCATCTGGCAACTTAGGGAAAAGGTGAAAAATTCATAGATTACAATAATTAGCATATGACACTAAATGAATACACATAATCACCAATAACAACAACTGCAATGTCACCAATACCATTAACAGGAGAGCTAATGTAAATATTGGGTGTTTGTCATAAAAACGTAAACCTATGTTGCTGCTTTTGGCATTTAGTACAAGCTGTTTCTTTGTAAGAGTGATTATAGTGGTTTTATGTTTTGCACTGTTTTGTTTTTTAAAAAAGAGTCCTACACTTTGAGTTACACTATGTCAAGAAAGTTATATAAGTTTCCATGCCTGGACAATAACAATTTCAATAAGAACAATAAAATGAGTGCATTAAATATAAGAACCTCTTTTAAAATGCATTCTTTTTATTTAATTCCTAATAATCTTTTTTAGAAAAGGAACAAATATTTTAACATAATTCAGTTAGCATAAAATAATTATATGGGATCATTTCTTAAAGATGAAGGCCCACATAAATTTCTCATAAAAAATGGGCTGTCCTAGAGTGGAAAGCCACTGAGAGTACTATTTGAATTTTAATTTCCTTCTACTTAGGTGTGACTGGATCTCAACACAGGGTCCATTTAGTATGGAGATATATTTGTTCAAAGCACTTGTAGTTTTATGTAATTTTTACAGCAGCTGTGAAGGTCTTGAATGCTAGAATTATTAAGCTAGATATGGAAGTACCCTTGTACTCTGGGATGTGCCTTGAGTTTTTTTCTGTTTACAATGAACATTCCTTCCCAGTCAGTTTTCATTCCCTGAAATCAAGTGTTTGCAGATTCCTCTGTGCTTGAGAGAAGTCAGAATGGCCAGGAATAGGTCAACTAACTATGAACGTTAGCACTTTACATATTTTTCAATGAAAACAATTCAAGATATTTATTACAATAGCTTCAGAGACTATGGGTGGGAATGATTCAATGCATTTTCTTTTCTGATTATCTGCTAGTCCTTGCTAGCAGATTTCTTTTTCCAATATACTTTCTTATTTACTTCTGGTTATTTAAAAAAAAGAAATCCTTACACAGTGGAGTACTACTCATCTATTAAAAACAAAGAAATCATGAAATTTGCACACAAATGGATAAAACTAAAAATGATCATCCTGAGTGAGGTACCCCAGACCCAGAAAGACACTAATGGTATATATTCATTAACAAGTGGGTTTTAGCCAGATAATACAGGATAAACATATTACAGTGCACAGACCCGAAGGAAGATCCAAAGAAGGTTACTTAAATTTCATTCAGAAGGAGAAATAGAATAGACAGAGGTAGTGGTTGAAGAGAGAGAACAAAGTAGGAGAGGACACACACACACACACACACACACACACACACACATGCACTGGGGGGGAAAGAGGAGGGGGGCAGTGTGGAGAGAGGGAGACAGAGGGATATGAGGTCAGAACTTGGGAGAGCAAGGCAGGAGATCAAAGGGCCGGTAGAGAAGAAAGAAACTGTGGACATGGGCTCCTCTGTGATTAATTGGAGACCTAACTCAGGTTAGGCTCCTGAGAGGATATGAGAGGGACTCCAGCAGAGACTCCTAGTAGCAGGGGTCAAAGAGACTGAGGAGGACACTAACTAGGTAAGTCTCCTAGTAAAGGAAAGAGAACACCAACCCACCCACAAAAACTTTGAATCAAAATCATCCTGCCTACATGATGGACAGGGATAAAGATAGAGCAGATATTGCGATACTGATGGAAGGTCCAACCAATGCCTGGTCTAACCCATGACCTATCCCGTGGGAGAGAACCAATTTCTGACACTATTAATGATACTCTTCTATTCTTCCACAGGCGAGAGTCAGAGTTGTTCTCTGAGAGGCTCAATCAGGAACACCTTGCAACCGATGCTGAGACTCACTGCAAAACATTGGGCTATGAGTAGGGAGCCTGGTAGAAAAGTGGAGGTGGGGAGCAAAGGACTTGGAGGTGACAGTTGTTTCACAAGAAGACCAACAGAGCCAACTAACAAGGGCCCGTAGCGGCCTGTTGATACTGAAGCACCCACTAGGACCTTGCATAGGCTGGACCTGGGGCCCCTACAAAGGTTTAGCTGGTGGTCAACTCTGGCTTCATGTGGGTCTGCTAGTAAGGAGAATAGGGGCTCTCTCTGACATGGAACCTCATGTCAGCTTTTCAATTGCATCCCCTCTGGCAGGACTACCTTGCAAGGCTACAGGGGAAGAGGACCTACTCAGCCCTGATAGGCCTTGAAGAGCTGGGGTGGATAGGAAGGGGGCTCCCCTTTTTTGAAGACTAGGGGAAGAGGAGGAGTGATAGAGAGGGAAGGCAGGACTGCGATGTGAGGAGGGTTGGGGTTATGACCAGGATGTCAATGAATAAATAAGTAAATAAATAAATAAATAGAAAATATCCTAAAAACATTCCAGAGACTGCAAAGAGGAAAATCAACCCCAATTAACAATAGAAATTTAAATGCTCAATTATAGTTGCATGCATCTGAAAACAAACTTTCTTTTTTGTTCAACATAGAAAAATATGGTTATAGAAAACCCTGTCTTCTATATTAACAAAAAGATGATTACTGTAATACTTTACTCATGTCTAGAATGATTCTAAGCATGTGTGTCCGTTTTTATTTAAAATCTGAACTTGTATTTTGTATTTAAGGTTGAGTTAACAAAAAAAGTAACATGTAAAATTATCTATATTCTATATTCATAGGCTTACTGTTTTAAGGAGTACTATTTTTCTACTACACTTGATAAAATGTAGGTATGACTTGATTCAAATGAAAAACATACTCAAATACTTAATCGTGAAATAATTATTTAAAAATTCAGTTTAGTTCAATTTAAAGTTTTTCCCTGGCAAAATTTTAATTAACTTGATACAAAATTTTCTTAAATTTGAGAAGAAATGAAATTTGAGTTATGATGTTTGTGCAGTTATGTCTCTAAAAATTCATGGTCCCTAACAGCAAAAAAAATGAACAAAATCAACTGAACTTATTTTTATATTAGAGTAGAATTATTTGAATTTATTTCCATAAACAAAATTGTTTGCCATAAGGTTCTGAAAAACCTTAGAACTTAACAAACGGTTGTCTGTTAAACACTCAAAAAATTCTGACTGGAGAAACCTCAGTTTGCAAAAGTCATGTGACCGAAGCATAAGGAACTGCCGCTGGATTATCAGAGCTCATATAATTGATTAACAAAATGATGGCACATGAATGTTATCCCAGAACTGAGTGTGTGAGGGGGTGCATGGAGGACCAGAGCTGTGTTGTCCAGGAAGTATATCTGAAACTTTACGCTTCAGCTTCAGTGGGAGACCAGTCTAAATCACAACATAAGGTAGCTAGCAACAGACGGTGGCTTCAGATGCCAGTCTTGAGTGTTTGCATGGGTGAGTGCACCTATATACAAGCAAAAGTACACATTACACACACACTTCTGCACAAATAAAGTACACACACACACACACACACACACATGAGCGTGCGCATATACATGTATGTATGTATGTATGTCAAAATTTAAGTGAGCGAATACTGAAATGATCTATAGTCGCTGTTAAATATACTGTTTACAGCAAAATTCATTTCAGAAAGCCAAATTTAAATACTTGGGGTAGTTAAGACAGAATTATTATTTTTCTCTTACTGAATAGCAATCATTGCTAAATATTTTTTAGTAATGCATGTATATATTTATAAATAGTAAGACAGAAAGACTAAGAGATTACATAAAGCTCTTAGTTTAAAAACATCATCTATCCATCTGTCTTGTGTGTTTGTCGTGTGTGTGTGAGAGAGACAGGAAGAGGACAGAAGAAAACTGAGAGTGTCAGTCCTCACTCTCTACTTTGTTTTGCCATGGGGGGTCTTTCCTGTTCACTGCTGGATTTATCCGGCTCTTTCCCTTACAGTAACTTTTCCTTTTCTATCTCCCAATAGTCATATTTTGGGACTACAAACACTTATGTCGACACCTCATGTTTTTGTATTATATGAATTCCAGAGATACAGACTCAGGTCATTAGCCTTGAGTGGCAAATGCTTTACCACTGAACTGTCTGCCAGTCTGAAAGCCTACACACATTTATTTGAAAGATGCCTCATAAGTGTGTATTGCATAAGAAAGAGCATGAACAGTGGCAGTGTCAGAACCTTTGTGAGGATTATTCTGTTATTTTTCTTTCTTCTGATAGAGATTTCCCCTAAGAACACAAGGTAGGAGATAACTTTGTGTTTCAGATTTGAATCTAGCAAGTAATCTGTGCTCTTAAAATCAGTTTGTTTCAAAAAGCAAAAGCTTCCTGATTTATTTAGTTTCTTGAGTAATGATAGTCACATGTAGGGATGACGAAGCTAACATTCTGATTAATTCATTTATTAAACAGCCTATAAATTTCAGGAAATGTTCAAATGAATGATGAAGAACTCCTCAGAATAACGATAAGTAAAAACGAAGAGGTGCCATCTGCGAAACGCTCAGAGAGGCACTGCTCAGTTCTTGATCAGTTTCAAAGGTTCTGTCTAATCAATAATGAAAACTAATTATAATATATCCACTGCCTTTAATTCTTTTAAATTTTTTTAGACAGTCCACGAATTTTATTCCCTAACCTCTAAATCTTTACAGTTTTCAGGTTAATCTGTGAACCGCTTAAAAGATAAAACGTAAAAATCTTCTCAATTGAGATAATATACCAATAATCTATCATTTGAAAGTGAAAATAACTATCTAGGAGAGTGACACTAGAAGGCCAGAAATGCAATGAAGGTAAACAGATGCACTGACATTAGGCACAAAGGATTGCATTTGCAATTGGATTATGTGTATCTCTATGTCAGTCAGTTGAAAGGATTCTATATGCTGCCATATTATAAACTAACTCTTTGACAAATGTAATTTGTTTTGATGCCAAATCCTATCTGAACATTGATTAATTTGATATATAGGAATATTACGTGCAAACCATAGTCTTAAATAGCATATTTTCCATATAGATTTTGGTATTTCCAGCAGTCTATGAAGCCTATCTAACAGTTCTTTGATGAGTAATATGGCTTGTAAATAAGTGAAATCCCATGAAAAAGTGACCTTTAAAAGCTTTCAACAGCTTTAATTCAGTGGAAGTACAATTTATTTAACCTTTTAGAAAATGCTCATTTTTGACAGATTTACTTTTCAAAGTTATAAAATGATATGCTAGAAGATGTGCTTTGTATTTATTATTCATGTCTTGCTTATCCTGTGAAGTTTTTAACCATAAATTTTATTTAAAAGATTGGAATACATTTTATTCCTCTATAAACTATTCATTTAAGAATATAGTTATTTAAATCTTATATCTTTTTATTATAGTTATGTATATAATTGGGTACTTAAAATATCCCCTGGAAGGGGAGGCCTGGTGGCACTCAGAGGAGGATAGCAAGCTACCAAGAAAAGACTTGATACCCTATGAGCATATACGGGGGGAGGTGGTCTCCTCAGTTAGAGTCATAGGGGAGGGGAGAAAGGGGAAAATGGGAGGGAGGGAGAAATGGGAGGATACAAAGGATGGGATAACAATTTAGATGTAATATGAATAAATTAATAAAAATATTTTTTAAAAAGAATAAATTAAAAATATGAAACAATAAAAATTGGGAAAGTAAAAAAAATTCTAACATTCAGATCATAATAGAAAACATAGATAAGTTATTATTTAAGTGTGTATAAGTGTCTTACATACAAATTTTATAGTTAATTTGATTAAGCACAACGATTAATTTTTTGGGTACTAATACATAATTTTTGTTGATATTTATTTTAATTTTCAATAAATTTTAGAAACCTGTCAGGGTTCCTCAGCGAATCGTCTTTGCTGCTCTTGCAGAGGACCCAAGTTTAGTGCACCTATGTCAGTATCCACAACAGCCTCCATAAAGCCTGACGCCTCTGGCCTCCTAGGCATCCACATTCAGGTGCACATAATCCTATAGAGGTACACACACACACACACACACACACACACACACACACACACACACACACAAGCCTCTGGCCTCCTAGGCATCCACATTCAGGTGCACATAATCCTATAGAGGTACACACACACACACACACACACACACACACACACACACACACACACACAAGCCTCTGGCCTCCTAGGCATCCACATTCAGGTGCACATAATCCTATAGAGGTACACACACACTCACACACACACACACACACACACACACACACACACAAGCCTCTGGCCTCCTAGGCATCCACATTCAGGTGCACATAATCCTATAGAGGTACACACACACTCACACACACACACACACACACACAAGCCTCTGGCCTCCTAGGCATCCACATTCAGGTGCACATAATCCTATAGAGGTACACACACACTCACACACACACACACACACACACACACACAAGCCTCTGGCCTCCTAGGCATCCACATTCAGGTACACATAATCCTATAGAGGTACACACACACACACACACACACACACACACACACACACACACACACAATTTACTATTAAAAATATATATGCCACATTTGCAATTCTAAAAAATAACAAAAACATTTTTAAAATAGCGGAATTTTTTTATATCTTTTTCACTCTTACATGATGACAATGTAATCTTTACGTTATTAGCATCCTATCAGCTGTATGGTTTTTTTGTATCCACAACTATTTCATAATAATGACAAATGCAATGTTTGATGTTGAAGTTTTCTTGTACTACTTTTCTCTCAGCTTAATGTGTTATATACATCATTCACTGTATATAAATCTTTTAGATATTCAGGAAATTGCTTGTAATTTTTAATGTAGAAACATATTTTATTTACAAGGGAGTCAATGGAAAAAGATAGTTCTACAACATATACAATAGAAAAACCAAAATTCCTTTTGTCTGTCTAGACATACCAGAAGATAAAGTCATAGAATTAAAATCATATTGTAAGTTTTTTGCTTTATTACTTTACTTGAAATAACTAATTAGCACAAGGCTCTTAAAAATGAAATAAAACATATTTTACTGCAGAGAGAGTTATTAACAATGAAAATATCAATATGCCATTGAAGACTGTTCTTTTACCATTAAACTATTCCTTTATAAACTATTCACTTATAAAATATTAATAAGACTAGTGATTGTATGAGTGTTAACTAATTATAAAAATTTCCCCAGGAAGTTTCTTACAGAGAGAGGAACTATTTCCAAAGGCAGATGGTGAGCATACTTCATGCACTGTTCATCTCCTCTTGTCCACTCGAGGCAGGAAGTCTGTTCTAGCCCCACTTTTCTTTCTTATCCTCATGACTTAACTGGCACTTGAGATGTATACTTTTGTACACTCAGTCAGAGTACTTTATGATCTTACTGGACTACTGAGTATTCTTCATCAGTTACAAGTCAAGCTAATTCCTAACTAACTAAAGTAGTATTTTTATTGTTGGGAACATAATAGCCTGTTTAAAATATGGGTTTCGAGTGCTTTTGATTATGCAAATTAACTCAAATTTGGCTGAATTATCCGGTCTCTTAAAATCATATTGTCCAGGCTAAAATATAACCTGTAAGAATTGCTTCGAGCTCTGAAGTTGAGGAATTACTACCCGGTCTTACTTCTTCTCAAAAGCTTGTTAATTCAGGGAGAGACATATATTGATCACAGGTGTCCCTGATCAGCAAGTGATAAAAAGCCAAAGTGGGCCATTTTATGAAGTAGTGAAAGTGCACTCACCAGGAACTAATACAAAACAACCATGTCAAATGGTCTGGAAAGTTCAAAGCCTTGGCACAGAAAAGGAAGTGGTTTTATCAGGAACACTGGTAAGCTTTTACAATTAGAAAATAGAGGCCTAACTCCGGCAATCATACCTCTCATTCCCATTTTCAAACAGACAGTCATGGTTATCATCAGAATTAACATCAGCCTCATTTTCTGAATATAAAATGATTCATTAAAAAGGAACTTTGTTTACAGTACAAATTTACTCTCAAAGTAATGATTTGATCAGACACATTGAAATAATTGCACAAGTAATTTCTATAGCTATCACCAAAGAATATGAAAATGAAGTTATTTCTGCTCACAGTTTGTTAATCATCATCTGCTTAATCACATATTTGCACATTAAATAATTATTGATTGAGAACCTACTATGTGCCAAGAAGTACATAAAAGGTACTGTGCTTTCGATTATGAAACTTCATGAATTATATTTTTGTTTAGGAAGAGAAACATGTAAGTGTACACACCAAAAAACAAAATGCATATTAAACTTAGCATGCCTTACACATGGGATGATTCATGACAGTAGGTTGTACATTTGAAGTCAGAAAGTGCAATCCACTCTCAAGCAACTTGATAGACTTTAAGACTGGAATTCCCTATGTGTTTTAAAAGAGGAAAGGTAGCTGAATGACTGGACCCATTCCATGTGCTGGGCACTAGCCTGGAAAAAGCCAGCAGAACACCAGAATCTGCTCTCTATGTGTCCAGTTCCCTTAAGCACTACAGTGGCAGCCGCTCTCAAACTGTGAGACAAAATATAAACGTCCTTCTTTGGGTGCTTTTGTCATGTATTCCATCACACATTAATGAAAGAAGCTACCTTGAATAAGTGATGTTTAAGCTACCAGTTTAAGAATGAGTAGGATTTAAACACCCATTCCGTTGTTGAGGGAGACTTTTTACTTATTTCCCTAAAAGTAAACTATTATAATTCAATTTTCTGGAGCTGGAAACCCTTCCAAGCAACCATACCAAGATCTTTCCAAATGAATCAAGACATTATCGAAGAAAGTAGGTTTCATAATGGCATTAATCACTAAAATTCTCCTTAGAGTATAAATCAATCTCTCCACACTGATATCTTCCCCAAATCAGATTGCCCTTCCTTCCCACCTCCCCACCCCCGACAATCATGAGATGCAGTTGGGCCAGCAAACTCTTGGAAGTCTGCCATCCCACTTTGTAATCCCAAGAGAGCACAAGTGTGTAAGAGAAGGCTTACTTACTCAGCATGGACGAAATGAGACCAATAAAAATTGTGAGGATTCATGCTCTACTGCTGATGACTGCTTTTTCCTGGTGCAGAGCCCTGATGACCTATAACCAGATGTGCCTCTGCTCCAGAGCCTGCTGTTTCTCAGACACCCTTTACTGATGCTCCAGATGTTTAATTTAGCAGACACTGACCACTAGATACATTATAATGTTCAAAACTGAATTATTTTTGCAGTAATGTTGATGATGGTTGTTCACTCCAGTCTTAGGAAGTTCATCTACTTGCTTACATCACTTCAAAATTTAATCGTGGACCAAAGTGAGTTTTAGAAGATGAGAAGGATGGAAAGATAAAAATAGAGATGAGTGTTAGTCTGTCTTTGAAAAGTTAGCGATGGAGAAAATGTTAGAAGTATAATATAAAAAAAAGAAGTTGTTAAGTCAAAAAAGTATTCTTTCTGTGAAACAAGGCAAAATTTGAAAACACAAGAGAAAAAGATTAAATCAAGTTTTTTCAGAGACCAGTTCTGAGTAATTGGTATTGTAGTAAAAGTAGAATTTCATTCCAGGCTGCACAAAACTGCTATTCATGAGCCAGCATGTGTGTGAGCTCATGCATAGTTCCATTAGAGCACAGGCATGCATGTGTCTGCTTATTGTTTGACCTATGGTCTATCGCTGTTTTCCAGAAGTAACCTGGTATAGAGTGGGCATTATACTCTGCAAATCTTAAAATATTTAGTGTCAGTCTTTCATTAAAGTTTTCTGATTTTAAAAATCAGAATATTATGTAAGTAATGAAGCTCAATTTCATCTTCTCAAAGATAATTTAAAATATACTGTGGTCAGAGCAATTAATTTGAAATTTTGGTGGTTATTAAAATTAAATTATGTTTGGAGAATGTTGTAAAGAACATTTAGTCCTATACCCACTCTATGAAAAGTGCCTTTCACTCAATTTCTGAGAGTTGCTCGTTAATTCTTTGCATGAATAACTCTTAAGTCAGAAAATTAGATTACTTCCTGATACAGAGAGTTGAGTAGATGGACAATGGTGAGAAAAAAAATTGTTTTCTAACTGAATTCATATTTATAAACCTTCCTGATTATCTTTAACTCTGCTTAGGTATGGAGGAATGAATAGGCTGTTCCTACGCCCCAGTCCTTACAACAAAATTTTAACTGATGCTTCTAGTGCCCGATGACCGCCATAGAGCAGTGTATACCCCTTTCACTGTAGACATCCTCTTCTCTGTTTCCTGGATACTGACTTAATTTGTGAGTTATGTAATTATGACTCCCCAGTTGTCAAAAATGTGTCCCTGAATATGTCTAGCCTTTCACTGATATAAGACAAGTGTTTAATTTCTAAATATTAAAATACTAAGAGGACTGAATATTCTAAAAATGAAATGTACTGGTAATATAAAGAGTTAGTGCAAGCCATGCGGTGGTGGTGCCTGTCTTTAATCCCAGCACTCAGAAAGCAGAGGCAGGTGCATCTCTGTGAGTTCAAGTCCAGCCTGGTCTACCAGAGTCCAGTGAAGGATACACAGAGAAATCCTGTCTCAAAAAACCAAAATAAATAAACAAACAAATAAATAAATAAATAAATAAAATAAAAATTGAATGGGCAGGAGAGATGCCTAGGGGAATAAGAGCTCTGGCTCCTCTTCCAGAACGCGTGAGTTCAATTCCCAGCAACCACACGGTTCCCAACCATCTGTAATGAGATCTGGTGCTTTCTTCTAGCATTCAGGCACATATGCAGACAGAACATGGTATACATAATGAATAATTTTTTTAAAAAAACTAAAAAAAAAAAGAGTTAGTGCAAACAAGCTCACACATTTTTAGGCAGAATTCTGTCTATGGTAGAAATGATGATATTTTGCCCAGTGGTTTGTTTGCCACATTTGAAGCTGTCTTCATAAGGAGGTTCTTTGATGCTTACCACTCTCTTTGAGGAAGGCTAGGTAATGCCAGGAATTAACCTGTCTCATTGTCAAAGAATCTTTAAAAGAATAAAAACATCTTCAAATGACATATTCTGTATGTCTCTGAGGTTCTTGAAGACCTTTTATAATTATTTTACATTATCTATTTAGAGAATCACATCTATCTGTTGCTCCTAAAATGTATATTCCTGTGATAAAAAAAAAAAAAAAGATAGTAATTGAATTTACGTTGCTCAGAAGGAACCTGGAATTCCAGGAGGCTAAAGCTTTGACATAAATAGTCTTCGTTTTTTCCTTCTGGTAGAATTATTTATTATGGCTATCATACCATTTTCACTAATTAATATAGTTTAGAATTTGTATTATCCAAAAGCTGATGTATTAATGGTTTGGTCCCCTGCTTCTTTATCATTACGAAAACATTTAAGGTAAAATGTTTTATTATATCTCTGGAAAGAGTCCTTTAGGTCACTAGGGAATAATCTGAATAGAAGACAGAAACCATAATTCTTTCTTCCTCTCACTTGCTTCCTAACTACAGGTTGACAGCCTTTAATTGCCATCGATGCCTGCCATGGTGTCTTGCTACACACCCCAAAGCAACATAGTCAGTTATGACCTGACACTTCACAAACTCTGAGCAACTTTTTCAGTTAGCAAGTATACAATTTTAAGCATTCATTATGGTATTAAAGATCAGGGAAAGCAGCACACTGTATGATGCTTGAATCCTGATTCCTTAAAGAAAGTCAACATCTTGCATCACAGGCCTTAGAATTATAAATAGCTTCAGTGAGACAAAAGAGTGTATGCCATATTATGTATGTCTTTGACGTTTATGAAGACTGTATCTATTTTACTTTATCTTTCTATAGAATTATATCTATCCATTACACCTAGGATATATATTCTTATGATAAAAATAGATTAGTAATTGATATGACCATGATTTCATCAGCCAACAATTAACTTGTATAACTTACTTATCCTAAACAGCTTGCAATAGCCCTTTCAAAGTATTGGAAGTAAACCTTGTATTATACTTGAGTTATATGGGTACAATACCACATATTAAAGTAGAAATATATATACTTTGTGTGAAGAATAATCTTAAATTTGAATTCTGTACCACTGTATCTAAAGTTAAACTTATACTGCATCTACATATAAAATTCTATACCAGTGAATTAAAAGTAACCTTTCGAGTAACAATTAAGGCATTGAGTTGAGGATTAGATTCACTAATCTACTTTTTGCCCTATCCTCCCTATATATTTCTATATTCCACCTTCTTTCTTTTCAAAGTTGTAGGCAGAGTTGACAGCCAAACTCTGCCAAAGCAGGGTGAGCAAGTCCACAAGAGTTCCTGCCTCATAAATATGTCTGTCAGATATATTGGGCCAGAAGACTGAAGATGATGCTCCAATGTTACAGAGAATTTTGGGTGACTATTCAGGCAGCAAACTATCTCTGTCAACTTCTCATTTTGGAAGCTGCTAACCTGCGCTTCCTGTATACTCAGGTAATTAGTTTTATTCCTTATTAAGTCTCTGGTGGAGTTGAAGACCAGATAGTTTAGTTTTACAATTCAGCTTAGGTGTTCAGGGCTTAAGCTGTTTTTTAGGTCTATAAGGATGTCCTAAGTTGATAATGACAAGATATAATAAGTATTTATTTACTTTCAGCATTTAAGATGCACCAAGATAAGAAAGACATTTCCTTCAAGGCTGCCAAATGCACATAGCCAAAACACTATGAAAGTAGCATTTATATAATTCCTATTTGTTTTGTGGTTCTTCTTGCTGTAGGTATTTTATTGTGTGTATGTGTGTGTGTAAATTTTTTTTTAATTAATAAAAATAACGATAAAAAAGAGTTAGTGCAGAAACAGAGGCAGGGGTCACATTAAGTCCTGGCTAGAGTTGTTTTGATACTCTCTTTTTTATGCTGACATTCTCTTTCATTTCAGGGACTAACTTATGTAAAATTTTTCTATGATATAATCTTTGCTCCAATATTGCTCCCCAGTGAGATCACACTCTTCTAGCAAAAACTGTTATCCAATCAAATTAATAAAATGCAACAAATTAATTCTTTGTGCTACATCCATGAAAATCTTATATAAATAATTATTAATACATTAATGAATTAGTTTATGTTTAATAGTTTATAACGTCTTAAATCCTGAACAAGGTAGCTGAAAGACTCAGCACATAAATTATTTCACTTAAAATAATCAGACTTTCTCTGTCATGTTCAAAAAATATTTTGTTGCCTGTGGGGCCTAATGAAAATTATGTATTATAATCATTTGTCTGATGGTGGTATAAGCACAGCTTAAGGCACAAAATGGCTTTTTGATGTGGCTTCCAGCAGTTTTAAACTCATTCTTACAATAATTAAATACCTTTTAAAGTGATTATATATCTTTCAGATTACAAATAATTTTTAGACAAATAAAGTTATTTTGCTCAGTTTCTAGTGTCTTCAAAAAGCTGATGAATTTTTAAAATATACCAAACATCTTCTAAGTGTTTTGTGCTGAAATAAATTATTTGACTGGCAAATCATTCTGCTATTATTAAGAAATTCAAACTTCTTAATTTCTTTCAGATTTTATCCATTTCGGTTTGAATTTTTTTTTTTTTTTGAGCTAATTAAATTGCACTGATGGGAGAAGGAGAAATAGCTCAGTAGTTAAGACAGCATACCGATCTTCAAGAAGACCAGGTTAAAATCATATACCAATGTCAGATGACTCATAACTGCTTATAATTCAAGCTCTATGGGGGCTAATGCCTTCTTCTGGAACCCACAGGAAGCTGTATTCACTGAATAATACACACACACACACACATATACATGCACTCACACACACACACACACATACACACACACACACATACATGCACTCACACACACACACATACATGCACTCACACACACACACACATACATGCACTCACAGACACATACATATATTTGATCAATTTCTAGTAACATAAAATGCTAATAAAGTATGTATATATATGATAGAACTAGTCGATCACTTCTGACATATTTACAAAGATGCACTTTGGTGAGGATCACAGTGGGCACATATTTGCATCATTTTTTCTCACAACAAACGAATAGATGGAAAGAAAGGAAAATGATGTGAGAAACCAAATAGAAACTTCCAGTATTATGTCAGTAACGTCTTGAATATGCTGAACTATTCTGATGTGAGCACTATGTGGTTTTATCTTGATAGATTAAAACTTTGCATCTTATATTCCAATACTAGTTCTTACCATCTCTAATTATTAGATAGTCTCCCCATTTTTCAGTGCCTACCCTGGACAAACTCAACATAATGCTCATACTTAACCTAGCTCACTCTTGCTTTCTTTCTTGAACACAAGGCTATTAATACCTTATTGAGTTACTGAGTCACATAAATTTGTTTTTGGATTTCCTTAGTATGTTCATTGATAGAGAGACTGTTAAATGAGATAGTAAATATTTGTGTAATATGAAAATTATGATAGAACCCTGGAGGCAAAATTAGTGTCTGTAATAGAGAGGAGCATGATTCAGTCAAAATCAATTTATAATTTATTCTCCTTTTAAGCCTTGCTCTTATCAAAATCCAGACTAAGGTTTTGCATAATTCTAGAGAGGAAACAAAATTGAAAAATAAGAGGGCTTTGGTAGGAAGTACTACATTTTAGTGACAATAACTGTCATTATATAATAATATAATGACAAGAAAAACTCTGACACTCATTTGAGACAGCTGAAATCAAATTATGTATAATTATTGTTACTTATATTAATATGATAATTTATACAACACATCATAAATTATATATATAACAAAATTGTCACAAGTTTATCATTTGTGGTTCTTATTTTATTAGTGTATATAAGTAACTTAGAAGTCATTTATATTTTAAGGATAATTTACTCTTCTGTCAGTTTTGTATAGGCAGAGGCCGTAGTCAGGTTGAGGTCAAAGCTGGCATATTTGTGATTTGAATTGGTGAAGTTGAAACATCTGTGTTAATTTTCTAATAATGACAGTATGTTTCCCTTTTTTAAAGGGAAAGCTCTAGGAAACTACTCTGTTCTTTAAGGAAATTGGAGAGGAAATTTAGAAAGGGCATAGAGTTAGAATAATTATCATTCTTCCTCATGTATAGCCACTTTACATGTAGGTAGAGCTAATGATCTTTTCTGCATGCAAACTGTGCAGCTACACTTTAACATGTCCTGAAGAGAGACTTTTTTTCACAGATGCTAGATGTAAAATTGGTTTGTATTTTCCTCTTCACTCCTTTTAATTATGTATGTACTTCTTTTCCTGTACCCCTACATACACATGTGCACAATTCAATCATGATTAAACTCTGAAATGTATTTTTAAAGCATTCCACCAAATTTTCTTCATAAAGGTACATCAAAAATATATACAAATATGCATAAGTAAGAGTAATGGTTGCTGGTGAGTAGTGGTTTGACAGGATATTACATCACTTGTGGGTAGGAGTTTTGCACATGTCTATGATGTATTATCTTGATTAGGTTGATTTTTTTTTGTTGTTGTTGTGAGTCTCATGTTTACATGGACGGAACCATGTATTGTATAAAACAAATAAAGTAAACAGATACACCCTTCCTTAGTTTAGGCCACTCTCTGTTTTCTATTGGAGATGTGGTATGACCACCTGGAAAGCTCCTAGTCTCTTGGACTCTACCATCACTCACAATATTTTCTTTTGCACAAAATTACAACTAAGGTTAAAACAGTGATAGAATTTTTATAAATAAAAACAGACCAAAAGAATAAAATTCTAAGATAGAAATTAATTTACATAAAAACAATATATATTGGAATACAGTATGACTTCATGTTAGATAAGTTATCTAGTATATTTGAAGACCTGGGATATATACCCAGGACTGTAGTAATTTCAATATTTATGAATAAATGTACTAAAAAATTTACCTCCAAAATGAAATGCTGAATTGTTTTACATTAATATGTGCCAATTTTCCATGTTAAATTTCAATAACTTGATGTGAACTTTTTATCTATTGCATGAGAAATATTTCTATTATTAATATAATAATATGTTTTTTCTTTTAACTGACTAATGAATAATTTAGATAAATGATATTCAGTTGTATTTGCTGTCCTCCACTTTGAATTTGGAAAAATACAACTAACATGTAGATTCAAGAGTTGACACCACATCATGGGATTCACATAAATATTTGATATTATAACATAAAATAAACTTATCAGCCTACAAAATTCACAAAAAATGAAGAGGGAAAAATCAAGATAATCAATATGTAATAAAATGTTTTTGGTATTTTATCAACTGAATTTGGTGGTGCACTATAAATATTTTATATCACTTGTTCACCCACTGATTTTTATATGATCAGCAAGTTATCATTGAAACATTTATTGAAAAATCAACATTTTTTAAACTTCTGCATAGAACATTAAGACCATCATATTGTAATGTAATATTTATTTTCAGTTAACTCCCTTTATTTTGTCAACTAAAGTTTAATATATTTTGGATAGCTCCCCATGAGGCGATTTTCCTAGTGTGACTCTAAGTTCTTACCTACTAACAGCTGTTCTGCATGGTCTAGAGAATGTTCTATGATAGATATACACTTAGTGCTCATCAATAAGTTTATTAAGTTCATATCTCTGAAAAATAAAGGAATAAGTAGCAAGCATACTGGCAGACAAATCGAAAAATAGGCAGACAGACAGACAGATTGGCAAACATAAACTTGAGTACTCAAAAAACATGTTACAGAAACCAACTGGGAAGCCTACTAACACAGTCACCTAGAGTTACCTATCAAGCTCAATACAATAGCAGAGTCTCCATGGCAGAGTCTTCTTCAATTATACCTGGAATTGTGTAATTAATTACTAAATGAATGTAAAATAATACTTAAGATATAAATATAAAATCTTAACAAAAATATGATTCTTTAACAACTAAACTGAACCTTATTAAATGATATAACAAGTGATTACAAAGAGTGTAGAAAGTAGACTCGTATCAAAATGGGAATAAGACATTCTCTTATTCGAGAATCTGAACACATATGAGACAAGGTAACATGAAACAATTTAGATTGCATTTCCAATTCATCACAGCTGAGTGAATGGGCTTCTAATTCCATTCAGGTTTTGACAATAATATGATTTGGCAAGCAGGCAAAGAATTATTTTTCTCTGCCTAGGGCTATTGTCTTCAAACACATGCTACTACCAATGGCTTCACAGACATGTTTCAATTTAAAATTCCAGTAAATCTTTAATTTAAAACTTGTGCCATTTAAGCATTTAAATTCTCACTGCATGTGTTTCAATCAAGTCAACAACTAAAGCCACAAAGGTTTCTCACAGAAGTTGAAACAGACCAAATTCCTGCTACAGTGAATACCTGATTTTCAACTCAGGCCTTGATCAGTTTATCAAGACTGAAAGCTCAGAGGAGGCTTGCTTTAGGCTATCACTAAAAGCCATGCTCCCTGTGTTAAACAAAGAGCCATGATGCTTCAGATGAATGAAAAGCTCAACTCATGTTTAATATTTTATGATAAATTAAATATAAAATCTAAATTCTTTTATTATTCTTATTTCTTCATGTTTTGTATGTGTGTTTGTGGGCCCTTTTCCCACAAACATTAATGCAGAGATGATAATGTGCAGATCAGAGGATAATGACAGTTTTGTTGTTCTCCTAGCAGTGGGTGGGGCCAGAAATTTGCTTGCCATTATTGGTGACTTGAGCCCTTCACCACCGAGCTATTTGCCTGGACAATTTTCCAAACTGTCTTTCTCCTTTAACCTTCCTTTTTTCCTTCATTCTTTCTTTTCTTCCTTCCTTCCTTCCTTTTTCTTTCCTTTTCTTTTAAGATTCATTTACTAATTTGGTGACTGTGGTGAATTGGTATTTAAAAACCAAATGAAACCAAACAAAACAAAACCCAAACTGGTTGTTATAGTTGGTTCTTTTATTTCACCACATGGGTCCAGCAATGGAACTCAGGCCATCAGTCAAGGTTTATTTAATATGTCTGTATTCACTGAGTTCATTGCCTTCTCACTTGCCATTCATAAAGTAATCACTTTCATACACATAACTCTACATAAAAAGAATATGTGCTGTTAATATATGTCACAAAGAACCTTGTTCCACATGCCTTAATGTAGGCCTAAATCTGTTTATGTGTCCATATTCTTCAGGGGAAAATCTAGTATTCTAAATGTTTTGGAAAATTCTTCAGCTATTCTTGTCTTTCACCTGCTCTAACAAACATATATTCTTGGTAAACAACTTAAATAAAGTTATGGGTCAAATATACCTTAGGAGCAATGTTATAAGATGACTTTTAAAGGAACTTTCAGTTAGTAATTGATGAATATTTTCAGAGAAAAATATTTTCTTCCCCCGAAATGTCTTAGTAAAAAAAATGTCTTCGTCACGCCTTCTCTTTTATAATCACACGACTTTCCATCGCCCCAGGTTACTTTTACTCAGAAACTAAAAAAATGCATAGAGGAACATGGAACCACATGCTTATTCAGGGAATGTCCTGAATCCTTGTGGCACAGGATAATTATTGTCACTCATGGAGATCAGCTTATTCTTCCTTCCTCTCTGTCTTCCAACTTCCTGGATATTTTTATTTCTCTGTCTGCAAAATAAATAAATAAATAAATAAAAGGTTGCTTAAGGAGATGTGGTGGCCCATGGCTTTAATTCCAGCACTTAAGATGCAGAGGCAGACAGATCTCTGAGTTCAATCCAGGCCTGGTCTACAGAATAAGAACCAGGACAGCCAGGGTTATAAAAAGAAACCCTGTCACAAACAACAACAAGAATGAATAAGTTGTACAAGAGCAATTGGAATATGTACATTTTGACTACTGAATGTGATATTCATTTGCTGAGAATTTGATGCTAAAAAAGAACTATTTTTACGTAAAAGGAGAAATTGATTGAGTGGATAATTAACTATTAAGCAATTTGGTCCAAAGTAATAATTAGGTCATAAGTACAAAATATATTCTTACCATGCATAGGATAAATAAAATAAAGGATGGAAAACAATTGAGAACATATGTTAAGATTATCTAGAGTATAAGCCCATATGTGCTGATTGTTATATGTGAAAGGAATACATACATACATGTACACATAAAATATAAAATACTTTCAAATATAAACATTCAAATCATGGAACAAAATTATTTTAGTGGGAAATGACATAGTGGGGTTTATTCTGGATGCTTTTATATATTCATATTCCAGACATCCATCATCCATTACTTTCAAGAAACTGAGTGAAATTAGAAGAACCAGACAGTTTTTGTCATCTACATGGGCTCCCGAGTTCTCTAAGTTAGCATTTATACTGGTCTGGGCTTGCATCATTTTGCCTTCTTAGGCATGACTTGAAGGCCTTGTGTCTCTAACAAGAAGCCTGTTTCGTTGAGTTTGTCTCAGGAACACCAGTGCTGTAACCATCTGAGGACCATACAGTCAGACCTCCAGCTTCAATACAATGTATTTTTAGCATGAGAGATGTCCCTGTTTAGATGGAATCTTTAAATTTCTACTCATAGTTATATGATTTTCCAGTCAAGTTAACAACAACAACAACAACAATGTACTTAAATAATCTCTCGGCACAAAACAAACAAAAACATTTACTATGCTCTGCTTTCAGAGCAATCTTGGAAGTATAATAAACTTTGCTGAAAATCTATGTACTACTGTTTTGTCTTTTAAGTAAAAGTTTAGTTTTTATTTCATAGGTTGTTTAAACATTTTCTTTTACTTATCCTACTGTGTTAGTAAATCTAGTTGTGAACTTAACATAATTTTGTCTCCCCCTGTGGGGTATACCTCAGCCTATAGCTATAAGAATTATTTATATTGCATTGAATGAGGTAGGAAGACCAGTTGATGTGGGTAGCACCATTCCCTCACTAGAATACTAGACTGTATAAGAGAACAAAGCATAATCAACAACAGCAGCATGAGGCATCTCTCTCTTATCTTTTGTGCCTGTGGTGCAGCATACTGCTCCTAATTCCTATTGCCTTGACTTTTATGCCATTGTGAACTAGACCTTGAACTATGGGATGACCCCATTGGGTTGCTTTATTCAGGATATCATGTCACAGCAAGAGAAGACAAAAATAATATGAATGCATGCTTAAAATATAGTTTAAATTATTCTTTAAGAAAGTGAAATACCAACACAATTCTTTTTAATAATCTATTTTATTATTATTATTATTACTTTTCACATTACATCCTGATTGTAATCCTCTCACACTTTTCTTCCTATTCCTACTCTACCTACCTCTTCTACCCTATTCCCTTCCCCTAGTCCTCTGACAGTTGGGGTCCTTCTCCCCAATCAGACCGTAGCCCATCAGGTCTCATCTGGATAGCCTGCATTGCCTTCTGTGTTCCCACAGGGTCTCTCCACCACTATGAAGCAATAGTAACAAAAATTGCATGGCACTGGTTGATCAATGGAATCAAACCAAAGACTCAGAAATAAATCACCACATATGTGGATACTTGATTTTGACAAAGGAGCTAAAACCATACAATGGAAAAATACAGCATCTTCAACAAATAGTGCTGGTTTAACTGAATGTCTATATGTAGAAAAATGAAAATAGATCCATATTTATCACCCTTTACAAAATTCAATTTCAAGAGAATCAAAAACCTCAACATAATACCAGATACATTAAATCTATTAGAAAAGAAATTAGGGAAAGAGTCTTGAACTCACTGGCACATGAGACAACCTCATGAACAGAACACCAACAGCTCAGGCTCTAAGATTAACAACTAATAATTGAGATCTCATGAAATTGAAAAGCTTCTGAAAGGCAAAGGTCACTATCAAGAGAACAAAGCAATAGTCTACAAATTGGGAAGAGATCTTCACCAACACTACATCCAACAAAGGGCTAAAATACAAATTATATAAAGGACTAAAGACATTAAACACCAACAAACAAAATAACACTAAAAAATAGGTGCAGAGCTAAAAGGAGAATTCTCTACTGAAGAATCTCAAATAGCCAAGAAACACTTAAAGAAATGCTCAAAGTCCTTAGTCATCAGGGATATGTAAATAAATGAAATGACTCTGATATTCTTTCTACCTCCATCACAATGACTAAAATCAAAATCTCAAGTGACAGCACATGCGGGCATGATGGGGAAAAGGAGGAACACTCCTCCATTGCTGGTGGGAGTGCAAACATGTACAACCACTTTGGAAAGCCATCTGGCACTTTCTAAAAAAGTTGGAAATAGCTCTACCTCAATACCCAGCTATACCACTTCTGGATATACACCCAAAAGATGCTCCACCATTCAAAAAGTATACTTGCTCAACTATGTTCATTACCAGCCTTATTTGTAGTAGCCAGACTCTGGAGACAACCTAGATGTACATCAACTGAATAATGGATAAAGAAACAGGTACATTTACACAACCGAATATTACTCAGATATTAAAAACAAAGAAATCATGAAATTTGCAGGCAAATGGATGGAACTACAAAAGATCATCCTAATTGAGGTAACCCAGACCCAGAAAGATACTCATGATATGTACTTACTTGTAAGTGTATTTTAGCCATATAGTACAGGATAAACATACTACAATGCACAAACCGAAAGAAGATAAGTAACAAGGAGGATCCAAGGGAAGATACTCATATCTCACTCAGATATGGGAAATAGAATAGACTGAGGTAGAGACTGAAGAGAGAAAATAAAGTAAGAGAGGAAACACAGTGTGAAATGATGGTGGAGACAAGACCAGGGAAGAGCAGGAGCAGGAAGACAAAAGGCCTATAGGGAAAAGAGAAAATACAGGCAAGAGCATCTCTGTAAAAACCTGGAGACCTAAGTCATGGTAGGCTGCCACGGGGAAATGAGAGGAACTCTAGCAGAGACTCCTAGTAGAAGGGGTCCTAGAGACTGAAGAGGACACCATCTAACTATACAAGTCTCCAAGTAGAGTAAGGGGAACACCAACCCACCCACAAACCATCGACTCAAAATTCACCCTGCCTACATGATGTACAGGGATAAAAATTGAGCAGATAAAGCAGAGATTGATGAAAAGTTCACCCAATACCTGGTCCAACCAAGACTCACGGCACTGGAGAGTGCGAACCCCTAACACAAATATGATACTCTGCTACTTTTGGAGACAAGTGTCAAGCAACTTGCTCTCTGAGAGGCTCCACACAACCGCATCTTGAAATGGATGCCGAGACTCACAGCTAAACATTGGGATATGTGGATGGAGACTTTTGGAAACGTGGGGCCAAGGAGAAAATGACCTGGAGGTGATAGCATCTTCATAAGAAGACCATATTTGACCTGGTGGTACTCAGAGGAAGGACAGCTGGCTACCAAGAAGAGACTTGATACCCTATGAGCATATACAGGGGGAGGAGGTCCCATCAGGCACAGTCATAGGGGAGGGGAGTAAGGGGAAAATGAGAGGGAGGGAGGAATCGGAGGATACAAGGGATGGGATAACAATTGAGATGTAATGTGAATAAATTAATAAAATATACTTTTAAAAAAAGAGTCAACGAACCAGGGCCTAGATGTGTCTGTTGAGAATGAAATACCAACCAAGGGCCTTGCCTGGACTGGACCTAGGCCCCCTATAAAAATGTAGCTGATGGGCACCCCAGGCTTCATGTTGGTCACCTAGTAAGGGGAAATGGGGCTCTCTCTGAGTAAGATTCTCTTGCCAGCTTTTCAATTACTTCCCCCTCACCAGGCTGCATTTCCGGTCCACAGTGAAAGAAAACATGTTCAGTCCTGATATGGTTTGATGACTGAGATGAGCAGGAAAGGGGAGATTCTCTTTTTCGGAAGCATAGGTAAGGGAGAGAGGGAGGGAGGGTGGGCTTGTGAGGTGAGGATGTGGCTAGGACAAGGATGTTAAATAAATAAATAAATAAATAAATAAATAAATAAATAAATAAATAAGAGTGAAGCACACGACGTCTTAAGACAAATACAAAAAAGAAGAAAAAATAACTTCAGTAAACTTGGGTTCCCTACTTTTCAGATTAGCGGAGGTATTCTTTCATGGTCATTCTTTTACATAGTCTCTCAACAATCATACGAAGCTGCATCTATGTTTGGTCAGGAACTTGTTCCTTGTAGTACAACTTTTAAGTATTCATGATCTAACCCAGGGTAGGGTAGCTCCAGTAATATCCAACATTAGTTGTTTCATTTAAAATAGGCTTAGCTCTCGACTTTCAACAAGAAAGGCGACTGATTTTTTTTTCTGGTGTACTATAACAAGATGATCCAACACAAGTATCTGATATCTAGATATCTATTATGTTCCACCTTCCCTCTATATCTGGTTAGATCTTATGCATAATTCTTAAATGTGTGTTTGTGTGTGTGTGTCCACTTTTAATTATTTTGTTTTGAAAACATGTTAATAGAAATAGGATTAGCTAATATTTATATTTAACTCTAAGAGCATAAGTATTTATTGCAGCCTTCTCTGCTTATAATTACTGTGATGCTAGCCATAAAGACTGTTTCTTACTGCCTATGTACATTGAAACTGTCTACTTTTATAAACTGATAAGCAAACTAATTCATTATTCATTGTACAATGAAGTTTTAATTTCAATTTATATCTGTTGCTAATTTTATTTGATCGTAATCAATTGAGTGAAATCAGGAGGGTATTGTATGTGGATTATGTTAAGAACACATTAATATATATATATATATGAACTGATATATACATACTTATACATGCAATCTTATTTAGTTTTATCTAGACTCAACTATAATAAAAGGAAATTTCACATCAAATTATCCAGTGCTATAATTTTAGATGGCACATCTGGCTGATTGTACTCACTCTATGCTATTACGAGATTCAGCACCTGCTCTAACTAATTCAGAGAAATACTAGGTAGTGGGAGAAGAAAGGGGTCCACCAGGTGTTGGTAATTGGAATCGAAGGACAGAAATCTTATGCTCAACTGCAGGCTGTCTCCTCACTGCAGGGGGCCTGTGCATACAGGGCAATTCTGCACTCTTCCTCTTTACATTCCACTCCCTCTTTTGTTTCCCTGATTTTTTTTTTCAGTTCTCTAGTGTCTTTTCCCAATTTCCATTTAGTTTCATCTCTCATTGATCAGAAGACAGAAGCAAAAACCCTAAGAAACACTTAGGGTCCTAGATAAAACGCCACCAATGAATGAAGTTTTAAGGTCAGTTCAGTTTGGTGCTCCGAGTTATGCATTTTGTCTCCAGGTTACTGAGCATATTTGTTCCTTCATTATTTTGACAATATAATAATGAAATCAGAGGATATAAGCTTTTTGGGAGCTAAGATATTTTTGCACTTCAGTTTACATCTTGACAACAGAAGTGTCTACAGAGGAGTAATGTTCATGTTTCAAATCTTCATTTTTCTACTTTCAAATCTCTGGCTATCTTGGCAATAAAATTCTTTAAAACATTGTTGTGAATTTCTGAGAAGTCTTTTAATAAACTTTGCATGCTAATCATGACTTTTTTTTTAATAGATACAACTCTATATTGTATCAGAGCCCATTTATAATTCTCTATTATAATCAAATAATCTTCTAAACAATAGTACCTCAAGATTTTGGAGTCACGTGACTAATTTTAATGTTTTTACCTATGAATGTTTTAGAAGGAAAAATTATAAACTGTTTCATCATTGCCAAGCAATTTAATCTCTGTTCTAGCATGTACGGTGAGTATAGTTACCAAACAGAGGGTTTGATTTCAGCATGATTGGTTTTGGTGGGTACTGAAGGGAATAAAACCATTAATGCATGATGTAAAATAAAGAATTGTTCAAAAGCACACTAGCTCCAACTACTGATCATTGCACCACTAAATTACTCATGATGAAGAAAAGTTTTCAAGCTTATAATTCCTGAGAGTCTTTGACAAGTAATTTCTTACTCTGTAATCTTCTGGCTTTCTAATGATAAAGTTTTGTCAAGTCAAATATTTCAACAAACTTTGGAAACTCTACATTCTTCTCATAAATAGTTTGTGAGTATATATAGAGATATAGATAGATGTAGATACAGCTATAGCCCTCATTTTGCTGAACTTGAGAAATTTGTCTTTGCTATGTTTCTCTGTAATACAATGTCAGGGAATCTTCTAAATATTATAAAGGTTGAAAGTTCATTTGTTTCTGTGCATTTTCATCTTTTCCTAAAATTAGGAAATGTATATATGTCTATGTTAGCATATGCACTCATTTTCATGCTGCTGTTAAAAACATCAGACACTGAGAAACCTAAAAATGGAAGGTTTTGTTTTTAGTCACAGGTTGAGTATGGAGCTTATCTTGGCTGGGAAATGAGAGAGACAATACACCCATGCAATTGGTCACATGTCATCTGCAGATGAATGTTGTGTTTGAATGCTTTCCCCTTTCTCAAAGGAAAATCTTCTATTTATTCTTTGAGAGTTTGATATATTGTGTCTTCACCACACCTATGCTTCTCCCTCAGATCCTTCCAGATCCTCTAAAACCTCCTCCCTCTCTCAACTTCACCTTTTTTTTTTTTTTTTTTTTTTTTTTTTTTTGGTCTCTCTTTCTCTGCCCTTCTCTCTATCACTCTCTCTTTGTCTCTTTCTTTCCCTTTCTCTGTCTTGGTTTCCGTTTTTCTGTGTCTCAATTCCTGTCTCACTCTCTCTCAAATAAAAACTCACCTAGCCCAGGTTTTCTTGACCACTGTTTGTTGCAGTCCCTGCCCCGATATGTGCATATATAACAGATAACATTCCATTAAAGCCACTAACCTTCCTTCTCTCTGCAGCAGTCAATGTGCAATAGCTCCTTACGTAGGCGTAAGACTTCCCAATTCCATGAGGGTTCTGGGTTTTTGTCTAGCTTAACCATTGTAGGTCTCCTTTGTGCTGTCACAACTCCTATGAGTTCATATGTGCATCTATCTTGTTTTCGTGGACACACTGCTTCATTGAATCATCCACCACCTCTGGCTCCTGCAATCTTCTTGTTCCCTTTTCCCTAGATCCTTGACTTGAGCAGTGGGATGTGATGTCTGAATACTATTTAGGGATAAGCATCCCAATGTCTGTTATTCTCTGCATATTCACCAGTTGAATGTTACTGTGCTATTTCCCATCTATTGAAAGACGTTCCTCTCATGAGGGATGAGAGTGAACTGATCTCTGGGACTAGGAAAGCGTAATTATGAATACATGTATTTTGTGATAACTTAGCAGAATAATAGTAGTAGTGTCCATGACTTACGTAGCTACGTGCTTTAGCCTAATTGACAATCCCAGGTATAATTTCTATCTAGTGGAGACAGCCTTAAATCCAATCAAAGTACCAAGAGCAAACTTACCTAAAAACAGTAAAAAGAGTAAAACCATTCAGAATAACCATACACACACACACACAAAAAAAAAACAACCCATACACAATATATATATATATATAATTATATATATATATATATATATATATATATATATATATATATATATATATATATATTTATACTAAATCTAAGTGAAAGACATCTGTAATAGTGCATCCTTGAATAAAGTTTGTGGAAGTGTTGACAATGGACTCTGAACTGTAGGTGAGCTCTATTTAAATGCTTTTTAAAGTAACAGTTTCTTTGGTCATGGTGTCTCTTCACAGCTATAGAACACTGACTAAGACACTAGGCAGGCACATACTTTTTACTTAATAAGAATATATAAGATCAAGTCTCTTCTTGGCAGCCTGCTGTCCTTCCTCTGAGTGCCACCAGGTCTCCCCTCCAGGAGACATGGTCAAATGTGAGGCACCAGAGTACGTGAGAAAGTCATATCCCACTCTCCACTCGCTTTGGAGAATGTTCTGACCGTTGGCTAGATGTTGGTAGGGGCTTAAAGTTTACCGCCTGTATTGTCCTTGGCTGGTGCCTTAGTTTGAGCAGGACCCCTGGGCCCAAATCTGCCTATCATAATGTTCTACTTGTAGATTTCTAGGACCCTCTGGATCCTTCTACTTTGCTATTCCCCCATGCTTCTCTCATTTAGAGTCCCAATAGGATGTCCTCCCCTCTGTCCCAGTTTCCTGGTAAGTGAAGGCTTTCGTGGGACATGCCCCTTGGGCTAGTATGCAGATATAAGTGAGTATATACCATTTGATTCTTTCTGCTTCTGGGTTAACTCACTCATTATGATCATTTCTAGTTCAATCCATTTATCCACAAATTTCGGGAATTCCTTGTTTTTAATAGCTGAGTAGTATTCCATAGTGTATATGTACCACAGTTTCTTTATCCATTCTTTTACTGATGGACACTTAGGCTGTTTCCATGTTCTGGCTATTATGAATAAGGCTGCTATGAACATGGTTGAGCAAATACCCTGAGCATATAGAGAGGGAGGTAATCCACCTCAGGAACAGTCATAGGGGAGGGGAATAATGGGAAAATGGGGAGGGGGGAGGGAAGAATGGGAGGATACAAGGGATGGGATAACCATTGAGTTGTAACAAGAATAAATTAATAAAAAAATTTTTAAAAATTTATTGAAACCAAGGGTTTGCCAATTGCAGGTTTAAAAAAAACGTTAATAAAGATTATCTTCAACCAAAAAAATATATAAGATTTAGATATTATACCCATATAGCTCAATTATATTACAAGGCTTACTTTCAAGACTTTGAAAGTGGTATTGCAGGCTGTTTAGGATAAATGAGTTATACAAGTTAATTTTTAGATGATCAAATCATGGTCATGAAAATAACTAGTCTGCTTTTGTCACAGAATATACATCAAAGGTGCAGAAGATAGATATGTTTCTATAGAAAGATAAGGTAGGATAGATAAGGTCTTCAAAAACCTCAGAGAAATTCAGAATATGGCCTTTAAAATTTTTATTATTTTAAAGATTCACTGACAATGAGATAGGTTAACTCCCGCCAATATCCAGCCTACCTCAAAGAAGATGATTAGTATCAAAGAACCTCCTTATGGGTATGGATTCAAATGTGGCAGGCAAGCTACTGGGTAAAAGATCCTCATTTCTACCACAGACAGAATTCTGCCTAAAAAAAGGGCAATCTTGGATGCAGGCTGAGTAAATGGCCAAATTTTGCCAATAAAGGGTAAACAAGTCCTCAGTAGTTCCTGCCTCACAAATATGTCTATCAGATATATTGGGCCAGAAGGCTGAAAAGATGATCCAACATTTTAGAGAGTTTTGGGTGACTATTCAGGTAGCAAACTATCTCTGTCATCTTTTCATTTGGAAACCTACTAATCTGCACTCACAGAATACTCAGATAATCAATTTATTCCTTCTCAAGTCTCTGAGGGAATTGAGGACCAGGTAGCTTAGTTTTACAATGAAGCTTAGTTGTTTATGATTTTAAATGTTTTTAGCTCTAGATAGATGTTTTAAGTTGATAATGACAAGATGTGATGGAGATTGATTTTCATTCAGAATTTTAGACACACCAAGATAGAAATGATGTTTTCTTTAAGGCTGTCAAATACAAATTGTCAAAACACTAAGAATGTAATATTTATAGAATTCTTGATTGTGTCATTGTTCTTCTTGTAAAGGTAGTTTATTGTATATACATGCAATAATATAAATGTATATGTAAAAATAAAAAATGTTTAAAAATCAAAAGACATTTTTAGATAAAGATAGATATTTTAAGTTAATAGAGATGAGATATGATAGAAACTAATTTTCATTCATAATTTTCTGTCCAACAAAACAAGAAATATGTTTACTTCAAGTTTGCCAAATATAAATAACAAATCACTATTAATGTAACATTTATATAATTCCTGATTATCTTGTGGTTCTTCCTGCTGTATGCAGTTTATTTTATTCATGTGTAATCATATAAATGTATATGTTAAAAACAAACATAATGAAAATGGGGAAAAAGACTTACTGCAACAAAGGAACCTGCTACTTTTCTTAATCCAGACTACAATATTTAACAGAACTAAAAAAAAAAGCTAGAAATTATGTTTGGGATTTTGGTAAACTTTACTCCCTCTGCTTTGCTGTGGATTCTCAAGCTCCTGAAATTCTGGAGGAATCATATTCCATGTTAGCTCTTCAGATTTCTACCACATTCAGATAAAAAACTTAAAAGAGAAATCCTGGTTGCTTGCTAAAAGCAAACTGACATTTAAGAATATCTTGGTCTCCTAAAACCACTACATGGTGCCGAGGTGCCCTCAGTCTAAACAACACCAGAACATAAAACTTCTTATACCCTTGACATATTATTAATGGGAAAGTAAAGTTTGCCATCACCTATGACATATATTTCTACATAACTATTGATTCATATAAATAATTTAGGGAAGATTTACAATTTCCAGCAAGATGTGCCAAAATTATATAGAACTACTATGGTATTTTTATAAGAATTCTTAATATCTGTACAATGTTTGTGTCTGTGGAAGGTTGTAGAACCCAAAACCCATAAATTTGAGGGATGACTATACAAAAAGATTTTTAAAAGTAAGATATCATATTAAAAGCATCACTGGAATGTGAGACAATTTTAAATGCTAGACACAAATATAATGGTTTTCTTATGAAACAAAGAAATGAAGACAGAGATATTTAAAGAAATATTGAAAGATACTGATCATATTTGAGGATAAAGAAAAGCCCAACCTTTCAAAGAATTCAGCAATATCCCATCATTTCCATTTTTAACAATTAATAAAGTATATTGAATCATCCCTGCATCAATGGGATAAAGCCCACTCAATCATGGTGGATGATACTTTTGATATATTTTGATTTGGTTTATGTGTATTTTTTGAATAATTTTATATCAATATTCATAAGGGAATTGGTTTGAAATTCTCTTTCTTTGCTGAGTCTTTGTGTGGATTAGATATCTGGGTGACTGCATATGTGGTAACATAATTTAATATAGAATAACATAATATGCATGCTACACAATCCCTTGAATATAGTCATACATGCAAATGAGGCATCATAAAACATGAAAAGTTTAAAGTTAAAAATAATATATGTCTTCAATTGAGGTCAAGTTATAATTGGGAATTGATTTCACACCATGATTCGAAATGTGTACACAAGCTACTTGGCAATGATTTAAGTCAAACTTTAAAATTGGTAGCAGCAGCTATCACATCACAAAATCATAAATAGGGGCACATTGTTGGAGGAGGCAACTGTGATAAAATAAATGAATGTATAAGGAAATTTACATTACAGCATACTTTTAACTAGGAAAATACTCTTAGCATCAAAAAGTATACTATGACATGAACTCATTTACCATGCATTTTCATAGAACTGGAAAATTGCACAGGAATTTCATCTATCTTCTTATCTTCTGTCTATTATTGTGTACAAATTATTTATATTTAATATCTCTTCTTTATCATCATTAATCAATCCAATAATTACCACAAATCCTTCATCTATCCATTATCACTCACCTATCCTTTATCCATCATTTATTTTTCATCTATATATCTATCATCTATGTAGCTACATGTATATACAATATATTTTCTTTCTAATGTCTTTTATTTTCTAATGGATATTTATCTTATATTTATTATCATGTATATATCTATGTGTCACCTGTCTATCTGTCTCTCTGTATGTCTATCATCTTTTACTTCTTAGGTATAAGATAAACTGGACTGAAAGCTTGTACTGTGGTATACCAATCTTACTAAGTTGATATGAATATGTGATTGTTTCAAATTTCAGAACATTTCAAACTAGTCATCTTTTACTTTTACTAGTAGAACTTTCTAGAATCAAAGGTTCAATAATTGTGTCTCTTCTGTCAAGGCAAACATTCTTCTTGTCAATGTTAGTGAGGAAAGATGAGTTTACTTAAGCCTCTGCTGTTAAATAAAATAGGTCAGAACTTTCAGATTACTGTTAAACAGAAGAAAGTAGTTATTCCAAAGAGTACAGTGTGCAGTTGTTCATATGACAATTTTTTAATTTGTCTCATAGAGTATAAAGCAATCAATCAATTTCTTATTAGTAGGGTTTTTTTTTTTTTGCTCCTATCCTATGATGTCAAGTTGCCTTTCTCAGACATTATCTAAAGCTGTACCTTACCCTATTTTCCAAGAAGTACACATAAAAGGAAGTAATGTACAAGTGACTCAAATTAAACAAACAAAACCCATGAATATCCAATTAAGAATCTGAGGAAAACTTAAGTCTCTAAAGGGCAAAGAAAAAATTTCAATAACTACTTTTATAGAGTAAATATTATAAACAAAGCAAAGACAGAAGCTGGGCATAGCATCAGGCATATACACTAGATACTGAAGAGTGAAGAAATAAAATTACGTCTAGAATTCCTATAGTTTTCCACTCAAAAGATAAAACTACTATACTACTACATAACATCATGTAATTCTCTCATATTTGTATTATGTCTTGAGAGAGAGATAGAGACAGACAGACAGACAGAAAGAAAGAAAGAAAGAAAGAAAGAAAGAAAGAAAGAAAGAAAGAAAGACAGACAGACAGAGATACAGATACAGAGACAGAGGCAGAGACAGAGGCAAAGACAATGTGTTCTGTAGCTGGGTATAGTGACAGACATTTGCAGTTTCAAATGATAAATGCTAAAGCAGGAGGATCCAGACAATAATTAATTCATAATATGCAGCTTCTTTAAGGGAGAAACATATTTTTAGGCATGTTTTTGTAGTTTTTTTTATTAATTTATTCTTGTTACATCTCAATGGTTATCCTATCCCTTGTATCCTCCCATTCTTCCCTCTCCCCCCATTTTTCCATTATTCCCCTCCCCTATGACTGTTCCTGAGGGGGATTACCTCCCCCTGTATATGCTCATAGGGTATCAAGTCTCTTCTTGGTAACCTGCTATCCTTCCTCTGAGTGCCACCAGGTCTCCCCCTTCAGGGGACATGGTCAAATATGAGGCACCAGAGTTCGTGTGAAAGGAGAGTGGGGTATGTTTTTGTAGTTTAAGAAAAGCATGCCTCAGGTACTGTGGAAAAGAGCTAATGCAAGCAGACAGGCCTGTCTCCTGAGTACTTCAGACTCCTGACACAGGACCACCATCTAGGGAATAAGTTTTTAGATCGAGAACCTGGGCAGAGGATTCAAATTAAATTCATGGCAACTGTGAAAAAAATCACCTCTAAGTTTTTCAACATATGCATTAAATGATTTATGGAAAAACCCATGTATTTTTAGTTTCAAGTTGTATACAGAAGGATAAATTCAAGATATACATTGAAATAGTAGAAATACACCACTGGTCATGATTTTTCTGGGATCATGCTAATTATGATGCAATATTAAATAATAAAATCAGTAACAAATATAGAAAAATCAATGCAGGATTCTTTTTCATAAAGCAACTTGCTAATGAAAATTATAGTTCTAAAATAAATTGAATTAACCATTTTTTCATGCTCTGTTTGAATACACTATGTTAATAACCTCACCTAATTCTATCAAATGATTGCTTAGTTTGAAAGTGTTTCTTTCTTTTTTCTTTCTTTCTTTCTTTTTTTTTTAGCAGAACTCATTCACCTACCCATTTTATTTTATTGTTTTAAAATTTAAGCCTCCACCCACCGGTTTTATATACAAACACACAGAAGTTAGGAAACATTTGTGAAGCATGTATGTACCAAGGAATTTATCAGAATGATTGAAAGAATCCTTTTTTAAACATGTTTTATTTTTTACATACACATTTTTATTATTACACATATATACAATAAACTGCCTTTCACAAGAAGAACCATGACATAATCAGGAACTAAATAAATGTTACATCCTTAGTGTTTTGGCTATTTGTATTTGACAGCCTTGAAGAAAACATCTTTCCTATGTTGGTGCATCTCAAATTCTGAATGTGAATGAATATCTACCATATCTCTTCATTATCAACTTAAAACATCTATCTAAACCCAAAAACATCTTAACCCCTAAGCAACTAAACTTTACTGTAAAAGCTACCTGGTCTTCAACTCCATCAGAGACTTGAGAATGAAAAAACTTGATTACCTGAGTATGCCAGGAGAGTAGGTTAGTAGCTTTCCAAATGAGAAAATGACAGAGACAGTTTGCTACCTGAATGGTCACCCAAAACGCTCTATAATATTGAAGCATCTTCATCAGCCTTCTGGCCCAATATATCTGACAGACATATTTCTGAAAGTGTTTCATGTGTGTCTGTTTGAACTTGTAATGAATGCTCTATGAACTGTCATTTATTCTGAGCTTCAATTCCTTTATTAGATTCATCATTTTAATGTCTAACTGGGTTCCATTGGATTCCAAATTATATTGCAGTAAAACAATTAAAAATGTAAGCGTTTATCTTTTGTTAATCACAATCACAATAGAAATCATATTAAACTGAACTCAGTAAAATCTAAAAGGCTAAGAGAGACAGATTTAAAAGTAATTTATAACAAATGATTTGAGAGTATTTGCTCATTTAACTTTTAACATGTGAATTTCTCCTCTTCTACATTAATTTTAAACTTGCTGCCTGATTTCCTTATATTTTATACTTAATTACTATCCAGCTATATCAATATACTGTTGAATATTGTGAATATACTCACAAATGAGTACAATTGAAACTACTCTCTATAAATATCTTGGTTTTATAGAGGAATTATAAATCCAAAAATTAATGATTGTTTATTCATTCAAGAGATGTTGGCAGAAACACGGCATTACAGTTTTACTGTATGAAGAATTGTACTTTGTGCCCACAGGTCCAGTTTCTTTGTTTTTTCTACACGTAGCTCTGTGCTTTAAATTCTGAATTTCATTTTTTTTTTTTTAATTTCAAGAAAGCTCTTAAGACTGTAGGCAATTTCTCAAAAAAAAAAAAAAAGGAGGGCAATTTCTCTTAGTTCTTACTCATATTGTTTTCAATTTACTAAATCTTTCTTATTCAAAATATACATGTTATTCAAACTCTTTTTAAAATAGGAAGCCCATATGTTTCAAAGCACTCAAATGTTAGGAGTCAGAAGTCCTCCTTTTTTTGTATCATAACCAGTGTACCATAACAGTGTACACATTCTCATAGGAATCACCATGACATCAAGTCAAATTTAAAACACTAGATTTCACAATTTGTATGTGTTTCTGCAAATGACTTACCTGTGCTCTTGTGGGAGGAAAAGCATTTCCTGTATTCCATTTTGCTTTTCTAGTGTGATGTTAGCAAGGCCATATGATTACCAATCAAGGAAGATTTGAAAAAAATGTTTCCTCTACTGCGTTTGAAATATTGACCAATGATTCTTAACATAACTGCATGTAAGGTTTTTCATTATTTTCCTTTCATACAGGCTACCTGGTTCCTTGCAGGGGAAAAATACCAGTATTACATGAAACACTACATATGAATGTAGACTAGAATACATTCTCTGAAGATTGAATAAATTTTTTGTTTATTCATTGCTCTTAAAACTCATTTTAAACAAACTTTAAATTAGTGTTAATTACTTGGTGTTTAGCATTTCTTACTTTTGGCATAATTGAATTAGGAATTGGAGTGGATGGATTACCATTTTTCCAGCAAAATTAAAAATTATTGATTATATATTACTTTAGGAAATTTTAATTTGTCAAAAATTGACAACCCACATAAATTAGAATGATACCAATGAATTGCAAAATTACTTAGCTCACCCCTTAAAGGCAAAGATTGAGTATTAACTTTAAAATTTTTAATCATGTATAATGGTTATTATTTTAAAAATATTTTCCTTTAATTAAAAAATAGTTTCTTTCATGATTACAGTTTCACCTCTTTCAACTCTTCCAAGTCCTCCCCAAGCCCCTGTCCTCCAAACCAGATCAACTCTCTTTCTGTTATTTTTAAAAAGAGCTTCTAAGAGATAACAAAACAATAAAATATAATATAGTAAGGTAAAACAAAAACCCGCACATCAACGTTGGACAAAGGAAACCAATTGAAGGGAAAAAGCCTCAAGAAAAGGCACAACAATCAGAGACCCACTCATAAATATCATAGAAATACTAAGCTGAAATCTATAATATATGCAGAGGAATTCGTGGAAACACAGGAAGGCTCTGTGCTTGTCATTCTCTGAGTTTATATGAGCTTTGTTCAGTTGATTTAGAGGGTCTTGTTCTCCTAGTGTCCTTTCTTTCCAGCTCTTAAACCTGTTCTGCCACCACTTCTGTGGGATTTTCTCATCCCTCTGAAGGACAGGATTTTATGGCTACATCCTGTTTAGAGATAGGTATTTCAAGGTCTCTCTTTCTCTCTATATGTAATATTTTGCTTTGGATCTCTGCAATTTTTCCCATCTGCCTTAGAAGGAAGCTTCTCTGATGATGGCTGAAGAAGGCTCTGGTTTGACTATAGTAGAATATCATTAGAAGTCATCTCGTCAACTACATTTTTTTTAAGATCATTTGACTTTATTCCAGGTCTCTTGGCTAATTGTTTCCCAGTTCTTGGTCACCCTAGCAGTATCAGGTATAGGCTCCATTTCATGGACTGAGACATAAGTCAAATCAGACAATGGTTGGTATCCACAAAGTTTTTTGCCAACGTTGCTCTAGTATATTTTGTAGGTAGGACAGATTGTAGATCAATTGTTTTGTAGGTTGGTTAGTATTTGAAAGACTCTTAGTAGCTTTCAGAGTACTCTGAATTTTTTTATGGAACAACATGCAATCAGTGTGTGTGTGTGTGTGTGTGTGTGTGTGTGTGTGTGTGTGTGTGTGTGTGTAGGCATAAGAGTTCATTCTGACTTCCTAAGAGATGCATTGTGTAACCTTAACACTGTTGCCAGAGATTTTCATAAGCATATACTGTTAAGAACTGCTTTGGAAAACAGAGTTTAGTATCTTCATAATGCTCTATGGCAGAAATTATGTTGTCCAAAAAGTAAAAACTGCCTCAAACAGTTGTCTACCTTTGAAATAGGATTGGTTATGTATATGTAACTGGTTACTTTTTCTTTCTTTTAAAGATTTCATTGATTTTTTTTCCCTGAATTTTACATTGTGTTCCTCAATCCCACTCATCCCTCCATCCCTCTATACCTGGCCTCTGTCCTTATAACCTCTTTCCTCAAGGAAAACAAAAATAAATAAATAAATAAAATAAATCTCGCCATGGAAGTGGCACTGTGTCACATTGCATTACATAGTGTATTTCTTTGCCCAAATAGTTTTACTTACAAATGTTCACTGCAATGAGTAGTAGGTCTGGGTCTAGGTCTCTGGGTTCTACTACACTATAGATACTGGATACTCACAGGTACTCTTCTCAACTGTTCTGTGTTGCCCTGTGTTATGGAGACTCTGCAGTTTTGGTTCTGGAGAACTAGCTCCTTCACACACCCCAGCATTTCATAGATTGGGTAGATGTCAAAGTAAGCCAACTCAAAACCCTGAATGTGGGTTTGAGTGGTAGCTTAGTTGGTCAGTCCACCTGATCTCCCACACCCACACTACCAAAGCCAGTTCCACCTTGCTGCCTGGAAAAGTGTGGGGTACTCTCCTGAGTGTTACAATAAATGATGGGTGGGCCAACTTTTCACAGCCCTTGGAAAACTCCATGGCCCCAGGCAGGAGTCCAGATGAGGAGCTTCACCATGTCCTCAGGTGATGCTGTAGTTTACTCATATCTGGCTGTTCCTCATTACCCTGAGTCTCCACTTCCTGTATTCATTGTTCACACACCTTTCTCTCCTATCTCTCCACTACTTACTTGCTCATCTTAGTAGCACCCAGTCCTCTGGGTGTCTTCTTCCCTGCCCTCTTATGTGGCAGAGGTGTGTGTGTGTGTGTGTGTGTGTGTGTGTGTGTGTGTGTGCCTGTCAGTGTGTGTGTGCTCTCTGTGTCATAACTGGTTCTTTAAAATTATTTCATTGAATGAAACACTAAAAGTACTCAGTAGGTATTAGTTTCAAGTGCTTTGTCAATATTAATTATTACTGTTTATGTTATATGACTATTGAAAAGACAAATGAAATACATTATTTAAAGCATATCTAAAATTTGCTTTAATGTTTCTTATCCTTTCTGGTCAGGCTAAATTTATCAGTATGCTTGTATTTTTTTATTTTAAATCACAAAAAGTTTTCAAAGGTTATATTAAATAAAAAGATGATGTCTGTTCATTGAACTCTTTTGAGGTTACATTTTTGAACTCTCTTTGGGGAAGTCTTACTTGTTTTCTCTGAGGCTTTTTTCTTTTTGAAGATTAGAAAATGTGAGTTGGCCGGGGGTGGTGGCATATGCCTTTAATCCCAGAACTCAGAATGCTGAGGAAAGCAGAATGCTGTGAGTTCGAGGTCTGCAAAGTGAGTCCAGGACAGACAATATTACATAGAGAAACCCTGTCTGGAAAAACCAAAGGCAAAAGAAATGTGAGTTGCTCCTATACATATAATTAATATGTGATTAATATATGGTGCAAGGCAGAAAATAACTCCTTATAGAATGTAACTTACATGATTAAAAATACTTCAGCATTTTGGTTTAAGCATTTAATTAAAAGATTAGAATTGTACTAAAAACTCTAATATTAAAACAGCCATTAACAAGTCCCTTGTTATATGGCTTTAAGAAGGCTATTTTTCCCACAGTTCATCCACATGTTGTTAATTGTTCCAAATTTTTGTGACTGCTTTTATTTAACTTTGCTGAATTTTAAGTGGAGAAAGACAGCTCTTTTTCAACAGTATGTTTTGTTGTAGTGTCATGTATGTATGTATGTTCCCTTTCTATAAGCTACATCATGAATATCTTATTTCAATAAATTTCCATGTTAGATAATTCATATGAGCAAATGCTTTCTACCTCATTTAAAAATAATCCACTACTGAGCACAAATCACCAAGAATACAGTGAATATGTTGCTGTTGGAAAAAAAACATGAATGATTGATTACCTCTGTGTAAACAGCAAACTTGAGATTCAGTGGTGGACTACTGAATATCAAGAACATAATAAGTGTATTTATATGAAGCATATTCTTTATTAAGTAGCATTAATTAGATTATTTTAATTAAAATATTTATATCTTATGTTTTGTTTTATTAATATCTTCATCAAATAATGATTCTATTACTGTGAAGAAACACCACAACCAAAATAAATTTGGTGAAGAAAGTGTTTATTTGTCTTATGTATTCAAGTCACAGTCCATTGAGGGAAGGCAAGACTAGATCTCAAATTAGGCGTGAACCAACAAGGCAGGTGGTGATGCAGAGGCCATGGTGAAGTCCTGCTTAACCTGTGTTTCCTGTGTCTATCTTATAGAACACAGAACCACCATCCCAGGGAACCCAGGACCACCACTCAGGGAACCCAGGACCACCAGCCCATCACCTACAATGGCCTGGGAAAGTCTCCCATAGATGACTAATTAATAATATTCTTGACAGGCCTGACTACAGCCTAATCCTATGGAGGCATTTTTTATTTGTGTTTTCTCCTCTCAGATTAGCCTGTGCCAAATAGATAAAAATATCAGCTATTACAGTATCATATCAAAGTAGTGAGTTTGTATATAAATAATATAGTATTAGAAAATTTCAATTTGTGTAATTATTTTTACCTTGGGATTTTATGCTTTTATATGTTTTTATGGAACTCATTAATATAGTTTTGATTTCTGTGTGATGAATTCTCTTCAGTATTTCTACAAAAGGACCAGTGTTGTTAACCACTCTCAGTTTTGTCTAGGAAATTATATATTTTTTCACGAAAAGGACTTGCAGAATTGAGTACTATTTTTTTTGGTAGAGTGTGTGTGTGTGTGTATGTATGTGGCGGGGTGTAGGGGTGTATGTGTGTATGTGTGTGTGTGTATGTGCATGTGAGTGTATGCATATAGCTGTGTATGGATGAGTAGGGTGTGTGGAAATGTGTATATATGTGCATATGCATGTATATGTATCATATGTTTGCATGTGTGTATAAGTGCATTTGGTTATCAATGTGCATATGTGTGAATATGTACATATGTATAAGAAAATATGTGCTCATTAGAGAATGAGTGTGTATGAAAGTATGTGTATGTGTGTATAAGTGCACATGCATATGTGTATAATATGTGTGTGTGTGCTTATATGCTGTGATTATTGTTACTATTTTTCTTCTGCCTATTGTCTATACTATGTAACTGTTTCCTAGCCATAACTTTCCAGAAGCCGAGGAATGCTAACAGGCCAGAATATGTAGGGTGTTATCAGCTACCACCTTGCTGATGCCAAAATCATGATGGAACCTGCAGCTTTGTAGGAGCTATTGTTCAGACTTTTGCTCCTACTCTCAGCTTACGGTGAACAGGCTGAGGTATCATGGGCTCCCCTGTCTACTTTGGCATGTCAGCACTTTCCTATCTAGGCTCAATATGGGATATAAGGCAGCTTCCTAAGTTCAAATTTACCAATATATGTAAAGCTTTCCATAAACACCAAAAGTTCCCCAGGAGAAGGTTCGATCTAAATAAAACCTACTGTATAAGCAGATTCCAGCAATATAAGCAGATAAAAAGTAAAATTGTAAAAAATCATTCTAGGTGAAAACACAATATTTCCAACATGAAACATATTTGTTTTGCATATATATTATAGAACGGTAAATTCCCATTTGTTCCACTTTGGCAACCAAAGAATAAACATCAAGAAGTTAGAGAAACAAAACAAAACAACAACAAAAAAACCAAACAAATACATATCTAAAACCATTCAAAATGTGTAGAGGTTCTTCATGAATTCTAAAATGGACATGTGTAAAGGAAATTTTTGTAATGAGGTCACAAAAATAAATATATTATAATACCTTTAACTTGATAATATCACAAAACAACTTTCTTGCATTATTGAATCATTGTGTAAAAGTATATTAAATTTCACCATTTTACTAAAATATGCACATAGTAAAAAGTTTTAATACACCTCAAGATAAATTAAAATCCAGAGGGCTAAATTCAAGTATGTATGGCTGTTTGCCATTATTCAACAAGTTGACTTGCATACCTGTTAATGCATCGCATTATTTAAATAGCAATATTCACTATTATAAGAATGAAAGCAGAAAGAGTTGCATTCATTCAATGGTGATTTCTTAAAAGGCAGGAAAATAGCAATATATAGAAATATACTGTACAATATATTATGAGGAAATGTTTATGCAAAGATGTGCTTAAAATAGCACATGGATAATAAATAATGTAAGCTTAAGTAGCATTTGCTATTGTACACAGAGACTCAGTTTTGTAACTGTTTCATATGTCTTTTTCAATAGTTCCTATTCTGTGGTGTAGGGACAAGAGCCTAGACCTATGTACCACCTCGAATCCTCAGCCTACTCCGGATGCTACAGAGTCATCAATTTTAAAGGGTCCCCTATGGTTTGTATTTTAATAACTTCTTCTGGGGTTTGGCTGATTGTGATACATATAAGAAATATAAATGAATCTTGCTTATTCCCACTCTGAACTGGTTCAGGATTGTGGTCCTAGGAGATATTGCTGTGGGAAACATGAAGACTCCCGGAGATCAGAGCGTATACCTACCCCATACCAGAAAGTATGAAAATTTATCCAGAAATATTATAATCTGTTTGGTACAAGTTGTTTTAACTATGATTGGAAGAGACTGTAATATAAGCCCGGGTGCAGAGCAACATGGCCAATTATAGAATTTCTAGAGAAACATTCTAGAAAAAAAGAAAAAAAGAATCCGAGGAAGAACACCTTGTTTTATTTTTCCTAAAAAAATGAAGGTGGAAAATTAGGTCATATGGAAGAAAATGTAGCTAATAGAGTGGCATAGCTGGGCACCTCTCAAAAGTCTGACCCATCTTGGCCTGACACAGTGCTTTTCACACAATTTGGGCTGTTCTGCATTGCGCCCCACCAGCTGGAGCCTGGCCATCATCACACTTGAAAGGAAAGTTTTGTCCCAGCTGGCAGAGGCTAGACACCAGATGCATTTCTTGTCTCACTTTTGGCTCCAGATACTGAAACCGAAGCTGCTATAGATATCTGTAGCAATTTTTTAAATCAGCATTTTCCATGTTTGAAAAGCTTGATGTATATTTCAATAAGAAAGTTCAAGGCAAAGTGAAGGTAAAGACACAGTAGGCATTTCAGTAGATGAATAACAAGAGAAATAATTGTATGAGGACGAATCTATTTCATGAAGAAAAAAATATTCTTTAAGAGAAAAGTGGAAGATTCTGATTTTGCAGGGGAAAAATATATGTTTTATCTTTTAGTTTATTCTGGGTACAATTACTGCTTCTTCATTGTTTGCTTAATGTCAGACACTGAGGACAAGGGGAATGAGACATAGAAGGAACAATCTCTGCATAGTCTTGAGAGAGGATTAGGTGCTTACGTATATAAATAGGAACAGTAAAGGACGTTTGTGGATCTTCAACAAGCTCAGAATAGCAAAGCAATGGTTGTGCAATATGCAGGTACTACATTGTAAAAAGGTTAAGGAAAACCAATTTGATGAACCAGATGGCTTCTTACAGCATTTAACTCAAATAACACAAGCTGAATGTCTTAGTCATTAGCACACTTTGCTTCTGAGGAAAACAAAACAGAACACAAGAGTATCTTGTATGTATGAAGGGCTGGCATTTTAAAGAGAAGATAGCTGTGTGTGTGTGTGTGTGTGTGTGTGTGTGTGTGTGTGTGTGTCTGTGTGTGTCTGTGTGTGTCTATCTGTGTATCTCACAGCTGGAGGCTCCAAAACTTGGGGGTCAGCCCACGGTTTATAATGGTTCCAATGAAGCAGGCAGAAAAAGAAAATCTTTGGCCAGAGGACAACAAGGAACACACCTCTCCCAGTGTTGCCATTACTGTTAAGTGGCTAGATCTGTAGAGGAATTTTAACCCAGCAATATGGCTGCTCTGGCAAGGGATCACATCCAGAGACCTTCTAGATCTAAGCAATCCATCTGGAATGCAGACATACTGTGGATTACAGTATGAGCTGATTGGAATACAGACATGCCCTTAATACACACCTTTAATCCCAAACAATGAGGTAAAGTTTGCTTACAGAATGAATCAGCTATGTCTGAAAGTGACATTTAGTTGACAGTCAGAAGTGGTGAATCAAAGATTTAACAGAGTGAGTCAGAGATAGGGTACACTCAACTTTCAGGAGAACAGGATGGGAGAGAGAAAGAAAGATTTTTTACTGATAGTTTCTTACTAGGAGGGTTTTACAAAGACAGGTTGTTGAGAGTACAAACTAGAAACAAGTGAAGACAGAATGAGAAGGATCCAGAAGATTGAAACAGGTTTCCAGAATGAGTATGAGGCCAGGCCAAGCAATTCAGTCAGAAGCCAAGAGAAGGCAATATAAGCCAGTTTGAATCAGAGGAGTTTAAGCAAGAACAGCTGAGGGGAACCAGGCAGGAGGAGTTCAGAAAAACACTAAAAGGTCATGGAAACTGCTCACATCTCATCCTCACATTTGAGGAAATAAAAATATTTCATAGATCTCAAAAAACACCACAAAAGAACATGAACTGAAAACTCTTAATGGAAGTTACTTCCAGTGATGCTCGCCATAACAGGACTAAGAGATTAGGAGGAGTCTTACATCTATGGATTGAGTGATGTGAGGCAGGGCTGAGACAGCAAAATCAGGGGTTTCTGAGAAGAAATTATTCAACAGAAAGAAACGAAAACTTTTTCTTCTAACTGCTGCTTTATTATGCATCTCTTTTTCTCAGAAATTCTTAAATCTTAAGCTATTCAAGAGAAAGGCTCTTATAACCATATTCCAAATGTTCCAGGCATTATTATATTATGATTTGAGTCTGTTGTGCTTAACTGTTTGGTCAGATGTAAAATAATTTATTTTATATTTCTCAATGTATTTAAATATAACCTATCATATTAATGAACAATAAATATATTTAATATATATAAATCCTATATAAATGTTCACATCATATAACTATGCAATGTATAAATTATGCATCTATTTGATACTAATATATAAGGTTCATTCCTTGTATAAAAACATACACACATACATGTATACATACATATATATGCATGTTTCCATGCCCTGAAAGAGAATAATAATAATAACAATATAAATTTTAATGACTTAAAAATGATGAAAAATAGAAAGAAATCTCAAAAGTGCTTATATCTTTCTTAAACTGTTTTTTGAAACTTCTGATTTTTAATAATTTTTATAACATGGAATATTAGTTAACCATGAATTTCACTAGAATCAATTTAGTTCCAGTATCCTGAAAAAAAATCAGTGTGGTTTTCAGTTTCCTTACTTTTATACTTATAGTTTCTTGTGTATTTCTAGTACTTGTCTGAGTGACTCAGTTGTACTATTGTAAGCCTTCAAGGGTTGTCTTGTTTCTCTATTAGATTAAATAAATCCATCTCTGATATGTTTATATAAAATCATATGTATATGTCTCACAGGCTTTTATTGCAATTTGTCTGATGTTTCTGTACTACTAAATATGGAAATTAAATGAGGATGCCCTTTAGGTAACTTTCTAGTGAGACAAGAAAGTGAGTTTATCTGGGTATAGTATCTGAGTGAATTGGTTAATGAAATACATATGATGAATGGTCTTTCTTTTCAATTTTGTATTCTCAATGATTCTTTCATGAAGCAAGTTTTCTGAATAGTAAACAATTACTGGTTTTATTTTGGTTTCATGTTGCTATCTAAAATGTTTCTCAGAATATATCAATAAAGGTTGGCATTTCCAACAAAATGCTGTTAGGTAAAGGATTAACTGCAGCATAAGTTAAATATTGTGTTACTGTGAGTTTAGAGAAATAGTAGAGCTATTGATTATATAGCAGTCATAGAATATTCTAAAATACGCTTTACAAAGAACATTGGTATTATGGATAGATTTGACGTTTTCTGATTATGTCTTTGTTTTAAAAAATGAGGCCTATACATTTTACAAGAAATGTATTAATTAAAACACAAAAGAGAATATGTGATGCGATACATGCTGCTGCTATAAAAAATAGGAAATGCTAGCTGATGACTTAAACTTTCTCTTATATATGGTTATGCTCAGAAGTTCCAAACAGAAAAAAATAGATGAGTCAGCCATATAGAGGAAATGAATAGCAGACTGTTGAGTTGGGTTCAATTTTAGATTGATGTAGCCAGAGCCAGACAGAGAATAGATAAGCCTGGTCCTGTTCAAAATAGAGAATTGGAAATGAGACTACAGCATTAAATCAGCACTCCAAGAATCACATATCTGAAGGGAATCCTTCTATTGAAAAAAATGCTTAGCTATCTATAGAGATAAGGAAGGGAGAAATTTCCTCCCTTTCAAAACTTACTTTCAGATGTATAGAGAACTTCCTGAAAATGGTTAAGCTCAGCCATGTACCAACAGAAAAATGAAAAAGAACTGTTGTTATTATATATCTTGTCTAGAACTCTGAAACCAGAGTAATCAATATAAAATAATTGTGATATGACTGCACTGCAAAACAGAAAAGGAAAATTAACATATACTCTCTAAAAGAAAATGGTCTCAAGTAAAATCAAATGGAAATTCTATTAAAATACAAGAGGTGAATATAAGCATAGAATTTTCAATGAAAAAGCATGAGAATCTACATATATTCCTTGTAGATGGTGTCTGGAGAAACTAGATGGGATATTTTGCAGTAATGTCGATATTAAAGTTGATTTCTAAAGGTGGACTATTATCTAATTGTTACATAGGAGAACATTATTGTATATGGAAAGATGCATAAATATAAATTGTCATTAAATTGAAACCCATTATTGCACATTTGGTACATTCTCCTATAGCATTATGACGGAAGACAAGAGGGAAATGAAGGGGGAGAGTGACCAGATGGAGCGAGATAGGAGGATACAGAGTAAGAACAGCAGACAGATTGACAAACAAGGATTTTCTGAAAAATGATGGCATTTTACTGAACATGAAACTGGTAAATAGTCAAAATTACTTCAAAATAAATCACTGTATTATAAATCTATGATTTCCTTGTCGGGAGCCGGTCCGCCATTACAAGATGGTGCTGACTTCCCGTTTCCTGGTTCTTCACGGAGGCCCTTATGGCCAGTGCGCATGCGCAAGCACGTCACCCTTACATAACCCGCTTACGCAGGCGGTATGCTAATTAGGTATTCTCTAGAGCACCAATGACGAGAAGACACGTCCCTCCACGCCTCGATAGTTCCTATATAAGCCGTGGATTTTACGGGGAGTGGGTCCTTCTCCATCAGTCTGCAGAGAGCTGTACAATAAAATCGCTGTCAGAAGAATCCTGAGTTGCCGCGTCTCCTTTATCGGCGAAAGGTGCACGCGACAAGTGGTGCCGAAACCCGGGAACTGCCGACCCCTGGGTGAAGGAACGACTTGAAGGACCCCCGACTGCTCGTCGGAAGAGGATTCAGAACTGACGGTGTGAGAAGCCTAGGCACTTTTCTGCAAGGTATGATTTCTTTTGTGTGGTATGGTCCGCTCTTGCTGGTTGCTTTCGTTATCGTCTTGCTGTGTTGCCTTTGTCTTATAGAAGATAAAAGATACAGAAAGACAGTTAGCAAGGGACAAAAGGCTTTGGCCGACCATCAAGATAGTCTATCAGAAGCAGAAAAGGAAAGGGGTTTAAAGAAAAGGAAGAAACCTCAATCAAAAAGATCCGAATTAAAAGGGAAACTGAAGGAGGGAGAGAAAGAGAAAGCCAGTGGGCTGTATCCCGTCTTAGATGAATTTAAAAATCTTAAAGTAGAATCTTCCGCCTCTGAGGAGACGTCTTCAGAGGACGGGGACTTGGGATCTGCCTCAGAGGAGGACGAGTTAGATCCTGAGAAGCAAATAAAACTGGACGAGGAGGCTGCTAAATATGAGTCAGAGAGATATGGGGTTGATCCGCCATTCGCCCCTAGGTGTAGACCATCAGCACCTCCTCTAGAGGAGAAGGTGAGGTTGGTAGAAAATAAAAGGATGACAACGAGACCTAAGATAGCTAGCTCCTTGATTCCAATGGAAAGATGTAATTGATAACAAATGGAAAGGCCCGGATCCAATATTAATAAGATCCAGGGGAGCTGTTCGTGTTTTTCCACAGGACCAAGAAAATCCAATTTGGGTGCCGGTGCTGCTGACCAGGATAGTGAAGAAGGACGAGAAGGATGGAGACCCCGCTGCTGTGCTCAACTCCTTCCTGTGCACCGGCCTCTCCTGCTACTCGCGGTTCCCAGAGCTGGAAAGCCCTGGGTTCAGCAAGGCTCTCCGTACAGCCGCCTTTGCCTGCCCCTTCTTGTTTGACAACCTCCCGTTCTTCTACAGGCTGCGGCTGTGTTGGGGCAGAGCCCACAGCTGTGGGCAGGATGAGCTGAGCTCCAGCCATGCCTACCACCTCCTCATTGCGGTTCTCACAGGCTTCCTTTTTGCAGCCCGTCTGCCAGAGCGCCTGGCACCTGGGCGCTTCGACTATATTGGCCATAGCCACCAGCTGTTCCACATTTGTGCGGTGCTGGGCACGCACTTCCAGCTGGAGGCAGTGCTGGTTGATATGGGCTTCCCGCAGAGCCTGGCTGGCCACACAGGAACCCACCCTGGTGGGGATGGGTCATTTGGCCTTATGTTGGCGCGGGACTAGTTTTCTGTCTTTGGTTGCTCTGCAAATTTAGGAAACAACAACAACGTGACAGAGTTGTGCTTGCACAGGCTATGCTTGCTGTGGAACAAGGGGCATCTCCCCAGATTTGGCTTAACATGCTCAAACATTGAGACACTATCTTGGTTCTAGCATTCCTGACGGGCACAGGTTCCCATTGCACCAGGATGCTACAAGATAGGCCTGTATACCTCCCAGGGCTCGAGTTCCCATTGCACGGGGCTTCAGGTGTACAGGGTCTCCGACCATGTGCCTTCCTTGATCGCTCTCTGCTGAGGAAGTGGAGGGCTGGATCAGTAATTTCATGGCATTCGTTTGGCATTTTAATTTGAAATTTAAGGGGAAGATGTTGGGAGCCGGTCCGCCATTACAAGATGGCGCTGACTTCCCGTTTCCTGGTTCTTCACGGAGGCCCTTATGGCCAGTGCGCATGCGCAAGCACGTCACCCTTACATAACCCGCTTACGCAGGCGGTATGCTAATTAGGTATTCTCTAGAGCACCAATGACGAGAAGACACGTCCCTCCACGCCTCGATAGTTCCTATATAAGCCGTGGATTTTACGGGGAGTGGGTCCTTCTCCATCAGTCTGCAGAGAGCTGTACAATAAAATCGCTGTCAGAAGAATCCTGAGTTGCCGCGTCTCCTTTATCGGCGAAAGGTGCGCGCGACATTTCCTGTCTCAAAATGCATAGAGGAAATCATATGTATGCCAGGTATGTTGAGCACAGCAGGGGTTGCTCAGCATACTTTGTTTCTTGATCCATTTTAGTCACATAATTCTATCAATTGGGTTTAAGATGAATATTCAAATTTACACATTCCAAAATTCATAAGTTTATGCCTGATTAAAAAAAACTATTCTTTTTTGTGTAGAATACATTATATGACTTTGTTATTTTGATAACTTTGTCACACCTCCACCAATATTTCAACCATTAAGTGATCTTATGTTAAAAAACTGAATAAATCTGTACATGTTTGCCTTTGTTGAAGGTTAATGGTGTGACAAATATTTTAGTTAGTAAAAACAAATATATTTTATATTTGGTATCAAACTCATTCAAATGACTAACAAAAATTATAATATAGATATTGTAACTAAACTAGTTTAAGAAAAATAATTAAATCCTTTCTCCTTAAATGCTTTTAAACCTAAGCCATTGTCACATAGGAACAGACATTTTCTATTTGTTGTTTATTACTTCAGCTTGTAATTAGATTTTTTTAGATGAATATCTTCCTTTCATTACATGAGTGAGTCAAGATCACATAGCTGGGACAGGTATTGAGGCTGAAATTGTCTGGTCCATAATGGCTGCGATGCCTATGAAGGAGTTTCTGTCATTTTCAACACTATTTTGTAAAGTGCTGCCCCGCAGCGAGTGTCAGTGATTTTGTTCTGTTTTGTTTTCTTTTGTTGGGTTTTTTGTTTTTGTTTTTGTTTTTGTTTTTGTGTTTTTGGTGGGGTTGTTTTGGTTTTGACACAGGGTATCTCTTGTAGTCCTGGCTGTCCTGGACTTACTTTGTATACCAGGCTGGCCTCAATCTCACAGAGATCTTACTGCCTCTGCCTCCTGAGTGCTGGGATTAAAGGTTTTTTTCATTTTTTTTTTTTTTAGTTGTTTCAGTAAGTATTCCTGTTCTTTAAATTACACTTATAAAAATCATTTTGTCCTTTTTTTATGAAGTTTGGGTGATGACATTATCTAGTTGACCCATCCCTAACGCTTGACACTCTGTTGTATCAGGAATAGGAAATATATTACAAAAATTTAGGAGAATTCAAATCAAACCATGGAGAATCAGTAGTATATTCTTAGGGTGTCTGTGTAAAATGTGTTTAGCTGTTCATGAGCAGTTAAAGAAGGATGTACAAAGCTACCATGGGTGCTGTTGATAGGGGACCACTAACTAATGAATGGTAAAATATCTAAAACCAAAATTTATTTAGCAGCAAATCATAAGTCAAGTTATATTCATATTATGTGGTTAAAACAGTCTACAGCATTATGTCTATGATTAAATAAATATCTGAGATAATGACTCATAGAAAATAAATCAGGTTCAACATTTACTTGGAACATTACACCTTGCTACTAATTATAAATTGATATTGCCCCAACTATGAATTTGTGATACAGTTTTTCATTCACTAACATAATTAAGAGGAGTTTGCTGCATTATAATAGAAAAGCCTTTTAATGATTATTTTTACCTAATACCCAATGGTAAGTACCAGACTTCTCTCATGATTCAAATAGTTTCTCTGTTAAAACTGACATGGATCATTTTGTTTTAAAGTTGCGGGGGGGGGGCAGGGAACCTATCTTATGCAAATGGATAATAACACAGGTCAGAATGGCTGGAGAGAAAAATCCAAGTCAAGATAATTGTATTTTTAATGGAGCCCCTGGGAAATTTTTCCCCTTTCATCTCAACTGGGTTAAAGATTAAAAGAAAATCCTCTAAGTTCAACTTAGTTCTCCCTGATAACAAGTTTCTGCTTCTGTGACAGGCAGTTATTCTGGTGAATTATTTCTTGCTTCTAGTTTTCAGTGGATGCACCTGTCTTATACGTGTCTTCCAAAGACAAGGAAAATGACATGATTTTAAGAATGTTGGTTAGAATATTCCTTGCCAATTACTTCTGTGAGCACAGAAATGGGTAATGTTAATTTTGACCTAAAGATATGGTTCAAAGATCTGTTCTTCACAAAGTCCCACTTACTATTTCCATTGATCTTTTTAAGTGAAGGCTAGATACTGAAGGCTTGTGCCAGCCAATCTATAATTGTTTAAGTTTTCAAATTCTTGCTGTGACTTCCACAAGAAGGGATAGTGTACATAGCAGGAAATTGGTGTTATTGCCCTGTTCCTCATTATCACTGTGTATTTGGAAAACAATTGAGGATTTGTACAAGATTTCAAGCTAACTGTCAATTATATTCTCACAGAAAAGAACGAACATCTGGCTCTTAGAACTGATTATACTGTAAATCTCAGATGAATGTTTTAAAATACAGCCTGGATTCATAGTTTTCAGCACAAACATTAAGTACAGGTACAATACCAATTTGTAACTTTTTGTAAAAATGCTTGATACGGGAATGATGGTAAATTTTATTCACAGAAATTCATTGTTAGAGATATTAGCAGGTGATATCTAACACATGCTTTAAGATATCCAATCTCATACAAGATACAAGTAGCATTTTTCTCCTTAAGGTCTCTGAACACTGAATAGGGTTGTTCCAGTAAATTGGAGCATTACAAATCTGAGAAGAAGGAAAAAAAAAAAAAAAAAAAAAGACCTGAAAACTACTAAAGTTTTTTATCTCAAACATAAAAGAATGAGTCAAAAGATGGCCCGCTAGTTACCTTAGGACATCAGTTTTAGGACATCAATTGTAAAATACTATTTACAAGTATTCCTAATGCCCAATAATGAGTTATATTATACACATTTTAACATTTATCTAAAATGCAATATATATATATATATATATATGTTTCATGTAGAAAAACATTATTTATTTTTAGGGGTAATTTCTTATAAAATAACTTAATGATTCTACAAATTATGTGTGAAAAGTTACAAAAGGTTATATTTGGGATAATTCTATTCATGTTCCTCAAACTATATTTCCCTTTTTATAATGGAGATTTGCATTATAAATGAATTTACTGAAGATTTGCTATTATTGATATCAATCTGTGGTGTGTTGCTGGTATCAGAAAATGCAATAATGATGATGATCAAATGATAATAATAACAGTTGTCATTACAGTGATGTTAGGGCTTTACACATAGCTTTAGTGACCCACACTTCTCTACTTACTGAAAGACGTACAGTAACAAGAAAACTACCTAACTCTGGATTTCTGAATAAAGAAATAATGACCTGAATAAGACCAGTGTCAAACTTATTATGATAGATTAATTTAGCACATATTTTAGAAACTAAATGAGGTATAATTTTGTAGACAACCTAATACATTTAAGTCAAAAAGTCACATATCAGCAAGATTTTATAAAAATTTATAAAATTATTATATTATATATAGGATACTGACTACAGCTAACTTTAGTCTTGTCTTGTAAAGAATTGTTAGAAAACCTCATGCAACTGGTTTGTGCTAAGGACAAGAGAGTGTTAATTTTCTCTTAGTAAAAGATATTTTGTTTTAGTCTCAATTAACTAGAATTTTTATATTTGAAATCTCAAAATTGTATTTCAAGCTATAATTTTTTTAGTATTTCACACACTTCTTTTCATCTGAGGAGCTTCCTACAAGGCTAAGCTACCTGAACAAAACCTAGTGTGTTCCTGAGAGTCTCTGTACTTAGTTTTCATCAGTCTTCCTATCATCTTTGAAGAGTATAATAACATAAAGTGATTAATGTCAGTTGCTCGTAGGTAGTGATGAATTAATAGTTTGCATCTTGCTTGTGTTCAGCTAGCTTTCATATACAGCCAAACCCACTTACCTAACCACATACAATGGCCCCATATCAAACGTCAACTTACCAAGGTATTTGTCACAGACATGGCCACAGGGCAATGTGATCTAAAGAAAATTCAACTGACATTTCCCTCTTCTAAGATGATTCTAGGTAGTTTTGACTTAACAATAAAACCTAATCCTGATAGCCATTAGTGGGGCTTTTTTTTCTTACAGTTAGAACCTAGTGATAATTATTCACCTTTGAAGAAAGGCCATATCCATACCCAAGTCATTTAAACATGCCAATCATTTCAGAAGACCCCAAACATCTGCTGTATTTTCTGCAGTAGCCGACTTCCCAGAGACCAAGGAAGTACTTTTTCAGTTTGAAAATCTATATCCAGGGACAGCAGATAAAAATAGATGGGTTATGGGAAAGTTTGTCACAGGTGAATGCAGTCTTGGCGGGCTTTACCCTTGGACACACCATGGACACTCACTTAGATTAACCTTGAGATAGACTGTGTGGGGCCATCCTGGGCCTGGAATTCAGGAAGCCCACCTGGGGGCTCCACCTGGACTATTGTTTTTCTAATCAACCCTCAATGGGAGAAGGATGAACATGAGGCAGGCAGATGGGAGCTTTACCCTTGGACAATGTGTAAATCTGGGAGGGAAGAGCAGTGTCTAATGTGGTATCCACTCAGATGTCCTCAGTCTGGACAGTGCAGATGTAGCCATTCAGCTAGAGTTAGAACCACCTCTTTATCAACTTTCATTCGACACTGAGGAGTCTCTACTCTTGAAGGATGTTGTATTATAGATGAAGGCGGCTTCGTGTCCCTGCTCAAGTTTTTAGTCTCTTCAGTGTGGAGGAAGAACAGATGTAGCTGGATATAACTCATAAATGTTTGATTACACAATCTGCCACTCACACACAGCGCTTTTCCGGGGAAGTTGGACATGCAATACATCTTATGAAAATATGTCTTACATTCTAAAAGAGTGAGCTTTTCATGGGCCGTAACAGCATGTTAATGCTGTACCTGGAGGTCATGTAAGGCTTAAGACTTGGCTGTGTGCCCTCTTTGTTTAACCTGCCTTTAAGAGAACAATATAAAAACCAACTTTGTTTGCCTTAAATCTCTCTTATAATTAATTTATAATGTAAAACAGTAGAATCCTAAATTGTGCATTCTTGTATGCTCCTGACCTAGAATGCTATGCATGTGTATATCTATGTGTGCTATGGAAACCAAATGTTTAAAAGCAGCAAATAGGTCAAAAGTAACTTCATATAACAAACATTTACCACAAATGCTGGAAACAGCATCCAGACATTGCTTGTTGATGGTATGTTCACAGTACTATGCTATCTGGGTCAGTGTGATCAGTTGGAGTAAGTCATCAAAATGCTTGAAAAATACTATAAAGGATTTTAGTCATGTATTCCTTATTCCTCCCTCATGTTATCCTTCCTGCACTGTTTAATGAAGACAGTACAAAATTCTTTTTGGGAACAGACAGACTTCATCCAAGCAAACATAGACACAAGAAAATATAGACAAGCAGGAAACCATTAGTTATAGGCAGGCGGAACACACAGGGAGAGAAATAGGAATTCAAATTTGATCTTACTCTTGGTGCAGTTAATCCAAGGAGTAGTGGCATGTTTTGTTTTTGTTTTTTTCTTAATGTGATACTGGTGTATTTGTTTCCCCTGAGACTATTTTTAATGCATTTAACAGACATATATGAGAAATTAACTTTAGTTCCCATTAAATTGTTCACAACTTAATCTTCTAGGTATTTTGTAATTTGACATGTTTGGTTAGTTTTTATTTACTTTTTAATTTTTTTTTCCAACAAAGACCTTTTACTGAGAACTCCCTAAAACATCCAGTCCTTGATTTGACAAGCTTCAACTCAACTGATGAATGACTTCAGTAAGGATTCTTGGTGACAAGACCACTTCCCGTCTATAACATCAGAACAGGTCCTGACTCGTGTAAGAGTGCCTCAGGGCCTCTGTCCCATCTTCTTCAGGGTGCGATTAAGCTCTTCAAATTTGTCGATCTGCCGGATAAAGAAATCCCCATAGCGTCTGGCGATCTTGGTGTCTGCGATGTGGATCATGTCCTTATCAATATAGAAGTCCACCTCTGAGGCCGACTGGAACTCGCCATCTAGGGCAGAAATGCCACTGGTCCACACCAGGTTCTTCATCTTGTGCTTGAAGACGAACAGCTGGATGCGGAACTCCTGTTCTGTGAGGTCCAGGAAGCCGGCCAGCTTGGCCACGGGCATGGTGATGTAGAGTTTGAAGAAGCTGTGGATGGTGGAGAGCTGGGCCTGCTGCTGCACTTCGTCAGAAAACACCGTCAGCTGCTGCAGGAAGGGCTCCTTGTGGTAGTTAGGATGAACATTGTCTTAGTTGGGCACCACGGGCGACAGGAACTTGTGGCAGGCATAGCTAAAGAGCTCCTCATAGACCTGGGGTCACCCTTCTGCATGCGTAGCATCTTGTCCCCATATTTCTCCTGCAGCTGGAGGTATATGCTCTTGTCAATCTGCATGGGGTACATGGTGAGCGCGATGGCCAACAGAGCGTGCATCTGCTCATTCTGCTTGTTAATCATTTCATACTTGTATGTGGTCCTCTGGAACATACTCTTGGTTCTCTGGATGTACAGGAGGATGTTGGCAAAGACCCGGATGGCATCCTGGTAGCGACGCATCATTAAATATGCAAAGCCAACATAATAGTAGGTGGTGACCTGACACTCGGGCACATGGCAGTACATGCCTTTCTTGTTCAGCTCGATATTCTCCAGCACCTTGTTGGCCTGGTAGTAATCCCCCAGGAGAGAGTGCAGCCGCAGAAGCCCCACCAGGCTGAAGTAGCTGAGCATCTTGTAGAAGGAGTGTTGTCCATATTCCCCAGCCACACTTTCGGGGTCACCTCTGCTGGTGTAGACCTCCAGCTGCCGGTTGATGTTGGACTTGTCCACCAGAGAATGAAGCACGTTGAGGACGCTGTGGACGCTCCAGATTTTCGGGTTGGATCTAAAGAAGTTGATCTCCTTCTCTGACTTCTTGGTAGTCTTGCAGCGGTACTGACTAAATGACTGGAACTGGTAGATGAACTCATCGATGATGTCTCAGAGCCACTGGTTGGGGAGTTCAAGGGGAGCAGGTCCATCGGCATTGAGGATGTAGTTGAAGAGATTGCAGTAGTTATAGTGGGACTCGAACCTCTGCTCTAAGGAGGGTCCCCCACTGACTTTGGCATATATATGCCTGTAGTACAATTCTTTGTACAAAATTAGGAATACAGCATCGTTGCCAACTTGGGGTGCAATGGCTTCTGCCTCAGACCACGGTGTATTCTTGAAGAATCTTTCAGTTAGCTTGGTCCAGCTGTTCTCATAAATGTCCTGGATCTCATACACCTTCTGGTCAATGACGTCCCTAGAGACACGACTGGCCTGAAGCTCATACACTTTCTGGTCAATCAAATCCGAGACGGTTTTGTGGAAGTACTGGATGAAGTTTTTGATCACTTCAGGGATCAGCTGATAGGTCTGCTGCTTGTACTGCCGTTCATAGGCGAGGTCCTGCTTTGGATCTCCTGTGTGCATATCATAGTCGCCGGGGTAGGCATAGGGATCGTAAGCCGCCTCAGACTCGTAGTCATCAGCTGGGTAAGACATGGCTACGGCGCTCTAGAACCCCGCGGGAGAGAGCGGAAGAACTCTGGTTAGTTTTTATTATTGATTGTCATTGTTATTAAAAGCAGCATTAATAAGTGATCTGAGCTGGTCTCTTTTTATAAATATCTAACTACAAGTTCTGGGGTACTGTAACCACCAGAGTACATTAACATACCCAGGGTGGTTGTAAGTTTTAGTACTAGGATGATAGCTACAAACATTTGATTGATTTTGATAGCATATTTACTTTTATTAAAATATGTCTGCAGCAGAGGTGAGCCCTACATGCACCAATTCCTAATCTATAGCTCTTCCTGCAGTTCCAGTTCCAGAGACAATAGCCATTAGAAACTACCAGAAGATTACTAGAGATGGCTGCCACTGCTGACTGCTAGTAACAGCACAGTCGGTTCCATGACTCCACATGCTAGCCCCAGGCACCAGCTGTCACAGAGACAGTAGCCACTGGAGACTGCCAGCAGAGGTGAAGTCTGCCACAAGTCCTCAGAGTGCCAAATCCCAGGCTCCAGTTTTGCCTAGAATCCCATACCTGACAGCCATTAAGAACTACCAGGAGTGGTAGAGTTTGTTCTGTGACCATCATGCACCAGTGCTCTGGTTCATTCTCTCTCTGCAATCTCAGAAGCAACAGCAGCCAACAACTACCAAAAGGAATAGCCATCAGGGACATCAGAAAAGAAAAGGGGAACATAATAACAGACACAGAAGAAATCTAAAGAAACTTTAGGTCTCAATTCAAAAGCCTGTATTCCAGAAAATTGGAAAATCTAAAGGTAATGAATGATTTTCTTGATAGATTTCACTTACCAAAGTTAACTCAAGTTCAGGTAAACCGTTTAAATAGTTCTCTGACCCCTAAGGAATTAAAGCACTCATCAAAAATCATCAAAACAAAAGAAAGAAACAAACAAACAAAAGCACAGGCCAAAATGTTTTTAGCACAGAACTCCCCTAGGGTTTCAAAGAAGAGCTAATACCAATGCTCCTCATACTCTTCCATGAAATAGAAACAGAAGCTCATGAAAGTTCATTGATATAATCTACCATATAAACAAAATGAAAGAAAAATAATACTATACATGATCATCTCATTAGATGCAGAAAAAGCATTTGACAAAATCCAACATCCCTTCATGATAAATATGTTGGAGAGATAAAGAACATAAGGCACATACCTAAACATAATAAATGTTACATACAACAAGCCAGTAGTCAATATCAAATTAAATGGTGAGAAACTCAAAGCAAAATCCCACTAAAATCATTGACAAGATAAGGCTGATCACACTCTCAATATCTATTCAGTATTGTACTTGAAGTTCTAGCTAGAGCAATAAGACAAATAAAGGAGAACAAAGTGATACAAATTGGAAAGGAATGAGCCAAAATATAATTATTTGCAGATTATACGATAGTATATATAAGAATTGTATGAAAAAACTCCTATAAACAATGTAGCTGGATAAAAAATTAATTGAAACAATCAGTAGCCCTCCTTTATCCAAACGATATAGAAATAAAGGGCTGAGAAAAAAATTAGAGAAACAACACCTTTCACTATAGCCACAAATAATATCAAATATCTTGGTGTAACTCTAACCAAGCAAATAGAAGACCTGTATGAGTATAATTTCAAGTCCTTTATGAAAACACCTGAAGAAGGTATCAGAAGTTGAAAGATCTCCCATGCTCATGGATAATAGTATTATCATAGCAAAAATGGTCATCTTACCAAAATCAATCTACAGATTCAATGCAATATTCATCAAAATATCAAAATAATTTTCTTTATATACTTGAAAGAATAATAATCAACTTCACATGGAAAAACAAAAAAACTGCAGTATAGCTAAGACTCCTATACTACAGGAAGAACTATCAGAAGTATCAGCATCCCTGATTTTAAGCTGTCCTATAAAGCTATAGTAATAAAAACCACACATTATTGGCATAAATACAGATAGGTTTTTCAGTGGGACCAAAGTTAAGACCCAGAAGTAATCCCTTACAACTATGGACACTTGATTTTTGACATAGAAGACAAAAATATACAATGGAACACTGAAGTCACCTTCAACAAATTGTGGTCTAACTAGATTTTGCATGTAGAAGAATGCAATTAGATCCATACCTATCACCCTGCACAAAACTCAAGTCCAAGTGGATCACAGATCATAACACAAAGCTGGCATACCAAATCTAATAGAAGAGAAAGTGGTGAAGATGCCCGAACTCATTGTTACAAAAGAACACCACAAGCTCATGCTTTAAGATCAACTATTAATAAATAGGACCTCATGAAACTGAAAAGCTTCTATAAGGCGAAGGACACTGTCAATAAATAGGACAAAATATTAGCCCGCAGGATGGGAAAAGATCTCCATTTATCCTATATCCAACAAAGGGCTAATATCCAAAATGTATAAATGACTCAAGAAATTGGACACTATCAAACCAAATAATCCAATTTAATAATGAGGTAGAGAGCTGAACAGAGAATTCTCAACAGAAGAATCTTGAGTGGCCAAGAAACACTTAAAGATATATTCAACTTCCTTAGACATCAGGGAAATGCAAATGAAAATGACTGTGATATTCCATCGTATACATATCAGAACGGCTCAGATCAAAAACTCAAGTGACATCACATGCTGGAGAGGATGTAGGAAAAGAGAACACTTCTCCATTTCTGGTGGGACTGAAAGCTTACACGATCACTTTGGAAATCAACTGTGTGATTTCTCAGAAAACTGGGAATAACTCTACCTCAGACAAAGCTATACTCCTCCTGGGCATATATCCAAAATCTGCTCCATAATAAAAGAACATTTGTTCAGCTATGTTCATAGCAGCTTTATTTGTAATCTGGAAACAACCTAGATGTTCCTCAACCAAAGAATGAACAAAGACTGTGGTACATTTATACAATGAAATGCTATGCAGCCATTAAAAACAAAGACATCATGGAAGTTGCAGCCAAATGAGTGGAACCAGAAAATATCATTCTAAGTGAAGTAACCCAGAATCAGAAAGATGCACATGGTATGTACTCACTACAAATGGATTTTAGCCAAATAGTACAAGATAAATATGCCAAAAAGCACAGACCCAAAGAAGATAAGTAACAAAAACGATCCAAGTTTGGCTCCTTAAATATCATTCAGAGGGGTAAATAAAATAGATCATGGCAGTGGTTGAGGAAAGGGAACAATGTGGGTGAGGGCAGAGAGAAATGGGGGTGGAGATCAGAAGGCCAGCAGAGAAAAGAGAAACTGGGGGCGGGGCATCTCTGTGACAAGATGGTGACCTAAGTCAGTGTGGGCTTCTGGGAGGGTACGAGTGGGATTCTATCTGAGACTCCTAGTAACAAAGGCCACGGAGAGTGACAAGGATACCTTCTAATTAGACAGGACTCCTAGTGGCGCGAGGGGAGCACCAACCCACTCACAAAAACTCTGTCCACAAATTACCCTGACTACAAGATATGCATTGATAAAGATAGAGCAGATAGAGCAGAGACTGAGGGAACATCAGCTCAATGTCTGCCCCAACTCAAGACTCACTCCATGGAAGAGAGCCAATCCCTGTCACTATTAATGATACTCTATTGTCCCTGCAGACAGGAGCCTAGCAGATTTGTTCTCTGAAAGGTTCCACCCAGAAATAGATAGAAACATATCCTAAGATTCACAGCTAAGCATTGGCTCATGCTTAGGGAGTCTTGTGGAAAGTGAGGTAGAGGATAAAAGTACCTACTGGTGACAGGAGCTCCAACAAGAATACAACCAGGGCCAAAAGATGCTTGCTGAGAATAAAGCACAAATCAAGAACTTCAAGAACTATGCATGGACTGTACTTAGGCGACCTAAATAGATGTAGCCAATAGTCAGATTCAGGCTTCGTGTGGGGCATCTCGTAAGTGGAACGAGGGGCGCAGTCTCTGACATTCACTCTTGTCTTTTTGATAATTCCTCCCCGGTGAGTCGGCTTCGCCACGCCAAAGGGGAAAAAGACATTCTCAGTCCTGATGTGACATGAGGAGCTGGGGTCAGTCGGTAGAGCAGACTCCCCTTTTCTGAGAAACAGGGCTGGGTGGGGCAACCATGCAAAACATAAGGTGGGACTGGGAAGAGAGGAGGGAGTGTACTCTGACAGTGATGTAAAGTGAATGCATTAATAATAATAAAATAAAATATGATTGTTTAATTTTAGACTGCATTGTGACTGTGAGGCTCTATGTAATTTATAAAAATTGTATCTTCCATTTTACTTTTTCTTTCTCCCTCCATACTTCCCACACTTTATTTATCCCTCCCTCCATCTTTCCTGCCTTCCTGTCCTGCCTTCTTTCCTTCCTTCTCCTCCTTTCTTCTTTCCTTCCTACCTATTTTTCTTTCTTCTTCCCTCCTCTTTCTTCCTCCTTTTTCTTCCTTCATTCTTGCCTTCTTTTCCTCCCTTTCTTCCTCCTTGTCTGTCTGCCTCTCTTCCTTTCTGCATCATTCTCATCTTACTTCCTCTTTCCCTCCCTACTTTGCTTCCTCTCCCTGTTCCTTCTCTTTTTCTTTCTTTTCTCTCTTTCTTTCATTTGTTTTCCCTCTCTTCCACCCTTCATTTTTGTTCTATCATCCCTATATTTTTCTATATCCCCCTTTCTTTCTTTTCAGGTCCTATCTCAAAAAGGCTATGTTTTTTTAACTGAGCGAAATCTACAATAAATGTTTACATAAAAGTGCCAGATTTTTATTAAAATAATGATCAAAATCATGTAATGAGAGACTTATAAAGGTTTGAAAAGATTCCCAAATGTTTATCCCACAGAATGATGAACATTCCAAACACTGATAGACCAAAAACTAACCAAGACTTAAAATAATACATACTATTATTCTTGCCAGCAAACATTCAAAGATATATAGCAATTGTATATTACTATTTGTAAATATATTTCAAAATTAAATATTACTTTATAATGCAGCAATTGTTTTTTAGCTATTCATCTGTATTGAAAACTTAGCCACAGAAAAGGTAATTCAAAGATATTTATAACATTCTTTCAAATTTTTTAAACTCTCAAAATAACTAATATACATTTCAGTAATTAAGTAGTAAGCCAGTAAGCTAACAAATAAATAAATAAATAAATATATATATATATATATATTTATAGATAGATAGATAAATAGATAGATGGATGGATGGATAGATAAAATGTAGTTAGTCAGCAGGGCACTATTTTTGTTAACAGGGTAAAATTTTGAATATGTGTGATCCCTGTATATGACAGACCAAGAAAATAATAAAATTTCAATGATAGTCATTACTACATATGAGATCTTGCCTCAAAAACAAGAGAAAGAGTAGTCTTTATTGCAAACTCTTTAATTGTACATAATAAGGTGAGAAGGACGAACTTGAAAAGCTACATATTAAATTATTCTACTTATATAATTTTATGGAAAAGACAAAGGCAGTGAAAATATAAGAAGTTGCCAGAATCATACAGAGAAAAATGGTAGAAAACAAAGAATTTTTGTACTGTGATACTGGTTTACATGACAGTAAAATATAGAATACATATCATTACATGTTAGTCAAAAATGATAGAACATCCATCACTAATGAAGCTCAAAATAAACTATGAAATTTGAGTGATAATTAAAACCAAAATCTTAATAAATAGAGCTATGTCACTTTTATCACATGATGACAATGAAGGAGCATATTTACAAGAGCTGACAGCAGGACTGTCAGTTATACACAGTATTAAAAATTGCCAGTGAAATAAGGATATGCATGAAGACACATACACTCACACACACAAACTAGAGTATCCTCTTGTATGTACAAGTTCTTGCTTCTGTGCATAAAATAATTAATCGAATACATCCTATATGGCAGGAGGCTTACATGAGAGAACAAGTCATGTGTCCCCTTTGAACAGAACAGTGATATATGTCCTAGTAGTTTCTTGGAGAATGATTTCATGAGGCACACTTCTTCAGGGAGTCACTAAACATTTGTGACAGCCCTTGGTCTTCTTTATTCCCAATGAGTAGCTCATCATTATCACTGTGTGATTCCTCAGTAAGTCCCATCATCACCCTGGAAGACACAATGATCCTTTTGTAAAAAATGGTCCACAGATAAGATAACTCAGAAGTCAAATCAGTGAATTCATCATAAAAACTGAAAAACTGAACCAAGACAAACACTTAACTTTCTAATTCAGACATCTACTAAATTATTTAGAATATTGTATGTCAGAATAAATGTGATTCAGCATTAACATTATATGTCTGTCTTAGCATCCTCTGTATGGCTGTGACAAAAAAAATCCTAAGAAAACATAATAAGGGAGAAGCTGTTTTCTCAGCTCTGAAACTCATGGTCAAGTCCATGATGGTAGAAAAACTGAAGGTTGGAGGAGAACTTGAGAAAGCGTAATTCTCTGGCTGCTCTTCTTCCTTCTGTGACTGGATGGCTACAACTGGCTGACTTTTCACTGTGTCCTTCTATGGCCTTTTCTGTATGCTCTTACACTTTCTCTCTGTGTCCTAATCACTTTCTATAAGGATGCCATTGACACTGGATCATGGCCTTCCCTAACAACCTCAGTTTAACTTAATTACTACTGAAAGGACTCATTTTAAAAACAGCTACATTCAAGTAACTGTCAAGGGCTGCAGCTTAGACATATCAAATTGGGGTGGGGGCATGATTCAGTTTTCTAATTTAAGATTGTTCATTGTCATATCTTGAACAACAAGGTGAAACTTTATAGTAAATGAGCTCATTTTATCCAGGTCATTTTAGATAGATTTTTAACCTTATTTTATAATCTTTATGTTAAAACTCACAGCAGGAATGCATAGAAAGAAGGTGGATATGGAAATAAAAGGCTTATGGTGTTAACCTCTTTACAAAACTTTTAACCTGAAAATGCTGGTGTGCCATCAATTATATTCAGCCTAGTGGCTGACATGTAAAGCTAAAGAAAATGATAATGGCTTTGGAATGTTCCACTGCTGTTACTGATATGAATTAAGCTGTTATAGAAGAAAGCCTCTGTACTTTACTGATTTTAAACAACAAAAAAGGAATGATGAATTTTTGTCTTAATCCTGGTATTTTTAGAGAACAAACAAATGACCCAGAGCCCACAAAAAAAAGGTAAGGCTACTGAGTGACTTTCATAGGGTTTCTTTTTTATACACTCTTCAGCATGCACAGCAGAAAGGCAGGTGTCCTCATCATAGAGCCTGACCTAACCCAGCTCATAGGATCAGGGGATGTTAGTGTTTTAAAAGAGCATTCGTCATTTCAAATCACATATTGGGAAAGAAGAATAATTTGTAAAGGTTGAGTGCCTTCGGTTGTGTTTAAGCAGTAATCCTGTGTGTAAAATAATCAATAAGATGGACCTTATTACAATAGGATACAATGGATTCACATATGGCTACTTTGTCTTTTTTGTTATTGTAACTAATCAGAATAAAAGAAACAGTTTTTACTTTTAAACTGAAAATGTTCCTAATTTTCCAGTTGAAATGAAAATACAATAATCTCATTGAACACTTTAAAGTACATATTATATATATATAATTTCATACTTAATAGAGAGTATAATCATTGCTGATTAATTACTTAATAATAGTAACTTAAATATTAGTAAATTTTTGTCTATACACTCTCAGTGTTTTCTTTGGGTATTATTGTCAAATGCTTAGCTCTTATTAGATTCACAGTAATATAATAGTAAAGTGTTCTTTATAAAATTTATTACTGTAAACATATTGGGACAATTAATATGGCTTCACAAATTCTAACAAACATAGTTAAAATTCCCTATATTTTGTCTTAGCAAAATAGTCCATAAAATTATGTACTCCAAAACATTCCTAAACAACACCCCCTTCAGTGATCACTGCAGCTCGTCTTTTCAGAGAATTTATACTTGTAGATAATTAGGTTTGCTATTTTGGGGAAACTGCTCTGAATACAACTTTAATTTTAAACAATAAAGTTAGCAGATATATTTTAAAATAGGCTTATAATTTGGTAAGCTCATCTTTTAAACATTTCCTTGCTATTATACTTTATAGTATTATGACAATTGGGTATAATAAAAATAAAAGTGGATCTTGAAATTTTGAGACCTTAGGACCTATAGACACTGTGACATGTTAATCTGTGCTGCAATCAACAATGGGAATATGTCAATTGTTACTATGGTATTTGCAATCGATAAAACATGACTTTATTCTTATCACCAACAACTCATTTTAAAATAAGCTTGTGTGCAGAAAATGAAACATTTTTCTGTTACAAATATTAATCTGGAGTAGCAATCCACATGCCTTCAAATAGAGCCAAGCCTTTCTCATTATGGACCTGACCTTCTCACTCCTCTATCTCCTGTCCCATGCCTTTTGTTTCTTGACTGCTTCAGGTTTTATTTCCAGTTATTCTCCAATTTCAATTTGCTTTTCTTCATAGGCTGTGCTTCCTCAGAGAAAATATGTTATCTTGGCATATTTCCCCTGTGTGTCTCTGCCAGCTTTTCTTGCTGTCTCATTTGAGGAAGCTGGGTTTCCCCCCTGGGCACCCATTTCCTCATTACACTTGGCCAAGACATCCTCTGCTCTTTCCTTAGAGTCTAAAGAGAGACAGGCTTTTAACCTATTTTTGCCTTATTTAACTCTAAACAAAAAAGAATCAAAAGTTTTTCACCACTCTAAGATATTCAAATAAGAAAGTCACCTTGGGGATAACAGGGAGCATTTCCTCAGTCCAGGTTGACATTTGGCATATTGACTGTCTCCTTAGAGAGTATTACATCAGTTTGAGACAATGAAATATGCTCTCACCCTTTCCATAACATTCTTTGCTTCCTTCAGAGAGCCAAAAGTGAAATCTTGCATTTGTTTGTGTATGTTTACCTATATTAGACACACGTATATCCCGAGAGTGAAGATCAAATCTCAGAGACAGTATAATGCAATACACCAAATACAAAGTTACATCATTTTGCAAAGGTGTTATAATTGATTCTGTCACTTGAAGATGTTGACAATGAACAATGCTTTAAAATGATACATATTAGAATACAGATAGAGTTTCTTTTCTTCATTAAATAGCTTTCTACTTTAGCCAGCTGTAACAAAACTGAAAGCTCACATCATCCCTAGAGAAATGCACACACCCTGATCAGAGTTTTTGTTTTTAAAAGCCAGAAGAGAGTAGGTAAAATTCTCATATATCAAAGACCCCTTTCCAATTTTGGACTTTTAAAGAAGGATTTGCCACACTTCACTAATAAAAACAAGAATTATTAATTACAAATACAGAAATTTCTTAGTTTCCTACTCAGCCTTCAATGCTGAGAATGAAATTCCTGATCTCACGGTTTTCCCTAAGGTTCTGCAAAGCAGCTCAAGGTCGAGCTGTGAGGAAAGGAAATTAGACTCATGCATGGCTCCGTGAAGGGAATATGAGGAGGACCTGGCACTTGCCTCTCTCTCTCTCTCTCTCTCTCTCCTCTCCTCACTCTCCTCTCTCCTCTCTCTCCCCTCCTCTCTCTCTCTCTCTCTCTCTCTCTCTCTCTCTCTCTCTCTCTCTCTCTTCTCCTCCTCCTCCTCCTCTGCCTTCTCCTCCTCTTCCTCCCTCCCTCCCTTTCTCTACTTCTACCACAATAAAAGGATAAAGGGACCACCATTGACACTCCAGGGATTCAGGAGTTACCTATCATGACAGTATGCTCTAGAACTCATATATCATGAACTGAAATCTTGAAACAATGAATACAAGTAAACCTTTTCTTTCTTCAGTATTTTACTCAGGTATTTTTCAGATCTAAAGGTTGTGCATAGGTTTTCTCCAATGGGAGCCAGTGGAGACTTGACACATTGAAATCAAGTCATCAATACTCTACCAAACCATAATTGAATTTTTAGATCAAAGAAAACAAAATAATGGGCTGGAGAGATGGTTCTGTGGTTAAGAGTGCTGCCTGCTCTTTCAGAGGTCCTCAGTTCAATTTCCAGCAACCACATGGTGGCCGACAACCATCCATAATTTGATCCGATGCCCTCTTTGGCAGATATAGCACTCATATACAAATAAAGGTAAAAAATATTTCAACTTAAATTAGACTTGATGAAGTGAATTTAGAATTCTATTCAGCTAGAACATATTCTTTGTTAGCTTTTATACCAGTCAGAATTCTTTAGAAAATCAGGGTGTAATGAATAATAGATAAGCCATAATAATATAATTATAGATTCATGCTACAGTAACAACCCTCAGAAGAAGCATATCAAATATGTAGCGGTCCGGATGTGACTACGTTGTTAAGCTTATCTGTATTGGCAATGGAGGATTGGGTGAGAGTATTTCCCATATGTCCATGTATTTAAATGCTTGAATTCTGCTGGTGGCTCTGTTTTGAGAGGCAATGACACATTTAAAAGGTAGAACTTTGCCAGAGGAAGAACATCACCAGTGGAGAACCTTGACAGTTTTTTGTCTCTCCCCATATTTAGTTTATTCATTGTTTTCCATTTCCAGGTGAAGACATGATGGTTTACCTTCCTGCTCCAGTGGACTGCAGTTAGGTCTTTCTGTGGTTAAGGACTCTCCCTCCAGATCTGATAGCCAACATAAACTCTTTTTCCCTAAGACATCTTTTTATGTTGTTTCAAATTGTAACTAGTGCATGTTACTATTCCTCAGTGGAAAATTATTCCACCTAATTTTAATTCTTATTATTGTTAGGATCTGTTATTGACAAGTAATATGATCCCTTCCTTTTTACTTAGTGGAAGTTCTTGTTTTTATTAACATCTACACTGCCTCTACTAGGGGTTATTTTTCAATAGATAATTGTCAAGTGAGATATTTTACAAAAAATATTTCCTTATTATTTTTTAATCATGTGACCATATAAAATCATATTTCCCAACCATCATTTGGAAATTTAGAGACCATGAAGACAAATTTTCTATTCTATATCTTACCCTTTGTAGGTTTAGTCACATTCCTTTACAGTTCACACATTGCTTCAGTAAGTATAAAAAGCTGCATATGTTATATCTTTAGTTTCTTTAAACAAAACAGAAGAATGTGTCAAAGCTTTCTTCCATTTAATTGGTTACCTACAGTAATTACTGCTAGGATTCTACTTCAGTCTGCCTACCTATCATGTCATTGTCTGCCTGCCATGGGTGTGTGGCCCTGCCCAGTATATAAAAGAACAGATCAACCTCACCCCACCCTCTGTAATCTCCTTTTACTCTCTCTCTCTTGCCTCTTATCCCATTTCTCTCTTCCTCTGTCTCTGTCTCTGTCTCTTTGTCTCTCTGTCTCTCTATCTCTGTCTCTGTCTCTCTGTCTCTCTTCCTTCTGTCTCTGTCTCTCTCTGTCTGTCTGTCTCTGTCTGTCTCCGCTGTCTCGTCTCTTGTCTCTGTCTGTCCTGTCTCTCTCTATCTCTCTCTCTCTCTCTCTCTCTCTCTCTCTCTCTCTCTCTCTCTCTCTCTCTCTCTCTCTCTCTCTCTCTCTCTCTGGGGTAAACCCCCTTCTCGCCCCATGCTCATTTAATAAACCTCATATAATCTAATATCTTACACCTCTTGTCTTAATATCTTATTTCATCTTATATTAATCATAAATATTACCCAAGTTGTAGGCAGGATATCTTACCAAAGCAATAAACAGCAAAGTAAACTAACAATTATATCGCTCATATTTTATTTACTCGCATTTACATATTTAGGTCATACATAGATATGTGAAAACAAAGACATTAGAAGTTGTGATCTGAGGGCTGAGTATAGAAGGATTAAAATATTATTAACCAGTTGTAACTAATATGTAGAATTTAAAAGAACCATGTGCCTTCAATTAATTGCATGTTGATCACTTCATTATAGTGTTGGAAAAGCAAGACATACATTGAAAATTATTCTTCAGTATTTCTGTGGAAGGATATGATCAGATGCCTCTTTGGTGTCTAAATGGTGTTGGTACTCAAAGATAAGGGATTATACCTTTTTAATCACATGGGATAGTGATGTAACTAGACATCCATATAAAGTACCAGATGGAGAAAAGAGGGTTGTCTTTAATCGGCAGGAAAATAGTCTGCTCAGGCATTTGAAATCAGACATAATACATTTTAGGAGATGTTGCTGGGACCCCTGCCCAGGACCGCTGGGGACAGGGGGAGGGAAGAGTGAGCTGGCACAGAGTCTATGAAGCTGGTTCAGCCACCAAGCATGAGACAAAGGCCGACTCCTCTATTGCTGAAACAGGGCATGCCTTTATACACCCTCCCAGTGTCCTGTTGGCTCCCAAACTCCAGGCTGTTGATATGGCTCTTCCTCCTTGGTTCCCAGCATTATGTGTCCAGATTCTGGCCAGTCCATATCTGCTCATGCCTGGGCATGTCCGGGTAGGCCAATGCTATATGAAGGCCCCCTTTCTGTGCAGGCGTGTTCCTGCTGAAGGCCGATCTCCTTCCTCCTACAAGGAGACACTAATTGAAGTGCTTGAAGTTATCTAAATTTATTTTATTAAACTTCTTATAATGAATCCACTTGTCACTTCATACCCCATTTGAGATTTATGTTGGAAGTACAACCTTACATTTTTTCTGAGTTTCAATTAATTAGCTATTAAAATCCTTCATTTCCATTTCCCAAACGTATCACCACAGTTTTTGAAGAGCGTGGAAGAGATAAATGTATGGTAAATTCTATATCTGAACATATCCATGTGAAGAATTATATAACTTTATAGCGCATATTCTACAACTAAGGATAGAAATGTTCGCCTTATTTTCATAGTTGCTCATTACATTCCAAAGCTTTCAACAATGTACAACCCCACAGCTATAGAGAGCCCAATTTTAACCACTTAGATGATATAATTCTTAACAACTGGAGCCTTGAGAAACAGCATTACCTACTTTTAACACCACATAAAAACTAAAATGTACAATTATTCTGATGCCCGAGCTTTGTCTGCTGTTGTTTCATGGTGCAGACTCAAGTCTGATGTTATTACTGATAAGCCACTTGTTTCCCCAAATGAAAAATGGAGCCCAGTTCCTAAATTACAGCACAGCAATAAATGACTGTGAAAACACATTATAATGGGAGAAATGAAGGATTTGTAATACCCAACTTTCTGTCTCTGAGCTGTGAATAAGGACTGTGCTATTTAAATAAAAGCAAGTTAACATCCAATCATTTGCAACCTTGTTAAAAAATAAACGGTTTTCTGTGCAGAACTTGAGCAAGAGGTGCACATTAGTATATCTGTCACTTCAATTATGCTCACATTCAAACCTCACATTCAAATCATCTTGGAAACCTTTGTTATTAATAGTTCTTTTAAAATATATTTTGAATTTTTGGTAAAGATCAATATTTTTAATATTTGAAAACACTTGTACACACATCAGTTCTTCCAAATTTTCCTTGCAGATGCAAAATGGCCTGTACTTGTCAGTAGATAACACAACGAAATGTCATGGGTTCTCGTTTGTTTTAAATTATTTTTTGTAAGCAATTGAGTTTTACAGAATATTTTACATACAAATGAGTCTACTCCTAATAGAAATCAGGGATCCTGTCACTCACGGGATGGGTGAATAAGAGAGCTCTCAGTGTGCTTGTTTCCCTCCACTGAATTATATAATAAGTAGTTACTAAATTTGAGAAGAAGTAACGACAGCCTGAATGGAAGCCAGTGGTAGGTAACAGAGTGACTTGTGACATTATCAGTGAATGACAGTCAACAGATTGAATCATGTCATGGATAAAATGTTTATGTAGAGTGTCTGGGGTTTATTCTTCAAGTCACTCAAAATCTCCAGTTGAAATTACAGTGGAAATGTATTTCACTGTATTATTTCACACTGAGAATATGGGGACAATGTATATAATTTTTCACAACTTATAAATGAAATAAAAGTGATGTTCTAAATAATACATAGTGTCACATTTTCAAATACATATTACTAGTGGAAAATTGTGAAACTACTTGACTACAATCGGTCAACAAATGTAATTGTGATGTGAAGTAATAAAAATGATAAAGTTAGTATAAGAATTGATACAAACACTTAAATCATAAATAAATGTTTTATTATAATTTCCTTATGTAGTTAAAAATGCTCCATTAATTAAAATAAATAAGATCAGGGTTATTAGCAAGACTTTCCTGACTATCCAATAAAAACAACTCTAATAAGTGCGATAACAAAAAAATTTTTTAATGGTTTCCTCTTTTTTATTTTAACCTGTACTGTGTTTATATGGGAGCACTGTCACTTTAAAAACATTAGATAAGTTATTCCCTCCAGTGGCCTTCTGGGAGCCCATCAAGAGATGGGTGGAAGCTGACTAATAAGGTGTGATACAGAACAAAATGGGGAGTTGCTCCATTGGGATGTATAGAAGTTATGTGAAATGGATGATTCATCTTTAAGTCCTGTCAGCTTAGCATGACTAACTCTAATTGTTTTACTGCAAACTCTTTTTATCCTTGAGATACACTCTAAGATGTTGTAAACATTCCTGATATCACAGAGCAGGGATCACTGAAGTCTGCGACCTTTGTCTGAGGTTCCCACTCCACACACCACTGTGAAAAGGTTTAATTTGCAAGTGAAGCATACCTAGGGGCCAGGGATAGTAAAATTTAGGTAGGACAATGATAATAAAATTCTAAAATAATATCATTTGCCACATATGAATTATTTATTTTAGATTGTTTACTTTTTGTTTTCTTTTCAAAACAGGGCTTCTCTGTGTAGCTCTGGCTGTTCTGGAACACACTCTGTAGATCAAGCCGACCTCAGATTCAGAGATCTGCCTTCCTTTGCCTCCTGAGTGCTGGTATTAAAGGCATGTGACTGACACAACACTTGGTTATCTATGGTATATTTAATCTAATAATTTTGGACTGAAGTTGACAGCAGCATGTACCTCAAAAGGCAGAAGGTGAGAGTGAAACATAAAGTAGAACACTATGTATATTATTCCATCATTTGTTATCTCTTCTTATTGTTTTCTTTCCCCTCTCCATCTTTCGCCTCCTCCCCCTCTCATATTTCTTCCTTATTAGCAAGCATTTCGTAAATAGGATATGAAACTCTATCTGAAGAGATGAAAATCTCTGGGAAACATGTCTATACTGTATAAAGTAATTCAAAACCTTACAAATAAAAATTAAAATCTCCTCTCTATGTGTTTTTTTTTAAATTGAGTTATTTTTAATTCTTTAAAATGCAATGCATGTTTTTCTAAAGAAATAAGTAAATAAATTCCCATTATTCAGTGGATTTCCACCATAACTATTAAGAGATGGTGGACAGTAGCAGAATATTTGACATTTAGGCTTAGCATCGCATTATTGTTCAAAAAGGCAGGGCTGCCTTTCACTCTCTACAATTGAATTGCAAGATAACTTACCATCATTAACAATAAATAAGGACATTATGACAACCAAAGTGAGATAGTAGATAAAATTCTAAAAACTAATATTTTTTCATAACTGGGTAACTATCTAGGAAACACTTGTGAGGTACAAATGGAGCCAGAGGGAAGATCCCTTTATAGAGCAGAGTAAAGCAATGTTCTAGTCATCAGCACTACAGATGCAATTCCTTGCAGTTGACTTCACAATAGGATGACAAGGGCAAGCACAGAGGACAGGACAATGAGTGGGAAAGGATGATCAGCCACTGTGTTCAGGGAGCGAATTTTCTAAATGTATAGAACAGGAATTCTGAAGAATAAGCTTCCTAATAGAATGTGAACATACATAGGAGCACTGTCTATACTAAGATTTTGCCTTTCTCAGAATTGAGTAGGAATTGATAAGTATCATTTCTTGACAACATTAATCCTGTCGATATAATAACAAATTGTCTTTTTTTACCTAAACATAGGCTACAAAGCAAGCATTCTTTACTTTCTAAGTTCAATAAATATACTTGGAAATCCGGACTTTTTTCAGAAATAATATTTTCTTGTATTTATTTGTTCATTCCTGTCCTACCAGTGAATTTTATTTCAATATTAACTTTGTAAACATATTTTTTCAGAAAGAAAAAAATGTCATGGTAAATATTTCAAAAATTATAAGAAAATCATGGATGCCTGGAAATTTCAATATGAAAAAGTGTTCTAAACTACTCCAAAATAGGTTTTGCTTGATCATAAATAGAGTTAGAAGATCATTTAGTTATGCAATTCACCTGAAATTATTTAATCTTCATGTTATAATAAATAATATGAATAGATTAGTTATTCCAACTCATTAAGGCCAATTTTTTTAGACTGTAGAAAATATTTAATAACACATTGGCTATGGATTTATTGACACATTTATTTTCCTAGGCCAGCCCCATGTCACCAATAACACTTAAAAAAAGAAGAGCATAATATAATGTAAATTAGTTTCTAGCATGATTGAATCCTTAAATATTAAAGGCCAATAGCATTCACTTTGAGATCTGAAAATTTCAAAGTCAAATGCAGTGGAAATTGTTCCAGATGTGAAAGGACTCTTCTTAGAAGTGATAACATATTTAAGGATAGGGTTCTTCATATTCTGTAACTTTGTGAAATTACTTCCTCAGACGATGGCGCCTAATCACTTGATATGGCACATAAACCCATTCATATGACAACAGATGAATCAATAGTACTTGTTAGCGTTTAACTCCTATGATAAAATAATCTCATCATAGACAACATTTCAGGAATAATTCTGGTTACTGTTTTCAAAGCAGATGCTCATCAAACACTCAAGATATTTTAGTTCTATAACATTTCCCTAATAAAATAATTCTTCACACCCTATAGTAATTTTTATATGAAATAAAACAATGTCAAACATGGGCTTTGAGTTAACATTTCATATTCTTGTATTTTGGATTTACTAATCATTGAGATATATTTAGAAAAAAGAAAGTTATTTTTAAGGAAATTACATTTAACAAAAGAGGTTCAACAACCCAATCCATTTTGTAGGACTTTCTCTCTGTAACAAAGCATGAACAGCAAAAGCCTCAGTGCATATTAATTCTATGGGGAACTAGTGTTCTTAGTAAATTAACATGCCATATTCCATGACATTCTTATTTGTATATATGTGTATTTGTGTGAGAAAAAGAGATACATAGATAGATGATAAGTAGGTAGATGTATGGATAGATAGATGATTGAAATAGAGACAGACACAGAGAGAGAGAGAGAGAGAGAGAGAGAGAGAGAGAGAGAGAGAGAGAGAGAGAGAGAGAGAGAGAGAGAGAGAGAGAGAGAGAGAGAGAGAGAGAGAGAGAGGCAGACAGACAGACAGACAGAGACAGAGAAAGAAACAGAGAGACATAGACAGAGTCTCTGGGTCCCTCAACCAAAGAATGAATAAAGAAACTGTGGTACATTTACACAATGGAATACTACTCCGTTATTAAAAACAAAGAAATCATGAAATATACAGGTAAATCAATGGAACTAGAAATGATCATCCAGAGTGAGGTAACCCAGACCCAGAAAGACATGCATGGTATATATTCACTTAGATATTAACCCAACATAGATGTCTTCTGAGAGTCTCCACTCAGCAGAGGATTGGGACAGATGTTGGGACTCATTGCTGGACTCTGGGTGGAACTATGAGAGTGGTATGGAAGACTGTGGGGATGAAAGGACCCAGAGGATTCAGGAGCCCCAAAAGGAGACAATAAAGGCTGGTGGATCTGGACCCATGAGGGCCTGCACAAACTATTGCACCAACCAAGGATAACACATGGAGTACACCCAGACACCTGTTCAGATCTAGCCAATAGACAGCTCATTCTCCATGGTTATAGGGAGAGCTGGACTGCCTCTGACAGGAACTCTGGTGTCAATGATTGGATCACTTCCCCTTGGTGGGGAGACTTGATGACACACAAAGAACGGGGAAGCAGGCCCCCTGGGTGAGATCTGACAAGCTGTGGCAAAGTGGTGGGGGAAGAACTCCCTTTCTGTTAGAGGTCTAGGGGAAGGGAGCAGGGTGGAATAGGGAAAAAGGGGAATGGGAAGATATAAATGAAGGAATAACATTCAAAATGTAATCTGAATAAATTATAATAAATTAAAATTTAAAAAACAATTTTGTAATAAGTGATTTTTCTTCTTTTTAAAATTTATTTAATCACTTTATAGCCTGATTCTGTGCCCATCCCTCCTCTCCTCCCACTTTCACCCTCTCACGCCCTCCAACTATTCTTTCTCCTCCTCAGAAAGTGGAGGCCTCCGAGAGGTAGCAACTCACCCTGGCTCTTCAAATTACAGTAGGACTAAGTGTATCCTCTACCACTGAGGCATGACATATAAGCCCAGCTAGGGGAAAGGGATCCAAAGGCAGGGAACAGAGTCAGAGAGTGTCTTTCCCCATTGTTAGGTGAGCCATATGTGGACCAAGCTGCTCATCTAGTAAGTATGTGTAGGGGTCTAGGTTCAGTTCATTCTTGCTCTTTGGTTGGTGGTTCCATAATTTGTTTGCTTTGTTTGTTCGTTTGTTTGTTTTTTCCATTATAAGACACCAGCTTTCTGGTGCTACATTTCAATCAGCATAGTACATTTAAAAGTCCTGATTTTTGAATGAACCTTTTAGTGCGATAAAACATGATGGTGTAATAGCTGAAGATCACTTGATAGCTACAGGGAAGTTTCAATTTAAAATATGATTAAGACTGCTGCAGAAGCAGTGAGACACTTGTGAGTGGACAGCAAGGTGTTTCTCATAAGTGGTCATTCATAATTTTGCCTTTAGAAATTTGGAAGAAGTTGTCATCTTTGAGTTTCAAATGTTTTGGAAAATCCAGTTATTGTTACTGATTTTTTTTAACTTCCCCAATATTGCCTTGAATCGCTGAAATAAGTGACTCTGAAGAATCAAAGTTCTCAGGTCTAAGGTAGCCAACAATGGCTACATTGAAAACTTTCCCATAGCAGTCCTCTTTGAAGGTCTGTACGATGTGGCTTTCCATGCACTTTTTTACATTCTTGTCGTGTGGGCTCCATCCTATACTCACCACCATTTTAGAGATGTCTCCACTCCCGGCACTGGCCCAACTGTAATAAATACCAGTAGACATATCAGCTGGAAGATTATGTACTACTTGTTAGGAAAAAATGTGTCTGTGGGGATGCCCAGGGGCTTGGAGCCCGGCCAAAGCCATGAACAACCTGGCAGAGGAATGACAGGCAACTCATGATGCTGACCTCGGAAGGCACATGCTCCTGTTTGCTGTGCTCCTGTGTTAGAACCACCATGAGTGAGTGCAGCGGCTGAGCATGAGGCAGCCTGGGATCCCTTGGGAGCTGGGTCACCAGGACACCCACTGAGACCAGTACACCAGCATCAGCCAGCTGCCAGAATTCAGGGGCTGCTGGGCCCGAACTCATTGTTTCAACTTCTTGTGTGCCGCCCCTGGCCCCAGATTAGATCTACTCTATAGATCTTCTCCTCGTGTCTTTGACCTCTCCTTTCTCTCTATCCTTCCTCCAACTCTTCTGCAGAATCCCTGAGCTTTGCCCATTGTTTGGCTTTGGGTCTCTGCCTCTTTTTCCATCAGCTGCAGGAGGAAGACTCTCAGAAGACAATTATGCTAGGCTCTTGTCTGCAAGCATAGCAGTGCATCGTTGATAATGTCAGGGGTTGGCTCTCTCCCATTGAGTGGGTCTCAAGTTGGGCCAGGCATTGGTTTGCTGCTCCCTCAATATCTCCTCCATCTTAATCCCTACAAAACAAATTTTGTACAATTATCTCTTTTTTGGAAGTATTAGACAAAAATTGTTCCAACGCTAATTTCAGCTTTACAAAACTTGACAAGTTTAGTTTTTTGTTTTGTTTTGTTTTGCTTTGTTTGCTTTTGTTTTTGTTTTGTTTTGTTTTTTTGTTGTTGTTTTGTTTTGTTGTTTGTTTGTTTGTTTGTTTGTTTGTTTTTTGAGACAGGGTTTCTCTGAGTAGGCTTGATTGTCCTGGACTCACTTTGTAGACCAGGCTGGCCTCGAACTCACAGCAATCTGCTGCCTCTGCCTCCCGAGTTGACTTGGCAAGTTTGGTCCTGACAATATCCTCTCATGGAGTGGGAAGGGCTCAAGATGTGTTGATCATCTATACTAATGGCCAAAAGGAAGACATATTTTTCTCTAGGGGTGTAGCTAATGCTCGGGCTCCTATGCTCATATAATTATCATTGTATGAACATTCATCTAAGAATCCCTAGAGAAGCTCTTTTGGACACACACACAGTTATTACAAATAAAGACATGAAAATATAAGGGGGCTAGCTGAGAAGATCAGTGAGAAGGAGGAGACAATAGGAGACATTGTATAGGATCAAAATGCATTATGTTTATATGTTAAAATTTCAGAAGGAAAACCAATGGTTTGTATATGCCATAAGTGTCAATAATAAAAACATTTTAAAAGAATGAAATTAAATATGGTAGGTACTTATTTTTTGTGATATTTCAATTGTGTAAATTATATGCCTATAAAATTAAAAATAAAATGTTTAGCTGTTTGGCAATGAGCATTGTCTGTGCCTACAGCTACATTTGGAAAACATAATTAGCTAGAACTAAAATTAATTTGTCTTAAGTAGATTTTGCTTTGTGAAATGTATAAAACTAATATCAACAAACTGATTGATACTTATATGTGAAGTACAATGGAATAAATTTGGACTAAAAATCTGCATTTTTATTTAATTCAACAAAAACAAGTAGAAGCTTGTAGTTTTAAAGTAAGTTCCAGATAAATAAATTTGATAGGTTCTGATTCAAGGGAAAGTATCATCACTTTTGGAAAAAGCAGTGCACCGTTATTGGCTTCAGTTGCTTCCCTGTGGCTTTTCGTGGAGCCCTTGGTGCCTTGTTGTGGCCTTATACTAACATGCTATGGTTTTTAAGACTCTGGCTCTTCCCTGATTCTATGATTGATGATGAAGTCTTAACTGTACCACAACAAATGCAAAACAGAGTAGAAAAAACACTTGGATAAAGGTAGCATGCTGAAAGAATGTTTTTTCTGATAATTCACCTAGCATGTAGAAATAACCACTTTTCTCCCATTGTAGCCTAAAAAATTTATTTAATAGTTATTTTCATTAATACATTCATATTATTAAGACACTGTCATTGAACCATATGAAGGAAAGATGTATTACCTATTTTTAATTATAATTGCTTTACACTTATAAAAAATATGCTTAACAAATGAAGACCGTTTGTGATTGCACATTTTCAGTTGCATAAGAGTTATTTAACATGTCTATTTGCATTTTTCTCAATTAGAATACAAAGTTTACTTCCAATACTTTGAAGTTGCTATTGCAGGCTGTTTAGGAAAATTAAGTAATATAAGTTAATTATTAGTTGATCAGTTCATGGTCTTGTCATTACTAGTATATTGTCATCACAAGAATATACATGATAGATATGGTTCTATAGATAGATAAGGTAAAATAGTTATAAAAAGTCTTCAAAAACCTCAAAGGCCTACAGAATATTGCATTTCAAGATGATTTTATAAATTTAATGATCCTTTGACAATAAGACTGGTTTACTCTTGGCAACACCCAGCCTAACTCAGAGAAAATGATGAACATCAAAAAAGCTCCTTATAGATGGCTTCAGATGTGGCAAAAAGCTACTGGGCAAAAATATCCTCATTTCTGGCACAGACAGAAGGCCTCCTAAAAGTCAGCATACATGGATGCAGGCAGAGTCAATGGCCAAACTCTACCAAGACAACCTAAGTCCTCAATAGTTCCTGCCTCACAAATATGTCTGCCAGATATAATGGGCCAGAGGGTTGAAAAAATGCTCCAATGTTACAGAGAATTTTGGGTGACTGTTTAGACAGCCAACTGTTCTCTCATTTTCTCATTTTAGAATTTGCACTTCCAGTTTATTCAGATAATTAATTTTATTCATTCCAAGTCACTGATGAGGTCGAAGACCAGATAGTTTAGTTTTACATTTAAGCTTAGTTGTTTAGAGGTTAAGTTGCTTTTAGATCTAGATAGATGCTTCTTGGTTGATAGACATGAGCTATGATAGATATTGATTTACATTCAGAGTTGTAGACTCACCAATATAGGAAAGATTTTTTTTCTCCAATGCTGCCAAATACAAATAGACATAACACTATAAATGTAAAATTTATATAATTCCTCATTGGTTTATGGTCCTTATCGCGGTATGTAGTTTATTGTATATATGTATAATAATATAAATATATATGTTAAAGTAAATAATAATAATAATTAAAAAAAAACAAAGTCTATAACAGAGAAGATCCTTACATAAAGACTGTCCCTGAATCACTATAGGCAATATTTACCGTGAAATGATTACATACCTTAAAAGCAACAGCACAACACATTTTTCCATAACAATAATTCCCATACTATAAGGTAGTACTCTTTTGCAAATAATGGTTTGAAATTTTTCTATCCTTGAAACTCATTTCATATTTAGTTAGGGCTATTAGCATTTCTTTCACTTTATGTGTACTAAGTACTGACCTCTGGTCTTCAGTCTAGGCAGAAACTAAGCAGGTGACTAAGTAGGCTCTTCCTTACTAAATCATCATTCTGCCCCTTGTTGTAAAATTTTAAATTAATCATTATATTTTTGACAATTAATTTGTTTCCTTTCATTGAGTTTCAAAAACTGCAGGTTTATCATCATCAAACTTGACTTTATTCCATGGAATATCACCATATATTGCTGATTCAGTGCAACCTCTCTATTTTTGGTAGTCATTCTCCCTCTACGTAACAGGGTAATGATGACTGTCTAGGTTATTCTCCAGTTTGTTTCCTGGCACCAATGAGGAACTGAACTCTTGGGAAAGACAGAAGTAATCAAGACACAGAGTAAAAGAAAGAAACTGCTTTATCCTATAAAGATGAATGAGGCCTGAGGACGAAAGTCCAAATAAATAGATAGTGGCTTGAATATTTTATAGTGCCCTTGAGCTCTCCCCTTTCCACTTTATGTCTTCTTTAGGAAACACTTTCCTCCCACATGCTTGGTCCCCTTTTCCTCTCACAATGTCATCTGGGAACAATAAGTTGTCATTTCAAGAAACCCACATTGTCTTTCCTATTCTACCTCCCTCTAACTCTTCTTCAGTACTTATGATCAAGATATATAAATGTATCTCACTTACTTTTAGGCATATTGCATGTATGTTAATGAGTTTAAGTGTGTGTTTGCATGAATATGTTCCATATTTGTGCACTTTTAAGTAGTAACACGTGTGCAAACATTGCTATAAGCTTGTATATGTGCACTAGATGGCCGGTATAAATGCACATTACAAAAATTGATATTTTTAATTTTTGAGAGATTAAAACAAATATTACTGATACATCAAGAATTCTTTTAGGTTTTTTTTGATATAAATAATTCCTATTCAGTTATATTTTACTTTTTATTCTACTATAAATTTGCCCAAATTCAGCATTTAAAAACAACTCAGAGTTATCTCACCCTTTTTATGGTAACTGAGTCATTTGTTCAAGCTCTTACAATAACAATTCAAAGTAATTACTAGAGCTGAGTCTTAATGCATTTGATAGCAGAGTCCTTGTGGCTGTAGGAATGCAGTCCTTGACTCTCTGTGGGAATTTCTTTCCACACCCAGCGGCCACCTTCAGATCAGACATACACGTGGCAGTTCATTTCTACAAAACCAAAAAGGAAGCATCTCTCTAGGCTAGTATGATTGACAAGAGTTTTTGAAAAGGAACCATGGGAGCATCCATATCACCATTTTACCATATGAGGCACAATCAATGGAGCTGCCATCCCTCTAGATTTATGTGAAAACAGGAAATTTTGCAAGATGTACCCTAAAGGGAGTGAATGGCCTTTTAAGGCACACCTCTGATATGTCCGCTCTTTTAAATGGTTGAGGATAGAATGAGTCTCCTTGTAGGAGTGGAAGATAGTACATTTCTATGTCAACAAAATATCCTTTTAAATTATTTCCTAGGGAATTAAAATTTCACATAAGTTCTGGGTAATATTTGGTTTTACCACTTTCTATCAATCTGTCAATCTTATACACATGAGAAAATCAATGACCACTTGGAAACAGAAAAATTTTTTTCCTGAACCTCTTATTTTAAATGTCTGCTTGAGGGCAGATAAAGCGATTTGAGAAAAGTAATGAACAGGGGTGTTTCTGTGTTTTTTATATGAAGGGGAATATGCTTTCCCAAATTCTCATAGCAGATTCTCACTGTCTATTTCTCATTGCTATCCACACTGGGGAAGATTTAAAATTCTTTTATAGTGTTAAATCCCAGGACCCTGAAAGCGCCTGCCATTCTAAAGGAAGAGAGATGAGGAGAAAGAGGGTATGTCTGAAAGAGGTGTTTTGTTATGAAAATGCATACAATTTCAATGTGAAAAGAAACAAAGCTGCAGAACTCAGTGGCATCATATAGAACTTTAAAAAATCAAAACTGCTTATTAAAATGTAGATATCGCCCTTGTATTTCAAACATAAAATGGTATGAACTTACTTTTTGTGTCACTGTAATAGCACATCAATTATATTTTCATTTTGCCTAAAATTAACTGAAAATGATTTTCTTTTCTTTTCAAATAAATTGTGTATTTATAAATTGTAATATTATTAAATTGAAGATATGTTAAAAACCACTAGATCTAATAACTAGAATTGTATTGTTGCAGTTTCAACTTTAGAAAAGGTGATTTCTTCCTTACACAACTAATGTCTTGAGTCTTAATGAAATAACCTGTATCAAGACTACTGGAGCCATGGATGTCGGAAAATTGAGGACAGAGTCTACTGCTTGGTAAAATGCAACGAGAATTCCGTATTCCACGCGTGTAACTGGTCTCCTTGACCATTCACTTATGTATTATGAACACAAATGAGATCGGTGAGAAAGGAAGAGTTTGAGAGATGTGCTTGGAATTAAGGCAAATATGAATTAAGCATTTCTCCTAAATTACCCAGAGTTTACTTTGAAACAGTATAAACTGTATACATGATCACCTCACAGACGCATTCTGCTTAAAGTCATCATTCTGTTCTTTAGATATCATCATATTGCTCCTGATCAGAAAGTGTCTCATTAAGGAGTAACAGCATTTCACATTAGCTGCAGTCAAAGCTTCCAGGGCATTATACCAAAGAAACATCAAATGACACTGGGTGTCAACCCTAAACAGCTTAGGGCAAAGTATTTTCCATAAACTTGTGCAATTTAATTGAAATGCAATAATTCATGAATATTAGAACTAGGCTTTATTAAAATGGCATAGAAGGCAAATGTGTGTCTGTTTAGAGTAACAAGCGATACAAATTTATTCATTCAGAACAACACTGAATTATTTAAAACTCTTCGTAAGCACAAGGTCATGGAATAATTTTGGCAAGTAGGCATTTTGTATGATCTATTTCCATAATTCGCCTGAATCTATAAAGCTAATCATAACTTTGGCATGGGGACCTTTTCATGTGCTCACAACTCCAGATAAAGGCTTAGACTCAAGATTAGAGCTGAATTAAGTTATGAAAATCCAGCATTGAAAACATGTATATACATGAAGAAAATCTCTATTAACTAGTAATTTAAGAGTTATAAATGAAATAAAAACTTATTGAATTTCTTGTAACTCCTAATGTTAACATCATTTCAAAGTGAAAAAAGTGTTTAGAAAATGTATAATTCTAGGCTTCTACAAACTTTATGTTCAGTTGTGTAACAAGCAATAATTGCTGTTCTGTTTGGAGAGAGAATATATATTCCACTTCTATGCTTTTCTCAGTCATCTGATTTGTTGATGTCCAACTTTTTTCGTTAGCTACCTCAATATACTGATTATATTTATTTTAAATTCCAGTTTGATGGTTCCATGATATTAGGCATGTTTCAGCTTTGGGTATATTCTTGTTCTGTATTTTTTTTTTTTTTTTTTTGTCTGCCCATATACCTTGCAGGATACTGTTGAAAATGGTGTGACTTCCTGGATGAAAAGAACATAGACTGAATTGAGAGCAGCAGTGGGTCATCTACATCCACATGTCCTGAAGCTGTACTTATGGTTTATCTTTTCTTTTCTTTCTTTTTTATTTATTTATTTATTTATTTATTTATTTATTTATTTATTTATTTTTATTAATTTATTCTTGTTACATCTCAATGTTTATCCCATCCCTTGTATCCTCTCATTCCTCCCCGCCCCCATTTTCCCATTATTCCCCTCCCCTATGACTGTTCCTGAGAGGGATTACCTTCCCCTGTATATTCTCATAGGGTATCAAGTCTCTTCTTGGCTACCTGCTGTCCTTCCTCTGAGTGCCACCAGGTCTCCCCTCCAGGGGACATGGTCAAATGTGAGGCACCAGAGTACATGAGAAAGTCATATCACACTCTCCACTCAACTGTGTAGAATTTCTGACCATTGGCCAGATCTGGGAAGGGGTTTAAAGTTTACCTCCTGTATTGTCCTTGGCTGGTGCCTTAGTTTGAGCGGGACCCCTGGGCCCAAATCTGCCTATCATATTGTTCTACTTGTAGATTTCTAGGACCCTCTGTATCCTTTTATTTTGCTATTCTCCCATGCGTCTCTCATTTAGAGTCCCAATAGGATGCCTTCCCCTCTGTCCCAGTTTCCTGGTAAGTGAAGGCTTTCGTGGGACATGTCCCTTGGGCTAGTATGCAGATGTAAGTGAGTATATACCATTTGATTCTTTCTGCTTCTGGGTTAACTCACTCATTATGATCATTTCTAGCTCAATCCATTTATCCACAAATTTCGGGAATTCCTTGTTTTTAATAGCTGAGTAGTATTCTATAGTGTATATGTACCCCAGTTTCTAAAAATGCCAAATCTGGTTTATCTTTTCAATCGGTGTCTCATGCTACAATTGGGTTTTGTTCATCAGTATTACTTCTCCAATATTTAATGATTAGCCCTAGATATTCCTAGAAAAAGATTGACTATGATAATCTCAGTTATATCTCTGAGGGATGCTTTCCTGATGCCACTGTAAATTGTGAGATGGGGTAATTTGGAGGCATTGAGTCAGGACTATCTTTTGGAGAACTTTTTATCCTATCCTAGGATAGTCAGAAATATTTCTTAGGTCTGCTCCAACCATATACATTTCACAAAGCCAAAAGTTGTTCCTTGAAGAAGAAATGAATGAGTGGCTATAAAATATAAAGCAATCCAATTAGAGCCAGATGCCATAGGGCACAGCTGTAATCCCAGCACTTGGGAGGCAGAGGCAAGTGGATCTCTGTGAAATCGAGACTAACCTGGTCTACAATATGAGTCCAGGACAGCCACACTATACAGAGAAACCCTATCTAGAAAAATAAAACAAGAAACTGAACATTTAATTAGATAAAATAATGGTAAGAACCAAAAATAAGTTCATTTTTTCAGTTTATTTACTGAGCTCAGGTTTTTATTCAAGTTTAAATTATGTTGCATATCACTACTGGTGCAATTTTCATAAGAAATCTCACCAACCTTGAGAACTAGTTTCCTCTTTCCATTTAAACAGGTTGTACTTTCCTTTTCCTGAAAGGTCCTTACTCTATAATGTGAGTTTGATGATGAAAAGTAAGGTCTTCTTTCAGGCTTTTCAGCAAGCAACTAACTTATTGAACTCTCACTCTACTCCTCTACTTCGATTTATTTTTAAATATATATTAATTTTATATATGTCTGAAATTAATACCCTATTATATAATACTTTTATATATCTGAAGGGGGAACTAAACGATATCAGTAGTGTTGGGGAAAAAGGTCATACTTTTAGGTACAGTGGCCCCATTGGGAGACATTTGAGAAAACAGTAATGCTGCTAAGGCATTACTGACGTTCTTTAGTTAGAGAGAACTACAAAAGACTAACAGATTCAAAATCTCTAAAATAGTGCTGTGTTGTTTGCTTTTTCTGTTCATAGAGTAGTATTTCACAAATTGTGTATTTGTATATAATGTGCACACACTTATAATAGCTGATGTTTCTTCTTTCTTTCCTTCTCTTTTTTTAATCTCTCCTTTTTTCTCAATTGTTCATTTTTTGTTTTGTTTTGTTTTGTTCTTTTGGGTTTTTTTTGTTTGTTTGTTTTTGTTTTTTTTTTGTTTGTTTTGTTTTGTTTTGTTTGAGGCAAGGTCTCACTAAGGAGTTTAGGCTGACTTGGAACTTATGGCAAACCTCCTGCCCTAGCTTCTCAAATGTTCTCATTGTTTGGCCATGTTAAGAAAAGCTCTTCTTATAATTTGGAATAAAAATTCCTAGCTGATTTTGTGTTTTAAGATGACCCCATTCAACAGTGTCCAGAATAGCTATTTTGCCATGTTTAGAACTAAAAATTTATGTTTTAAACTTATCTAACCTAGCCGGGCACGGTGCATACTCCTTTAATCCCAGCACTCAGGAGGCAAAAGGTAGGTGGATCGCTGTGAGTTGAAGGCCAGTCTGGTCTATAAAAATAAGTTCAGAACAGCCAAGATTACAGAGAAACCCTGTCTCAAACAAATGAACAAACAAACACAAATAAATAAATGAATAAAATTAGCTAAATGTTGTAACCGTTTTTGATGCAAACATACAAAAGAATATAACACACACACACAAACACACACACAAAAAGAAAGCAAATTAATTTTGTTTATTATATGTTCTGATAATCCAGTCTTAAAATATACTTGAAGCTTAATGTCATTATCTAAACTTATTAGTATTTCTGAAGCTTCTTTCTTTGGTAGTTGGCTATTTGTCTACTTGTAAGAATGGTCTTCTTTTCTGATAAACATATCTTGTATTCAAAATATCGTACCATAAATACATTTACTGGCAGGAAAAAATGGCTCAGCAAAAAAAGCCATTGCTCACAGAATAGAACATCTGAGTTCTATTTTAGGAGAGATCTGATTTCTGAACGTTTTACCGGCTTTGATTTGCATACATTTGAAGGTCTTCATGTGGGAAACACACATTATTAGCAGGAAAGTAAATAATTGATAAATACATGTAAAATAATAATAAATTTACATGTATTAAATATAACCCATGCCTAACATTAGAGTTCAGACTAACCTATCTTATACCACACAGCACTTACATTAGCATCCATCTGGTCCAATTGATTTAAGGTGGTGGTGTGGCCCATTTACTTTCTTCTGTTTCACAGAATTGCAAGACTGTATCTTTAAAATATACAAATTAATTATCTAAAGCATGCTTTAAACCGAATGCTAAATGTATCTGAACATATGCCCCTTTTGGCCTGTAGTATAGTCAAAATTCAAAAAGAGATACCTTGTAATTCAGAGAAAATTTAGAATATAATTTTCCTGAAACATGTTTCATTGTATTATTAAAACAAAGCAACTTACATTAAATTAACAATATATTTGTAGATGTCTCATTAAGTGTGTTAAAATATTTTCCAGTTAGGTTTTCTTTAGCAAAATCTAAAAGAAATAAGAAGCCCTGAAGACCAACAGAAACTAGGACTCACATTCATATGGTTTGGGTTTGGGTTATTTTTAGCCAGCTAAGAGTAAATGATGACACCAACACAAAAACAAAATCAAGCAAGCAAGCAAACAAAAACCAGGAAAATTAAAGGAGAGTCTGAACCATGGAAATAAGATTCCACAACTCATCCATGCCAATAAGTCACCAAGTTGGCTATCTTTACCTTAGGTGACTTCAGTGATATTGGCCACCAAGAAAGTTAAGAAAATGACCCACATAGCGTAATCATCATCAGCACAGTATCAGGTAGATTTGCCTCACATATTAATATTATATTATAATACTAAGCTATTCAATTAAAGTGACCCTGAGCTAAAAATCAATCACATGACTGAAAGAAATAAACACCAATTATTCTAATGGAATAACTTGTTTATACACAGGTATATTTTTACAGTATATTGGCAGATGAAAATGCCAATGGTGACTTTTTCTGTGAATATGCGATTTGTTCCTCCTGGATCGTACCACAAATCATGTCACCATGTGACAGAACTTATAGAATACAGTAGATGCCTATTGTTCATCCTTTCTGCAGGAATTGATAATTTCATCTTCCATTAACATCTCCAAAGGTTCGAAGCAAGCGATGTATGACATGGTGTTTGGTTGGTCAGTGGTATAAAAACATACTCTTTTAAATAATATTTCCACTTATAGTACTTTTATTGTATTTATATGAACTCACTATGGGTAAAGAAACATCCCTAATTGACTTTATTTCATAGGTTACTATATTTAAAATAATTTTATTTTTAAATGGATAAAAAAGAAAAAATATATATTTATGAACAACTACATGAGATGTTACTATTCATACATTATGTAATATTTAAGCATACCTATCTCCCTAAGCATTTGTTATTTTTGCTTCATCTAATGATTACACAACAAATTTACGGAATCCTAACTTGCTTCTCTGCAACTTCTCTTATAAATGCCTAGCCCCAATTATTTCCTTCTGCTCCTAAATATTTGAAAAAATATTTTCTTATGTTATATTTAATCTCTAAACAAACATTTCTTTATGATTCTGGAAAGAAAAAAGTTACATAAATATTTAAATATGTTGTTGGAAATAAGGGAGCTTATTCTGAGCAAAAGTTTAACAAGGTGTTTGGAAAAAATGGTGTCAAATTCCTCTACTCAAACTCAGATCCATTCAAGTCTTACTTGAGTTGGAATAGCTTCGAATAGCTCTCTGCATATTTGACTTTTTTTTTTGGAAATATGAGAAAAACCACAACATTTCAATAATGGAGGAATAATCAGAGTCATTATGGAAGTACTAAGGAAAACTATTTCTAAGTTTTTACGGTATTAATTTAGTGATTATCTTAATAATCTTTATCCAGTCAACAGAATTATTAAAGTTAGAGAAAGGTCATGGATGATCACTTAGAATAGTGGCTGGCTGTGGGGTATTGTTTTTGTTGTGCTCATGGTTATTTTCTTAGGGCACTGATATCTACTTCTTGAAAAAAACGTAAAAATGTTAGGCCATCAGTATTAATAGCAAATTTTGTCTTGTAAAGCTGCTTGGTCATAATTTGACCTGTTGGTGTCTAAGAGTGAAATACTCCAAAGAATTTGTACCTAACTAAATGGGCATAGTGTCAAATGAAAAAAAAATGGAATAACAAAACCTAAACCAATGATAAGATATACTATTTGCTGGTGACAAAAATAAGGAAAGTAAGTGTTAGCTAGGTCAGAACATTAGGTGGGCTGAAGATTTGATGTAAAGTGTTGGTAAAAGTACAAGAGAATAAATTGCAGGGAATAATATAGTTTTAATATATTAAAAGTGAAAACATTTATGACAATTAATTAGAGACATTCTAAGTGGTATAAATGAAACAGAAAAGAAAACTAGAGATAATATTGAGTTGTGATTGATTTATGTACCTCAAAGTCAATGAAGAAAAGGCATCTATGAGACAATCACTACGTAACGTCATGACTGACAGAGGCTAAGGGAATGACAATACATATAAGAAGGGACTGGGATTAAACAAACAAATACTTGAAGTAGTAAAAGAGCTTTCCCTTTTCACAGAAGTCTCAGGGATGGTGCACAATGATGACAGAGGACCGTAGTTTTGGGCTTGGATCAGTAGTAAAGAACACTAGAAAACAAATGATAAAATTTGTTGAAAACAAACCTATATATTCATATATTCTATCACAGTTGACTTTTTTTGTCACTGAACTATGGTCACTTAATAGAATGTCCTTCAGACAGATGTACAAAACAGTTGGCAAGAAGTAACTTACATCTGTGACAAAGTGTCTGAGTGTGTGCTTGTTAGTGAGTGCATGAGTTTGCATCCTTTCTGAGATTTATATAAATGGTATGAATATAAGTTGTAAAAATCTTTCTGTATACACACACACACACACACACACACACACACACTTGAGTTTCCAAATAAACATAATCTGAGAATTTATAGTTTATAACACAATGGCATAAGCCTCAAATTCGCCAATGTCTTTTCAAATAATAGTGAAAAAATGCACTTAGAAAATAACATTACAGCAGCAGCGATGGTGCAGGGAGCCTACATTTTTTTCTTACCTAAATGTCAATTAGTGAGATGTGGAAAGTGATCAACTTCCTTGGGAGAGAGCTTACCCCAGAATATTGAATCTAGAAAAATATTGAGTTGAAATGCTTTATGCTAAAAGTATTAATATTATGATTTTTTAATGAATGGAAAAGAAACTAGTGTCTCAATTAAAAACTGAAGATAACCTTGTGTGTGGATGAAATGAGTCTTCTCAGTTAGTTCTAAAATTAAAGATACATTACACAGTAACTGCTCCTATGTGAAACTAAGTGGCTCCTATTGGGACTGGGCACATATCCTAGGCAACTACAGAGAAATGTTCCTATTATTTGAGCCAAATGCTCAAGCCCCATATGCCTGCAGTCTACAACAGGGTGATTTATAATGTGGACCCGGGGAAGGGAAATTGATAGATTAGTACTTACATCTCAGTTTGCAAAAACATAACTAACTGAGAACAAAGTGGATAATATACTTGCATTTCACTGAAATTGCTGATTTATTTTAAACTTTACTTGTTTGGTATTTCAATTTCACACTGACAATGACATATTTCATGGACAAGATATAAAATAAATTTCAACTTTTTCCTTTTTTATTTTATGCTAGATCTCATTACCATCTGCCAATGGCTTAAAACTCAGGCTCAAGAGATCTAACTTAGCATCCTTTGTAGCAAGGAATATAGATGCATGTCACCATGCCCAGCTATGAAATTTGTTTTAGTACTTTAATTTAATTAATCAATTAAGTATTTTACTGTGAATGTGTTTAGGATATTTGTGTATGTGTGGAGGATTGAGAATAATTTGGAATTAGTTCTTTCTTTTATAATTGTGCGTAATTTCTTTTAATTACTAGACTTTTAGTTTCAAACTATATTCCATATAATTTGCTGTAACAACTAAATCACTTTTAATGTTTAAAAATTAATTAAACATAAATTTGAAAATTGTGTTGTTTGTTAGTTTTTTGATGAAAAGGAACACAAGAATGAGAAATGGAACTCTTTTTAAAATTCACTCATGTGGTGCTAGTTAAAATACTTGAACATAAAAATGAGAATTTACCATTTGATAAGTAATCCCTGTGAATAAGTTCTATTAATAATGAAGTACTTTAAAAAACGCATCACCTATTACTTACATACTGGTAAGCTACATTTTTCAATGTTTTCAGTTTCATAGCATGTCCTTGGAGGTATGTGCATGTTGGTGGTTGTTAATATATGTTTGGTTGGTTGCACGGACAAATTCACACAAATATATGATGGTTCACACTGACTTAGAGTTTTAGTATGTCATATGTCCTTCAGAACATACTAACCAAGTACATCTTCTTTAAAAATGGTGTGACAATAGACATACCATTATGAGAAAGATCACATAATACATACATACATATATGACAAGTTGATGGCATTTCATCATTAACATTGGAATTCACTATAAATGACTGAATGAGGTAGAGTGAAAATTTATGTTTTTGTGCAGATTCCTAGGTGATAGAGCATAAGAGACTAAAGTGGCAGTAACGTTCTGGGAGCTGGAAAATACTCTTGAGAATTTGTCATCATCAGTTAAGCAGCATGTCCAGCCTTTGTGACCTTGCTAGGGAGCAGTTAAAAGGAAGTTATCAGAACTTGCTTTTTTGACCCTCCAGGTTTCCAACTGGGACTCTTCCCCGGTAAAGCTCAAGAGTCCCGTGACATGCCCTTCTGAGGTGAGCATCCAGAGTCAAGAATAGGGCCAGCAAGGGTAGAAAGTAAGTGCGGTAGAGCAAGCAAGGAAGCTAAATTTAGAAATGTTTGAAGTGGATGCCGTGTGTGCTGACTTACAACATGGTGAAACGAGTTCTCTCTACAGAGCTGAGTTTAAAATTCGTTCTGAAAAGTATGCAAACGAGAAAGGATTATACTACGTGTTTTCATTTATCCTATTAATTACAACAAAAGAGGGATCTGGATTCTAAGTTAGAAGAAGAGGCTGCATTAGACAAATTTACAGTGTGATATACGATGATAAGACATAGCAGCATGGGTAGGGTCTCCGTTTTTGTGTTTTTCGGAGACACGCCCACTGTGAAAGTTCACAGAGCACGTAAAAGTCACAGTGCAGACTTGTCCTGCCAATCCCTCAATTCCCTGCAGCATGCCTCACAGAGAACCACGGAAATCAATCATCTTACGTGAGGCCATTGTAGCTACTCCAGTTAGTGACTACTGTATTTGCTACCCTGAGGTTACAGCTGTAGATGTTGATTTAAAACAATTACATCGGCCTTGCCTGTAACTAAATTCTGCAATACATAAATACATAAGTTAAGGCTCTGGGAAACATTATCATTACGTACTTTGCTATGGTTGTGGCTGATTTAATTACAGAAGCCTTACCTTATACAGCTAAAGACTATTGCAAGGCTTCAGATTTAATAGAACTTCTATGACACAACATTTGAATCCTCATACACGAGTGGTTAAGATGATTTTTCACCTTAGGGTAGAGTTCATATAAAAAAAAAATAAGTTGGTGATGGAATGAGTAAATATTTATTTAATAAACAGTAATGAAACTTATGATTGATTTCTAAAATCTAAACTCTAACTAAACTAAACTCTAAAATCTAAAACTCAGAAAATAACTACATAGAAACATAGAAATGAATTATCTAAACAATAATTTTTAAAAGCTTGAAGAAAATATAAGGTTTATATTATTGCAATTTAGAGAGTGACCACTGCATAATTTAAATGTAATGGTTAATTTGATTTGTGCAGAATGAATGTGCTTTAACTAAAGTATTCATTTTCAAGTTTTACCCTCATAATTCTGAAAGCTTTAAATAAAAATTATTTCCAGCATGTTTTGTACTTTGTTCTGAGTTGAAAAATAAATACAGCATTCATGAAATCATTAACCTATAAAAACCAGCAGAAATCCAACTTATTTCACAAAAAAGTTTTTAAAATGTAATATTTCTGATTCTTACTGTGAATTCATAGAGTGAATCCTTGCTATCTGCTAGACTTGCAGATGTTACATAGAGGAAAGAAACAACTCTTCTTTTCATTCTTGTAAAAGTTTCTGATTAAAAACTATTCAAATAATTAAATACTTATAAAAGTTTCCATGTAATACAATTACAGAAAAATTACTCACAGTCTAAAATATGAAACTACTGCGCAGATGCACAATAAAAGTTCCTGCAATATGATACAGCTGGGTAAATATCAACAGAGAAGAGTCTAAAAATTGTAATTGTAACAAATCATCTCTCAAATAAGCAACTTAAATCACTGTATTTTATAGACTGGGAAGCTAAAATATTCAACAGCAAGGGAGGGATTCTTGATAAGAGAACTATAGAATTTATCACAAGATAGTACTATGTATATTTTCTAACCTAAAACAAACATAAACTCTATGTAATTGCTACTATGTACCTTAATACTCATCATATGTATTTAATCCTCATCCTAGATTTCTAGTACTATTTTTGTGTCCTTTATTTATCTAAGGAGGTACTTATGTAATTGTTTAGAGATTTGGCATTCAATTTATAGAAAGTATTAGAGAAATAACTCAATTGTCCCTAAATAGATTGTATCATTTACAGAAAGACATAATTGTGCATGAATCAACTTCTAATGAACTTAAAATATAGCTAACATCAAAATTATTTTTTTAAATAGAACCACAAAAAAAAAATTAGAATGAGACAGAGTCCTTTAGAAATAAGTAAAAGAGAGGTACTAACCACTTTGCAGATGTTCATAGCAAATTCATATAGCTATTGAGAATTTTCTGTTCAGTACTTTGGGGCATCCTTTCTGCTTCTATTATATATGGTGTATTTAGAGTTATGTATTACTTATTATGAATATGTAGTACTTTCAGGAGAAGTAAAATTCAAAGATGACTATATCAGAAAATTATAATGCAGATTTTAATTACAGATGCTTTATATAAAGAAGCTGAAAAGTAAATTTGATCATCTCCCCTTGGTGGGGAGACCATGCCAGCACAGAGTAAGGAGATGCAGACCACCAAGGTGAGACCTGATAGGCTGTGGGCACACAGTGGGGAGGAGGGCCTCTCCATGTCAGAGGTTTAGTGGAGGGGAATAGGGCAGAAGAGGGAGGGAGGGTGTTAACAGGAAGACACAAGTGAGGGGATGACAATCAGGATGTAATCTAACTAAATTACCATAAATAAAAAAATGAAGGAAAACAGCCATAAGAAACATAAATTTATAGTGTTGGTTCTTCTTGAGTCAGCCTATCATAGCATATAGACTTTAATCCATAAAGGTTTTCAGAGGAAAGATAATAAAAGATACAAACATTTACTTAGAACCCTTTCAATGAAAAGTCATACATAGGTGTGCTGAAGACTAGAAATGAAATTTTAATGTAAAAATCTGAGCATTAGAAGTTGATCCATTTTGAGAAATAAGGAAACATTATGTATGTATTATGAGTTTGTGAAAATCATTAAAATCATCTGCCTGAAACAAATCTTAATAGACTTTATTAATTGGCTTTGCCTGGCTAATTTGTTGTAATTTCATGAGCTGGTAAATCTTCTTTAGAAATTGGTGATGTGCCTAAAGTTATAGCATTTTATTTTCTTATTCATCTATAGTTTGAGGGAAGTTTCTTTTAAGTTTCACGTGTTTACATTAGCGTTGGTTGCTTACCATCTTTCATAGATGTATTTGTATTCAAATTATATATATTTTAATACTATTAGAGAGCATTCTTAATTTCTTATATGTAGTGAGATTTTTAGTTATATTTTTATTTGTGTAGCTTTCATACTTTTATAGAACGTACATTACCCCTAAGATATGGCCTTCTGCCATTCCCCTAATGCCCCACCCACTTTCTTACTTCTGTGATCATATCTTATTTTTGCCTATTCACTTTTCTTTATTAATAGCCTAGTGTGTCTAATTTGTCCTGCATCTATATTTTTATATATCACACATATATAGTGACATATATACACAATATACACATGTATACATATACTTACACATGTGTGTGTATGTGGGTGTGGGAGTGCATCCATATTGGAATGGAAAACCTTACAGGGTCCATTTCCACAGAGGATGGTGACTCTTCCTCCTTGATTATGCATGAAATCTCAACATCTATTCCAACTGGAGGTAGGCTGTAAAAAACCCCTTCTATATTTGTTTACTTTTAATTGATTCATTTTACATACGGATTGTAGACTGCTCCCTACTTCCCTCCTAGTCCTACCAATTCTTTCTCCTCCCGCTCCCTCCTTGCCTAGTCCTCAGAAAGGAGGAGCCCTCCTCCCTATTTTAACAAACTTGTTATTGTACAAGTGATCACATCGACTGTAATGTAAGTTGATGCGTATAGCATATACTTTTAGAAATCAATATTCCAAAGCTTCCCTATGATTCTACTAGCACTTATATTTTTAATGTTCACATCTCTAAAAGGTTCCTTGAATCTTGGATGGTACGAGTTTGATTTACCCAACATATATACAGCTGAGAACTCAGAGTTCTTGAAATATACATACTCTAAATGTTGACCAGTTATGAGTCTCTGCATTAACAGAGATTTAAGTAGCATTGGGAGGATCAAGAACACAATAGGGTAAGGAATGGTTAGCTAAAATGAAGAGTACACTAAAAAATTGGGGAATGCTAATTATTTATTATTTATATAAGCTAATGTTATGTATATATAAGCTTTACATATATGTATATGTACATACTAAATTTATATGTGTGTGTGTGTGTGTGTGTATATGAGTGTATGTTGAGCTTGAGTAGATATATGTTCCATGGAGGACAATACTGTTTTCCAAAGACATGGATTATTATACCACAGTCTAGACATAGACTGGCATCCTATGAGTTATTACCAAATAATGACTCAGGTTAACAAAAGGGCACAGGCTGTTGCAGTATTCTCAGTTGCCGACCATAACTAGGTAGTAGGAAGAGTTAGTTGGAAACTCCACCCGTATTTGATGCAGAACATAGACAAACCAGCATTGAACAAACCAGGACATAATGTCTTTGTTGACTAGCTGACATAGCATGAGAAAGGTGCCATCTAGGCCTATGGGAATGAAAGGAAACATTATTTGGTTTTGATGATATTTTTGCAATAATTTATCTCCTTTCTGAATACTTAAACATTTAATTGACATTTTCAGTAATTATTGCAAGATCAGGTAAGACTCTATTACTGACCATACCACACATATAGGTTGAAAGCCACAGGGAAGTCAGTATTGAACTGATGAGGAAACACTATCTGTTGGTTGCTCTGATAGCACTGGAAGGCTAATGGGAAAGAGGTGACATCAGTGATCTCATCCAATATTCTATTTTGCATGCGGCAGTACTAATGTGCCACGGAAGATGTGCCTATCCATAATATAGTGACAAGACATTTTAAAGAGGTAATGAACCACTCTCTTTATTTCATTTGAGGATTGTTCCACAGGAGAAAAGTCATACTTGGTGCTATAGTTACAGTCAAAACCCGTAGGTAGAAAAGACATATTCTTTAGGAGAAGACAAGCCTATTGTTATTGTTTTCCTAAATAGTTGTGCTGACAAGCTGCCTCCTAAATTTTTATGTTCATATCAAGATTTATTCTGCTGCAAAATTTGGGTAAATGAATTTCTTATTACTGTTGGTAGTTAGAGCAGAAACTCATCATTATTCTAGGTGCTGAAAATAAAGAACTTTGAGAACTCATCGATATTTATCCTCATCCCTAAGGGAGCATCACAGCTGAAGATGAATGAATGTAGAAAGTTAAGTCGAAATAATGTAGAAGCTGCAAGATGAGAACTGATATGAAATGCTATCTTCTGGACCTCACATGGCTGTTGCACACATGGGTTCACAACAGTGTAGTTGCCACAGAAGAAACAATCAGTCCAATCCAGTGTTAACGGGGCAAAGCCTCATGGATTCTCTCATCTCAGGCTTACTGGTAGCTCCTGGGGAAGGGGGAGAGTCACTTTAATTTCAGAATGTGACCACTAGTAAGTCCTCCCCATTCTCCAGGAGATGACCCTTACGTCTAGAAGCAAACTGGACTACTGGAAGAACTAATAGAATTTGGTAGGAGGATACAAGGGATGGTATAACAATTGAGATGTAATATGAATAAATTAATAAAATATATTTTAAAGCAGTAAAAAAGTACATAAGTATCATGAGACAAGGAGCAGAAAGGCAGATTTTAGGGTGGGTTATGGGGGAAGCTTGAATGCATATGGAAAGGTACATACGAGCAAGGTGCGCTATATGTGTATATAAAATTTTCTAAGAATTTTTCAAGGTTCAGTGTATGTGTATATAAAATTTTCTAAGAATTTTTCAAGTAAGAAAATATCTAGCTCAAGTAAAAGCAAAAAAAAAAAAAAAACAAAAAAAAAAAAAACAAAAAAAAAAACATGTAATTGTAGAACCTAAAACCAGAAAAAGTAAAAGACGTGATGTAATAAAATTAACACTCAAAAGTGCTTAAGTGCTTAAAAGTCACATCACTACCACATACATAGCAGAGTCACATGAAGAGATTTTTTTGTTCTCATTCATCTGAAAATTTGTATTCATATAGCAAAGTTTTTGTTTTAATTTAATGTATATTTGTGTGTGTGGGTGCGTGTGTTGGTATGTATGTCTAAACTTATTTACTTCATCCCTCAATGGGCCTTAAAATATTTTTAAATGAATACCAAAGAGATAAAAAGAAGAAATAATTCATACATGTAGAAATGAACTTTTTAAAGAAAAGTCAAATTGTATTACAAAATAATAAAAAAAATTTAAAGTAATATTTAAAGATAATTTGAGATATAGAAGTTGGATCCACTTATTAATAACAAAGGCCTGTCAAAAATATCTTCTTTTTTTGTGTTCGTATCAGTGTGTTGATCTTGACCGTAAATAACTACTTCGCCTTACCAGTCATACACACATTTGTGCTGTTCTAGAGTTGCAAGATCTAAGTGGGTTGTCTTAGGAAGCACAGGGCTGCCTACCTTAACATTGGTACTAATAGGGAATGATATATGCTATGAAAGTTTACTGTTACATCTGAGACAAAAAAAAAAAAAACATTTTATGGCCTTTCATTTGGAAAATATATTTGATCTCCAAAACCTAATAATTAAGGGCTATTGAAGCACAGCTATTTATATATTTGCCTCCCTGACTATTGACTTCTGTTTTTATCTACTAATCAAAACATGTTACTGTGTTTAATCATATGATAACAACATAGGAAATGCAAACTTAACATATTTCAAAACTAAACTATTTAACATAATTTATAAAGATAATTTATTGACAAATTAATAAATTAAATATGAGTAAATCAGTTTAAAAACTATTCCTATGTATTTCACACATTTTTATTCTTTATTTTTACTAATTTTTCTTTTTTATTATAATTTATTCATATTATATCTTGATTGTTAGCCCCTCTGCTTGTATTTTCCCATTCACACCCTCCCTCCTTTATCCTCCCTATTCCCCTCACCTATACCTCTGACAGAACGGGAACTCCCCCACCATATGGCCACAGCATATCAGATTTCATCTGGACAGCCTGTGTCTCCTTCCTCTGTGTGCCCCTGGGCCTCCGCACTAAGGGAAAGTGATATGATGGAAGGCACCAGAGATCATGTCAGAGGCAGCCCCTACTCTCCCCACAACCTTGGAGAATGAGCTGTTCATTGGCTAGATCTGAACATGGGGTCTCTGTTTGCTGCATGTGTTGTCCTTAGTTGGTACAGCAGTTTGTGCAGGCCCCCCTGGATCAAGATCTTCTGGCTTTGATGGTCTCCTTGTGGAGCTTTTGAACCCTTGGGGGCCTTCCATTACTGTTCACTTTTATAGTACAAAGATGCAAGATATTCAACCTATACATGTTGTCTTTTTTAATTTTAATTTTAATTTATTTTTCCCTCATACATTACAATCAGACTGCAGTTTCTCCTATTTCTTCTCCTCCAATTTCCTCTCCCCCTTTCCACCCATTCACCCTTCCTCAGTTTCCCTTTAGTAAAGGGCAAGTCTCCCAGGGATATCAACCAAACATGACATAAAATTTGCAGTAAGAGTAGATGCCTTTCCTCATACTAATGGTGTACAAGCAACCCAATATGAGGAAAAGATTCCCAAAAGGAGGCAAGAGTCAAAGATAGCCCCTGCTCACAGTGTTAGTATTCAGCAAGAAGATGAAGTTGCATAACATATTTGCAAAGTCAGATGCATGCAGGCTCCTTGGTTATTGCTTGAGTCTCTGTGAACCCCTTTGTGATTCTAGGTTACTTGATTCTGGGGGTTTTGTTGTGGTGACTTTGTTTCCTTTGGATCCTGCAACTCTTGCACCCCCTACACACACACCTTAGAATTTCTGAACTCCCCCAAATGTTTGGCTGTGGGTGTCTGTGTCTGTTTCCATCAGTTGCTGGAAGAAACTTCCTGGGTGATGTTTATGCTAGAATCCTGTCCATGAGTATAGCAGAAAATCATTTTACTGACTTTTACCTCCCCTCCCTCCATCCCTTCCTATTTTCCTTTCATCTTTCCTTTAGTTCTTTCTGGTCCTGTTTAGTTTTATCATAGGTGTATGTGCGATTCATTTTCATCAGCAATTGGCTCCTTTCATGGCATGTGTCTCAAGTTGGACCAGTTATTAATTGTCCACTCCCCCAGTTTCTCCTCCACCTTTACCAGAGCACTTCTTGTAGGCAGGGAAAATTGTATGTGCATCAAAGGTTTTGAGAGTGGGTTGGTGTCCCAACAACTCCACTGGAGTCTTACACAGCATAACTGATTCAAGGATCCATATTCCCCCTTACTAGGAGTCTTATCTTGGGTCACCCTCACTATCTAAGATTTCTAGGAGGTTCCTGGGTTTCTTCCTCACCCCATGAATGTCCCCCAATTCCAGTCTTCTTTCCTAGTGCTGTCTTTTTCCATCTCCCCCACGTGGAATCCCACCTGTTCCTATCCCCATCTGTCCCAGTCCACCATGATATCTATTCTACTTCCTAGTTCTAGGAATATTCATGTGTTCCCTCTTGAGGTCTCCTTATGACTTAACCTCTTTGAGTCTGTGGATTGTAGCAAGAATATTACTTTACAGCTAATATCCACTTATAAATGATTATCTATCATGTTTTTCTTTCTTGGTTTGAATTACCTAACTCATAATAATTTTTCTAGTTCCATATATTTGCCTGTGAATTTCATGATGTTATTTTTTTTTTTCACAATTGAGTAACACTCTAAGGTGCAATGTGCCATATTTTCTTTAACCATTTTTCGGATGAGGGACATTTAGGTGGGTTTCAGTTTCTGGCTATTATGAATCAAGCTACTATGAGCAGTGTTGAGTAAGTGTTCTTGTGATAGCATGGAATAGCCTTTGGGCATATGACCTGGAGTAGTACAGCTGGGCCCTGAGGTAGGATGATTTCCAATTTTCTGAAACACTGCCACATAGATTTCTAAAGTAGCTGGACCAAATTCCAGCTATAGAGGAGGGCTCCCTTTGCTCCAAATCCTCCCCAGCATGAACTGTAATTTGTGGGTTTGATCTTAGACATTCTGACAGGTGTAAGATGGAATGTCAGAATCATTTTTATTTGCATTTCCATGGTGGCTAACAATGTTGCACATTTCTTCAAATGCTTCTCAGACATATGAGGATTTGAGTTTTCTGTGGGGTGATACATATGGATCTATTTCCATTCTTCTAACTGTTACATTCACTTAGTTCAGCATCATTGTTGAAGATGATTTGTTTTTACACTATGAGATTTTGTTTTCTTTATACAAACTCAGGTGTCCATAGGCATATGGATTTATTTCTGGTCTTCAGTTCAATTCCATTATCAATCAATCTGATTTTTTTTTTTTTTTTTTGCCAATACTATTTTTTTATTACTGTAACTTTATAGTGTAGCTTGAGATAATGAGTGTTTATACCTCTGGGTTATTTTTTGTACAGATTTGTTTTATCTATTCTGGATTTTTTGTTTCTCAATATGAAGTTGAATAACGTTCTTCCAAGGTCAGTAAAGAGTTGTGTTCAAATTTTGATGAGGATTGCATCGAATCTGTATATTGCTCTTGGTAAGATGATCACTTTTACTATGTTAATTCTAGTGTTCCATGGGCATGGGAGATCATTTTATCTTCTGTTATCTTCTTCAGTTTCTTTCTTCAGAGGCTTGAAATTTTTGTAATGTAGATCTTTTACTTCTTGTTTTAGAATTACCCAAGGCTTTATATATTGTTCAAGGCTATTGTGAAGAGTGCTGTTTCCCTGATAATTTTCAGTCCATTTGTTGTTTGTATATAGGAAGACACTCAATTTATTTATTTATTTTTGTTAATTATGTATCCAGCCACATTTTAAAAATAATTTTTTCTTTTTACTTTATTCACTTTAAGTTCTGATTGTAGCCCATTCACTCAGCTCCTCCAAGTCCCACCATCCCTACCTCATCTTACTTCCTGGTCCTCTACTGCTTAGAAAAGGGGAGTCTTTCTCCCCTATCATCTGACCCTAGCCTATCAAGTCTCATCTTGACTCCCTGCAACCTCTTCCTTTGTGGCCTGGAAAGGTCACCTTGCCAGGGGGAAGTGATTAAGGATTGGGCATTACAGTCCGTGTTGGAGGTAGCCCGTACTCCTCATATTTAGGGGCCCACAATGGAACTGTGTTGCCTACATCTGAGCAGGGTGTCTAGGTCTTCACCATGCATAATTCTTTATTGGTGCATCAGTCTATTCAGCACCCCACTCTGACCCCCACCCAGACTTGTTGGCACCACTGGTCCCCTTGTGGAGCTCCTGTCCCCTCCAGGTCCTTCAATCCTCCAGTTCTTCCACAATACTTCCTGGTCTCCACCCCAAAGCTTGACTGTGATTCTCACCATCTGCTTAGATCCCCTGCTTGATAGAGTCTTTCAGAAGCCTTCTATGGTAGGGTCCTGTCCTGCTCCTTTTCTTCAACTACTTCCAGCGTTTTTTCTATTTTCAGTTCTGAATGAGATTTAAGTCTCCTTCCTAGGGACATCCTTGTTATTCTGCTTCTTTAGGTCTGTGTATTGTACTGTGCTTATCCTGTATTGTGTGTCTAATATCTGCTTATAAGTAAGCATATACCATGTGTGTCTTTCTGGATCTGAGTTACCACACAAAGCCTGATCTTTTCTAGCTCCATTAATTTTACTGAAAATTTAAAGAGTTCCTTGTTTTTAATAGCCAAGTAGTATTCCATTGTGTAAAATGTATCATAGTTTCTTTATCCATTTCTCAGTTGAGGTACATTATGTTGCTTCCAAATTCTGGATATTACAAATATAGCTACTATGAATATAGCTGATCAAGTGTCCTTGTTATATGGTGGAGCATCTTTTGGGGACATACCAAGGAGTGGTATAGCTGTTTCTTGAGGCAGAGCTATCTCATACTAGCAATTTAATAGCACACCTGAAAGTTCTAGAATAAAAAGAAGCAAATTTGCCAAAGAGCAATAGACTACAGGTTATCATCATACTGAAATAAATAAATTAGAAGCAAAGAAAACAATTCAAAATAATCAATAAAACCAAGACATGGTTCTTTGAAAAAAATCAACTAGATAGATAAAGCCTTACCCACGCTAACTAAAAGGCAGAGGGAGAGTATACAAATCAACAAAATCAGAAATGAAAAGCAAGACATAATGACAGACACTGAAAGAAATCCAAAGAATAATTGGTTTTACTTCAGAAGTCTATATTCCACAAAATTTGAAAATCTAAATGAAATGAAACATTTTCTTGATAGATACCATTTACCAAAATTGAATCAACAGTAGGTAAAAAAATATAGTCCTATATATCCCAACGAAAGAGAAGCAGTCATCAAAAGTCTCCCATTCAACAAAACAAAACAAAAACAAAAACAAAAACAAAAAACCAGGGTCAGATGGCTTCAGTGCAGACTTATACCAGCCCTTCGAAAAAGAGCTAATACCAATTCTGTTCAAAGTATGCTACAAAACAGAAACAGGCACACCATTACCAAACTCATTCTGTGAAGTCACAGTCACCTTGATACTTAAACCACACAAAGATTCAACAAAGAAAGAGAGTTTCCTACCAGTTTCCCTTATGAACATTAATGCAAACATACTCAACAAAATACTCACAAACCAAATACAAAAACCTTGAATGGTAACAAATGACTTTACTTGGGAAACTCTCTGTTTTCTATAATTTATAGAGTGGTGAAGTAAGAGGAAAGAGAAAGACTGAAGCTGTGGTTATTAGAAACTTGGACTAAAATATGTCTTCACAAAAAGAAATCAATTAAGCAGTGAAGGGCAAAGGAACTAGGTGTGTGTAATGTGTTATTCAAAATGTCTTATAAGTTATAAATAAATAAATAAATAAGGAGAATAATGAGTTTGAAAAATGCCAAAGAGAAACAATTGAACAAATTAGTAAATACAAAATGCTGAACAAACCAGAGATGGATATTGCTAAATCCCAAAGAAACCTGAGCCAAGGCTAATTCAGTAACTGTAGGTCCCTCCCAGCACTTCTTACCCTGTCCTGTCAATTAAACTCCCCCAACCCAGGGGCTGGGATTCACTTCACCGCCCCCAGTGTCTCATTCTGCATATAAACCTGCCATATAATCATATTAATCATATGCTTTCTTTACCTTGGATTATCTTTTAGTCTGTTTTCAATCTCTCCTCTTCTTTTCTTGTTTCTGTCTTCTCTTCCTACCTCTCTGGCCCCCTCTCCTCTCATGGCCTCATTCAAACTGTATTTTTTCAGATGTCTCTGGGTGTACTTTCACTCCTATCTACAATGAAATCCTTTCTTCGTCCACACCTTAAAGAGATCATGTCCTCATTTTCCTTAAGAAGCTATCATGGAGTGGCCTGAGAAGTTATGAATGAATCTAAATAGCAAAAGTGAAAAAAATATATGCCTTAAATACCATAAAAGTAAACAAAATGGAAATAAAAGAAATTTAAATTTAAATTTACTAGACACTATTTACAGATTTAAGTTGGTATAAACTTTGATGATCTTGTAATAAATCATCAGGAAGCAAACAATACACAGAGATAATACACAGAAATAAAAGCTTCAAAAATCACCAGAACCGAACACAGCATAATGGCTTTAGCTGTAATCTTAGGATTTGAGAGATGGAGACATATGGATCAAACTCTAGTGTCAATTTTAGCTAAATAACAAGTGTGAAGAAAGACAGATCTACATGAAACCCTTAAGAGCTTAGTTGTTTAGGGGTTAAGATTTTTTAAGTCTAGATAAATGTTTTAAGTTTATAAAGATAGGACATGATAAATATTGATTTACATTCAGAATTTTAGATGCACCAAGATAGGAAAGATGTTTTCTTCAAGGTTGCCAAATACAAACAGCCAAAACCCTGTCATTGTAACATTTATATAATTTCTGATTGTTTCATGGTTCTTCCTGCTGTAGATAATTTATTGTATATATGTAAAAAAATATAAATGTATATGTAAAACAATTTAAAAACATAAAATACCAAGTTGAAAAATGAGAAATATACAATAGTTAAGAATAAAATGAATATCTAAAACGTCAAATAAAAATGATATAGACAATAAATAAATAAATAAAAAGATAGATGATAAATAGACAGATAGATAGATGATAGATAGTACATATAATATATGAACTTGGTTACATACAGAAACAAATCCATATACCCAAGGACACAGGAGCTAGATAGACCTAAGATGAATAATGCAAACAGAGTACCTTATGAAGTAAATGACTTAAAAAAAAACTAAGTCAGACATAATGTAATTAAATTCTAGAAGACCAAAGAAAAATCATTAAAGAAACAGCATTTAAAGAAGAGCTTTGGAGTACAGAGTGGAATTCTCAGGAATCTGAAAATGAATACTACCACAAAACAGCAAACAAGAACACTGTCACAGACTGTCCTAGTCAGGTACAGGTCTTTGGGGTAGGGAGTTCTCAAAGCGTCCAGGGGCAAAAGATAGGCCAGTGACTAGCAGAGACAAACTCAGAGGTGTTGTTTGAATCTGAGTGTATTTTTTAGACAAGTGAGCTATGTTTTTATATATTTATGAAATGGGGGGTTTTTGTGGTTACACATTTTTTTCATACAAATCAAAATCCAGGAAGTAGAGTAGTAATGTTGTTATCAATCTTGAACAATCATTCATAAGTCATTAGATTGGTATCAGTGCATGTGCCCTCTTTATCAAAGGTCAATGTTCTCTCATCATGTTAAACATCTGTGAGTAATGACAGTTTTTTTTGTTTTGTTTTTTGTTTGTTTGTTTTTGCTCTTCTGCCACTGTCTGGAGCCTTCTTAAACACTTTATTTGTACGTCATAATATGAGCTATGATTAATTTTTAGCTGTGTTTTTATTAACAGGTGGAATGGAACTTAATGGAAAACTTGCCTGAATGACCCTTGGCTATAGTTTCAAGTTCAGGGTCTCCTAGCAACACAGTTATATTTGAAAAGTTCTTGATTAGAAAATAAAAACAAAGGCAGAAACAGTCAGGATGTTCTAAAAGAATGAGAAAAAGAAGAGCTGTAATCGGTTATTCTAGGCAGGGCCATCAGACCCATTTCCAGGAGGCTGTCTCTTGGGTAGAGGTCATCATCTCGGGCTCCATAGTCACACAGACTCCACTGGAGGGGTCATGACAGAAAACCAAGGAAGGTCCAAAGACACACCCTTCTCCAGGTCAAAAGGCCATATTAACACAGGGGAGACTGAAAGCTATTCATGAAATATAAGCTGAAGAACAGAACTACAACAAAATCTATACAGGAAAGATTCAGAGAAGTTTATAAAAACCCAGAAAAATAGTTGAATGGATTTGAGAGATTTCATGCATAAATACACTATATTATAGGAAAGAGTTGACTTTTCTCTTAATTATTTTAATAGTAGTGTATGTTATAAAATGCTGACATATTGCCTATGCAATTTAAACTTTAATACTAATTCTTGTAGTAGTTAATATTAAGGCAATTGCTATTGTTAGGAATTCAAACATGGAAAACATTGTCATATTACCCTTGTATACTAACAAGTTAAATGCTTATAAAATAGTCATAATAAAAATAATAAAATAAATTCAGAATTAATAGCAGTAAAACTTCAGAGATTTTTTTTAAGTTAAACATTAAAAATGTACTTGATCAGACTAAAAGAAGGAAAGAAAAAGTAGAGTAATGATAATAGTATAATAAGTAAATGATAAATAGTTATATGTAGAAAAGTAGTATATATATATATATATATATATATATGTCATATGACTGAATTATATCATACATTATTAATCTAATCATTAATTCTAATTCAACTAAATATTCAAATGGCCATACAAAATTGTAGAAAACATAACAGCTTATATATATATATAATCCTTCCTTTTGAAGAAATGATTTTAAAATATAAAGACACAAATACTTTGGGGAAAAATGACTTTCAATGCATTCCATGAGGGCAGAACACACTAGCAAATGACAGTGGCCATGTTACCATCAGATGCAGTCAGCTTCAGCTTAAACCACATTCCAATAAATGAAGAGAATATATAATAGAGTTGAAGCAAAAAACTCTTGAAGACCATGCAACTATATCAGAAACCAAATCCTCACTCAGAATTTAAAAGATTAATGTATCTGCTGATCTCATTGTCATTATGTGAAACACACTGGGAAACTTTATTTAATCCTCATTGTGAATTTAACAGATTAATGTGTCTGACATTCTGACTGTCATTATGTTAAATGCATGTGAAAGCTTAACTTCTTTTGTTTATATGTTTGTTTTAGGTTTTAGTATTTTCTGTGTTCAGGTGTCTGTTTGTGTGTTGTGTGCATGCCTGGCGACTTTGAAGGCCAGAAGGTTATGTGGGTTTCTCTGGACCTAGAGTTACAGAAGGTGGTGAGGTAACATATGGTTTGATCTGGAAACCGATTCCAGGTCATTCAGAACAGTATTTTTAAGCCATCATTCTGGCCCCAGATGTTTGTTTTAGAAATATAACACTTTTACATACTAATGTTACAAGAGATGAATCAACAGTAATGGTTAATGACCGCAACTAAAGAAGTGTTTGAACTGCCTATTTTCTTACAAAGCAACGGAGAGAACAAAGATTAGAGACTGTTGGTAGTTGATGTGGTAGCCTAGAATCTAGAGTCTATTATATTTCTCATCACAAAGTAATTTGAGATATATTTAATAAGGAAGATAGAGTAAACTATATACATGAACTCTAACATCTTCAGTGATAAACCATTTACTCTCAATTTTATTAGGTATACTCTCATCACATTGTAATAAACTTGTTATTCTGAAAACTACAAGTGTTACTAACTCCGTTTTCAACTATAAAATGGCTTCTTTGAATGAATAGAAATTAAGTAAATATATTTTTGTGTGCAAAGAACTATAGGCAAATAAAGAATGATAAGAACAAAATAAATAACTTCTCCATTGAAGAATACTAAAATTAGTTATTCAATACCAAATGGTCAGCCCTAATAACATATATAAAAGTGTAAAGGTAACATTGTGCAAAGTAGGATGTGTTCAGGAATGAATGAATATATGTATGTGTATATATATATATATATATATATATATATACATACACACACGCACACATATATATTCAATCAGTGAAAAAAGAAGCCATGAATTTTTAAAAATGGGGTGGTCAGAAGAAAGAGAAGAGAGAAATGGTGTAATTATATTATAATAATATTTAAAGAAGTAAAAATTGAATATAAAACAAGCAAATTTATGCAATGGTATATGTTTATGAGATTCCAGCCTGATATTTTAAAAGTATGACTGCAAATGACCAGATATTTAATCGTAAGAACTACTGGAGACATGTGGTTTTAGAAGTGCTAAAGACATCTTTACCATATACCTTCAAAAAGGAGACTGTTTTCTCTATATAGTTTTTCCATTATTGAGAAAGTATATATGTATTAGTTGTTTTACCAGAACACATAGTCTATATAATTTAAACTTTAATACTGTTTATTGTATTAAACCTTAATGTAAATGTTATTAATAGAGATTAAACCACAAAAATGTTGACAAATATATTTTGTACACATTATATTTATGTAAAAGTTTTATTTCTCAACTGAAACTGTTATAAATAAATTATTTTTTTATACCATCTCTATCGGATGGTTCAAACTATGGATGAGTAAAATGATAAAGCCATTACAGGAATTTAAGTGGAACATTAAAATTTACAGAATCAGCCTAAATGAAGCAAAGAAAGAAGATAAATAATAATGAAAAGTAAGTAAATGAGCTTAGACAGAAATATGGTAAACATAAGAGCTGGAACAACAGTCTGCTTTTGAATAGTGCAGATTATCTAGCTCTACTGTACACTTAAATGCTTTTGCTCTCCCATCCCTATGGGGCACCAAAATGCTCATGCAGATTTTTAAATGCCTCATTAGCTAATGTTTTTCTTCATTATGATAGTCTTTTTTGTATAATACCTTTTTGATGACTCAGCAGAGCACAGATTTTTTTTTTTTTTTTTTCTGTTGTTGATAAAGCTGTCTCGAAAAAGGGATATTGGAATTTAACTAAGCTTTAAAAGCACCTTATCCTAAGTGGAAATCACATAAGGGCTTTTTTTTTTTTTTTTTTTTTTTTTTTTTTTTTTACTTCTTCTTTCATCCTTTCATTGCTTCAAATCTTTTCCATTAGCTACATATTAAACAAAATTATTATATTTATTTTTTAGTTGATAGTAGAAAGAACAATAAGCCAACCTTCATACAATTTTAAAACGTATTTTAGGTGAAAGACTCCCAATAAAGAAAACCATATGTAAGGGTGAATGCACATTCCTGTCGTTTGTGTGCATGCCTATGTGTGTTTGTGTGTGTGTGTGTGTGTGTGTGTGTGTGTATTAGTGTGATCAATGTGCATATAAGCAATGCTTGTATGACTGTGTGAGTCTCTGTGTGCCAGTGTGTGTGTGTGCGCGTGGGTATGTGTGTGTGTGCAGTAAAATTTCAGTGAACGAATCTATGAGGACTAGAGTGAGGATAAGAGACTAGGAAGAACTAAGGATAATAAAGAGATGGGTAAGGCTGCTGAGTCCTTTTATGGGGGAGCTATGAAGAACTTCAAGGAGTACCATTTGGAAAAATATGATGGGAAAGAGTAGATCTGAGAGAATAGTTTTCTGGTGAAGAAAATGTCAAGGGTACAGATCTGTGTGATATAGAAACATGCTTGAGGAACTGAATACAAGTTGAGCTAAGATGAGGAACGAATGTAGTGTGAAGAGCAGTCAGAGATTAATTTGTAAAGGTCATGAAAGCCAGTTCATACAGGATATTGTAGGAGAGGAAGCTGCATTTAAGAGCTCTAAGAAGCTGTATCAGACTGTCGTGTTTTAAAAGGATCACCCTGGATAAGGAGCTGAGTAGAACTCTGAAACAGGAGACCATGCTCTCCAGGCTGCATCTAGAAGGAAGAAGAGACAGTGTTTGATGATGTATTCAGGTGGTAGAAACAGGAAAGTCAGAAGCCGTCATGTTTGAAATGAGAATCTCAGTGAATAATGGCGCCAGTCCCTATAGGACAAAAGTCACGAAGGAGACTTGGCTGGGTCAGGGACGTCTAGAGGAGAAAGAGGCATTTAGGGACATCATTCTTGAATTTTACATTAGATATCCAATGAAAATAGGGCAAGAGGTAAAACTAAGTAGAACACATTGATTTTGAGCTTGGGAAAGGGTCATAGCTGGAGAAATAAATCCACTTGTCATCTACAGCTTTGTTGTGTCACTTGGGAAATATGAGTCGGAACTAGGAAAGGGCATTGAGTCACAATAAAACCTTTTAGAAAACAATTACTCAAAGAATTATACTTTTTAAATCATGTGAGATCAAATAAGCCATCCGATGTGATTGAACTAATGTTTATTACTGTGTAAATGACAATAATATTTGTCACTCAAATATGTTTATTATTTACAAAGTTATTTTTTAAACAGTCTTATAAAGATGGAGTGAAATAGTTTTCAGATTCCATGGTTGGAATCTGTCAAAGAAGGATATAGTTGAAACCCCACAGGTAATCCAATTGCAAGGCTATGTATAAGTGAAATCTGCAACAAATAAACAATGTTTTTCAGATATCTTAGGGACATTGCACACAGAAACACAATAACTATGACTGTAGACCCAAGACTTTCACAAAGGCAGCAATAACAAACAAACAGACAACCCAGAATGAGTGCAATAGAACTCAGTCTCATTCATAGCTGGGGAGCGATTGGCAATTGATGGTGGCAGTACTGAGGAGAATCTATTTTTCTCAGGGTTACTGTGGACTAATGAGAGGCTACTTAGACCCCATTAGACAGCTGTACATGTATAACAATTGAAGCAGAAAACGGTGAGGTTGGCATTATACAGAGATGTAAAATATTCATGCAATGAGAGGCCATTCTCTGAAGACTCTTGCTATTTCATAGAAAGCTTGATTTGGAAGGCCTTTTTGTCAAATATCCAAAATCATTAAAATGAAGCAATCACACATATGTTTGCAACACATTACTTACTGTTGGCATTGATCTGAGCTACTATGCATTCAAATGCTAATTGCTTGCCCCATGCCCCAAGGTCCTTACTGTCTTACAAGCAAATTTTCACATATCCAAAATGATGTGTGGACATTTCCTCCCAAATTATCCCTTATTAGCTAAATAAAGTTGCCTACAACCTGGACCAGGCAGAAGAGAGGTATGTGTAGCCATGTTTCAAGGATTTTGGTGTGGCAGAAAGAACACCAAGAGGAGAGAGGAAGGTGGAAGAAAGAGCAGGTCACCGTGGCTTGGCATACAGGAGCACATGGCCAAGAGCAGCTTGTTCTGAGGACTACCCTGATGGATCTACAGCAGCCCGATTGGAACATGTGTAACCATTTATGGGGGTTTTGGCTGGAAAGTAGACAAGATGGCTTAGAGGGTTAATATTTACCCAGACCCAGTGTACTAAGGCTTTTAAAAATCTAACAGGTTGATACGTCTTTTATTTATAAAATAGAGGGTTAAGGAATAACAGCTACTGAGTTAACAAGCAGCATTATTAATGTTGAGAAAATAATTAATTCCTTTCACATATGTATCAATAAATATAGGCATCAATATTAAATATTAATAATTATACAATACATTAATTTCAAAAGCAGTGTGATCCATAGCAACATGGAAAGCTTTCCCTCTCCATATCTTTTTTTTTTTTTTCTGAAAAACACAGGTTCAAAATTTATTTTTCTTATGAACTCAAATGGAGGGTCAGTCAGTGTTTGGATGTATTTGTTTGTTTGGGTTTCTTTTTTTTTTTTTTTTAACCAGAAGCAATTTTAAAATGTTTCTTAAAGCCTTATGTTTCCTTTCACTCCCAGTATCTACTGATTTAGAATCAATTTTTTAATTCTAGTTATTTTATCCATATATGTAATATACTGAAGCACATACTGAAATAAGTATTATAGAATAAACAAATACATAATAATGAACGTACTAGGCTTACAAGGGAATTACTTAATAAAACATTTTAAAATGCCATATTCTGCACGTCTCTGAGGTTTTTGCAGACCTTATCTAACTATCTTACTTTATCTTCCTATAGAATTATATCTATCTGCTATAGTTAAGATGTATACTCTTATGATAAAAGTATACTAGTAATTGACATGACCATGATTTGATTAACTAACAATTGACTTGTATAACTTATTTATCCTAAACAGTCTGCAATAGCAGTTTCAAATACTGGAAATAAAATTTGTATTATAGTTGAGTTATATGATAAAAATACCTCATATTATAGTGTATGTATGTATGTATGTATATATATATATATATATATATGTATATATATATATATATATATATATATATAGTGTGTGTGTGTGTGTGTGTGAAGAATATTCTTACATTTGAATTCTACACCACTGTGTCTAGAATAAAACTTATTTTACATCTATATACAAAAATCTTATACCACTAAATTAAAAATAACCTTGTGAATAGACTCACTAATCTACTTTTTGTTCTATTTTCCCTATATATTTCTATATTCCCCCTTTTTCTTTTTCAACCCCTATCTCCAAACCTAAGAATATAAGATAAGGGAAAAGAGAGACATCACTTAGTCTAACCTTGTTTTCTCTCTAAATAAGACCAAAATTTACTTGTAACTAACTCCCATTATTAATAACCTTTATAGGAAAAGAAAACAACCAAAAGACTCCCTTCATTGGAAGTGGAGCATCATTCTTTAAGGTTTCTTCTGGCTGATTTTAGATGAATTATACCTTTGTAGAGTCCCAAATAAAATCTGGGAAATGGTTAAACAAGATAGGAATAGCATGTGTGGTCCAGTTTCTAAATGTTGAGAAATTCCAGGCTTAATTAGTGCCCTGTGTTGGACAGTCTGAAATGCTGGAACAATTGGGATTGGAAGCTTTCTTTGAAAGTGTCTTGAGACTGTCTTGTTCTGATGAGGAACAGCAACTGAAGCACTTGGTGCTGAATCATGAAGGATGCAGGATGCCAGTGTCCAATCTGCTGAGAGGAATGCATCCTGTCAGGTCTGATCCAGTTTCAGTGTCTGGTTCTTTGTTCTGAAAGCCTTTAATCTCTCACATGCATTATACAGTCCTAAAGTTATGAGTGTATGATGTCTGTGTGTGATGCACAGAAAAATTAAGGCTGGTTCTCTGTTCTTTGTATAAGCAGAAAAAAAAAAACACATCTGTAAATCTTCATTCATGCCATATGAAGAATCTAATAGTAATTCATAGGGATTCTGTACCCAACAAGAAGCATTATCTATGCCTAGACATTCAGAACTATTCCCATATTGTAGAATTAGCAATATAAATTACCTGCATGTTCTGCAGTTTAAATTCTTTACATCCCAATTGCATCCACCTCCCTCATTCCCTCCCAATGCACCCTCCCTCCGCCATACCCTCACACTCCATCCCATAGTCCTTAGAAAGGGGAGCCCAGCTCCCCTAACATCTGACTTCAGTCGATCAAGTCTTATGTGAACTACCTGTAACCTCTTCCTCTTGAGCCTGGCAAGGCCATCCTGTCATGGGCAGGTGATCTAAGTCTGGTGGCCAGAGTGCATGTTGATTTGCATACTCTCCCTCTGTCTTTTACTTAGTTTGGCTAAAAGTTTGTCAATCTTGTTGATTTTCTCTAAGAATCAGATCTAGATTTCTTTGATTCTTTGCTTCCAATTTATTGACTTCAGCATTTAGTTTGATGATTTCGAGCCATCTACTCCTCTTGGGTATGTCTGCTTCTTTTTATTCTAGAACTTTCAGGTGTGCTGTTAAGTTGCTAGTATGTGATCTCTCCAGTTTCTTTGTAAAGACACTTAATGCTATGAACTTTCCTCTTTGCTCAGCTTTCATGTGTCCCATAAATTTGAGTATGTGTGCCTTCAGTTTCATTGGATTCTAGGAAGTTTTTAATTTCCCTTATTTTGTCCTCACTCAGATGTCATTGAGTAGGGAGTTGTTCAGTTTCCATGTGTTTTTAGGCTTTCGGTTGTTTCTTTTGTCATCGAATTCCATCTTTAATCCATGGTGGTCTAATAACATGAAAGGGATTATTTAAATTTTCTTATATCTGTTGCGGGTTGCTTTGTGATGAAGTATCTGCTCAGTTTTGGAGAAGGTTCCATGAGGTGCTGAAAAGAAGGTGTATTCTTTTGTGGTTGGGTGAAAATTTCTAAAATTATCTGTTAGGTCTGTTTCATGCTGTCTATTAGTTTCTTTGTTTCTCCATTTAGTTTCTGTTTTGATAATCTGTCTATAGATGAGAGTAGGGTGCTAAAGTCTCCCAATATTAATATGTGGGGTTCAGTGTGTGATTTTAGGTTTAGTAACGTCTCCTTTACTAATGTGGTGATTCTCCTGCATTTGGTGCATAGATATTCAGAATTGAGACATCATCCTGGCATATTTTTCCTTTGATGAGGATGTAGTGACTGTTCCCATCTCTTTTGATTAGTTTTGGTTGAAAGTCTATTTTATCAGATACTAGAAAGGCTGCTCCAGCTTGCTCCTTTGTCTATTTTCCAATGCCTATTTTTATTGCTGAGGTGTGTTTCTTGTATGCAGCAGAATGATGGATCCTGTTTTGACATCCATTCTGTCAGCCTGTGTCTTTTTACTGGGTAGTTGAGGCCATTGATGTTAAGAGATAGTAATGACCAGTGGTTGTTACCTCCTTTTGTTTTGATGTTGGTGGTGGTAGAGTATGCGTGTTTCCGTATTTTGGATTTGTGGATATGGAGTTACTTTCTCCTGTGTTTTTCTGGGTGTAGTTAGCCTTCTTGAGTTGAAGTTTTCCTTCTAGTACCTTCTGTAGGGCTTTATTTGTGGTTATGTACTGATTAAACATGGTTTTGTCATGGAATATCTTGTTTTTGTCTTTTATGGTGATTGAAAGTTTTGCTGAGTATAGTAGTTTGGGTTGGCATCTGCGGTCTCTTAATATTTGCATGTCTTCTGTACCGGGTCTTATAGCTTTCATGGTCTCTGTTGAGAAGTCAGGTGTAATTCTGATTGGTTTGCCTTTGTACGTGACTTGACCTTTTTCTCTTGCAGCTTTTAATATTCTATCTTTGTTCTGTGCATTTGATGTTTCGATTAATATGTGGCAGGAAGATTTTCTTTTCTTTTCCAATCTATTTGGAGTTCTATAGGCTTCTTGTATTTTAACGGGCATTTCTTTCTTCAGGTTGGGGAAGTTTTTGTCTACGATTTTCTTGAAAATGTTCAGAGCCTTGGGGCTTGGTGTCTTCTCCTTCTTCTATTCCTATTATTCTTAGATTTGGTCTTTTTGTAGTGTCCCAGATGTCTTGGGTGTTTTGTGTCAGGAACTTTTTAGGTTTATCATTTTCTTTAATTGATGATTCAATAACTTTAATCATATCTTCCACACTTGAGATTCTGTCTTCCATCTCTTGTACTTGGTTTGAATGGCAAGTGTCCATCATTCCCGTTCTCTTTCCTATGTTTCCCAACTCTAATATTGCCTCAGCTTGTGTTTTCATTGTTGCTTCTAATTTCCTCTTTAAGTCTTGAATAGTCTTGTTCACTTCTTTCTCCAATTTCATTTAATTTTCCTATAACTCTTTATAGGAGTTATTCTATTTCTTCATCTGTTTGGATGTATTTTCCTGTAATTCATCATAGAATTTATTCAATTCCATCATCCGTATGATTGTATTTTCTGTGTTTCTTTGAGTGATTTCTTTCTTTCTTTCAAAGCTTCTATCATTTTTGTCACCTCAGATATAAAGTCTTCTCCTTGTGCTATGTGGGTGTTCATATCTCTAGAGCTTGCTGTGTTAGGATCACTGGTTTCTGGTGTTGCTATATGGCTCTGAGTTTTGTTTCCAGTCTTCTTGAACTATTCCCTAGGCATCTTGTTATCTCTGGTGTTATCAGGCCCAGAGGTTACTACAATGAGGTCACTGTTTGTGTCTCACATTTGCCAGGCAGAATGGGAGCAAGTAAAGAGAGCTCCAAGCCAAAGGTTGCTTTCTAGGGCTCCCCAGATGCCTCCTCAGGATATTGGACAGTGGTTGTGAGAGCCTGCACCCAGCTCTGCTCATCTGGGTTCCATGACTTTATCCCAGTTGGGTCAGGCTGGAGAGGAGTAGGCTGATAGATTTCCAAGCTTAAAATCACTCAGGCTCCCTATATTCCTTTTCAAGATGGCAAGGCTCTCTCTGTCTGCTTTGTTCCAAATGGGATAATTCAGGAAGCAGCTAGGAGACTGTGAGAGATTCAACCTTGAAGCTTCTTTGGTGCTCCACAGACCTTTTGGAAATGGCAGCAAATGTGAGTCTTGGTCTGTGCTTGACTCAGCTATGTCTATCTGCTCTGTATCCCAGATAGGTCAGGCTGGTAAACAGCTCTGGGGCTGAGGGGTACCAGAGCCCAAAGCTGCTAGTGTGCTCTACAGGCCTTCTTGAGATGACAGGGCTCTGCTTATCTTCTCTCTGCCCCAGCTGGGCTAGGCTGGTAAGCAGCTGGCCAGTGGAGAGAGATTTGATCTCCAAGCTGCTCACAAAAAAAGCAGCGGACACGGTGTGTGGCGTGCACAAGTCTCTGCTGTGTGTGTCTGCTTTGTGACCTAGTTGGATCAGGCCATTTGACTGCAGGTGGGTGGAGTGAGATCAGAGCCAAAAGTTGCTAGTAGGAAAGCAGCTCATGACGACTGTTTCCAGAGCAAATCTCTGCTCAGCCTGTTTGCTTTGTGTCTTAGCTTTGTCAGAGCAGTGTGCTTCAGCAGTGGGTAGAGATGGACCCAGGCCCGAAGTTGTTCACAGGATAGTGGCTAATGCAGATTGTGGCGCACACTGGTCTCTGCTCAGCCTGTTTGCTTTAGGTCTTTGCTGTGTCTGAACAGTAGGCTTCAGGCGGGTGGTTGGAAACAGATCAAGGTTCGAAGTTGCTCATACGGTGGCACCTAATGCCACTTCGGCTACAGCCTGGATTCTGCTCTGCAGGTATTCTCCTTGTCATAGATGGGCGTGGCTTGTAAGCAGCGGGGGCGGGGGGGTGTTGTGAGAAATTAGAACTCCAAGACTCTCAGAAGCTCCACAGGCCATCTTGAGATGGCAGGGCTATGCTTATCTGTTCTGTAACCCAGTAAGGCTAGGCTTGTAAGCAGCTGGGGGGCTGAGAGAGATCAGAGATCAAAACTGCTTGGGTGCCCCACACTCTTTCTTGGGAGGCAGCGATTGTGGATTGTGCCTGCAGTCAAGACTCAGCCTCAGTCTGCTCCCTGTCCTGGATCCAGCAAGCAGGAGATGGGTGTTGAGAGACCAGAGCTGCAAGGATATTCCATAGTCCTTCCCAAGATGGCAGTTAATGTGAGCATTCACCCAGGGTTTTCCTGTGGGTTAGCTGAGTGGCCAAGGGTCGGACCCACCTGTGCCCCCCAAAATGTAAATCCCTCTCACCTGGGAATCAGCAGCACTGGTGTTTTGTAGCTCTCAGATTGATCTTTAGGTCACTATGCAGTTCTAGTTTTCCTGCTAACCAGATGCAGTGTGCAGTCTGTGCTGCCATCTTGAATCCCTCCTCTCCACATCTTTTAAACAATTGACAACACAGTATATTAGTGCATTGGTATATAGTTCTGTTCAAAACAACAAAATAAGGCATGTTCTTCAAAATATTTGTTAAGTATTACTTTATGTGTATGAACATATGTGTGTATGTATGTATGTATGTATGCATGTATATGTGTGTATTTGTATGTATGTACATGACATGTCTGCAGAGCCAGAAAAGGACAAAGATTCTATGGAACTGCAGTTGAAAGTGGATATGGGCAAACATGTGGTTGTTTAGAACAGATTCAGAGTCCTCTTTAAGAGCAAATAGTACTCTTAACTGTTGTCTCATCTCTCCAGACTGCTAATAATTACTTTCTAAATTTGGATTATAGTTTTGAGGACAGAGGTAGTGACTGGAAGTGGATAGAGGAGAGTTTTGGATAATAGTAATATTTTCTTCATTGTATGATAGTGTTCTGTTTTGTGATAATCTATTACACATTTTAATTGTATTTAATGATTTTATCATTTATGTTACATCTCAAATTTTAACTTTAATAATTCTGAAATCTTTCTAACAACTTAATAATTTCCAAATCACTAATAATTTCCAAATCTGTTCAGGCATTCTGGTGTATCTTGTTATCACAACACTTGGAGAGTAGCGGAGGTGGAATCATTATTTTCACTAATGAGACTCTATCCCAAAGCCAAGGTTGGGGTATCATTCAATGCTAGAGCACTTGCCTAACATGTGCAGGGCTCTGAATTTTACCCACTCTTCTGATGGGGGAGGTTCCTCAGGATAAGTATCTCTGTCTTTCCTGCTAGCCTGTAACACAACTCTGTTGACTTTTGCGTGTCTACCTATCCCTGCTTCAGTTCATTATTCTAACCCTGAGATTTTATTTTCCCATGTAGACTAATCAAAATTTGTAGTAATTATTCTACATGTTTTCTTTAAATTCACCTGTTAGACTAACATTTCTTTCCTTATTTATTTTAGTTTCATTGAAGATAGATGTTATGGGTAAATTTAACAGTATTGTCTAATAATTGGCTCACGTAGAGCACCACTTGTTATTGTTATTTTACCAGTAAGACTTAATAATTTTTATTATTAGGCCTATTATTATTATTACAACAATATTTTTTTAACCTTCTAGCAATCAATCAAGATGTAGATACTTGTTACATTTTTAAATAGTCTTAATTAACCTGGGGCAAGGCACACATTAATCTCCTAAACTACTTCCCATACCTGCCCCAATCCCATGCCATCTGCATCTAATAATTTCTACCAGGCTACATCCTATCCATAATCCCAAATACTTGCTAATGCTCTTCATCTGGGCCAAATACTCCATCCATGTCAGCCATGCACTTCTCTTACATCTAACCCATGGTGACCTTTTCCTCAGCTCTTCTCTGGTCTCCTTCCCTCCCAAGATTCTCTCTGTCTTCCAAAGCCTGGGAACCTTAAACACACTTATCTCATTTGAGCCGCCCAGGTGTGATGGCATTTTATTAATTAGCATCAAATTACATTAGAGGAAGGCCCCACAAATATTCTTTGTTATACAAAATATCCTATTTACAGTTCCCCCTCCCTTTACTTCTAGTTCCTCCCTAGCTCACCTTCTTTCCAGATACACTCCCTGTATGTCTCTGTTTAGAAAAGAGCATGTTTCTAAGAGGTAACAACCAAATATGACAAAACAAAATATTATAAGATTAAAAAAAAACAAAAACCCATCTCATCTAGACTGGACCAGGAAACTCAGCAAAAGGAATAGAGCCCTACGTTCAGGCAGAAAAGTCAAAGATCCACTTGTTGATGCATTCAGAAGTCCCCAAAAAATGCTAAGTTGCAAATTATAATATATATGCAGAGGACTAGGCATAGACCCATGCAGGCCCTGTGCTTGTTACTTCAGTCTTTGTGAACTCATGTGAGTATTGCTCAGTTGGTTGAGAAAGTCTCATTCTTTGGTGTTCTCAACACTCTATATGGATCCTCCTTTTTTTCTGCAGACTTCCCTGAGATCTTAGAGGAGGTATTTGCTTCTCTAATTTTACTCACTGTGTTCCCATCGGCTGTAGGAGGATGCTGCTCTAATGATGACTGCATAATGCATTGAATTAGAGGTATAGCAGAATATCATTAGGGGTTATTTAATTCTTAATAAAACAAACAAACCAAAGCAAACCAGTAGTCTTTAGTTTTAACCTAGAACTCTAAGATGTCTAATCTCTGCTTTTTTATTACCCAAGCAGTGTCAGGTTTCGATTCCATCTTGGATATTTGGCTTAACGTCAAATCAGACATTGCTTGGCTACAAACACAGCTTTTGTGCATTTATTGCAACTAGCATATCCTATAGGCAAGACAATTTGTAGGTCCAAGGTTTTGTGTTTGGAGGAGGAGTTACATTTCTTTAGTCATAGCCTGTAGCATACTTTCTGGAATCAAACATGCTAGAGCATAGCACTGAAGGCTCCCTGTAGGCACCACTTCAACTTCTCCATGTCCTATGAGTTGTGTGGGTGTTATCTTAAGCAGTAGGGTACCTCTTTGCAGAGCCCAACCCATTGTCTTGGCTTGGTAGGTTGAGAATTTCCACATGACCCCATTGAGCAAGAACTAAGTTGAAGGCAACTCATTCCCTGGTTCAGAAAGTCAATTTTGGTCATACAATCTCCCCATGTACATACATATATATCATATGTACTATATATAATAACATTTCCACTGAACTAGATTTCCATACCATCCCTCAAAGGCCCAATCAATTTCAGCTATCATTACTTACCTTTCCTTCCCCAACCCTATCTTCTCTCCCATGCTCAACCCGATCTTCCATTCCCTAACACCCCCAGTTGACACCTGAATATATTCTATTTCTCCATTCCAGGGAGATTCGTGTGTACCTCCCCTGTCTCCTTCCCTATATCTCACCTCTCCAGGGTTACAGTTTTTAGCTTGATTATCATCTATTTAACAGCTAATATCCATATATAAGTGGAGACATGCCGTATTTATCTTTCTGAGTGAAGAAGATTTTACTAATTTTACTTATTTGTCTGTACATTTCATGGTGTTATATTTTTTGGTTCTTTGTTTGTTGTTTGTTATTTTAATAGCTGAGAGATACTCCATTGTTTAAATGTGCCATGTTTCAGTCATCCCTTCTTCTGTTGACAGACAACTAGGTAATTTCCAATTGCTGGCTGTTATAAACAGAGGAGTGATTGTTATAGTTGTGTAAGTGTCCCTGTGGTAGAATAAAACATGCCCAAAAGTTCTATAGCTGGATCATGAAGTGGATCTATTCGTAACTTTCTGAGGAACAATATTGGTTTTCATAGTGGATGGAGCAGTTGTCACTATCTCTAGCAATGGAGAAGTGTTCCCCTTGATCCACATACATGACAGCATGAACTATCACTGTCTTATTGATCTTAGCTATTCTAGCAGGTATAACATGAATCTTGTAGTAGTTTTGATTTACTCCCTGATAGCTAAAACTATTGAGCATTTCTTTAAATGTTGCTCAGCTATTATAGTTTCCTCTACAGAGAATTTTCTATACAGATCAATGCCCCATTTTTAGTTAGAGTATATGTTTTTAATATCATGTTTCCTAGTTCTTTATATATTTTGTATATTAGTCATCTATCAGATGTAGAATTAGTAAAAACTTTTTCACATTCTGTATGGTGCTGGTTTGTCAATTTGACAGTGTCCTTGTACTTACAGAAACTTTTCAGTTTCATGAAGTCCTAATAATTTATTGTTGATCTTCATACATGTGTTATTGGTGTCTTTTTCAGGAAGACTTCTCTTATACCAATAAGTTCAAGGTTTTCCTTGCCTTAACTTCTATCAGGTTTTCTGTACCTGGCTTTATCTTGAGGTCTTTGATATTTTCACTCTTCTATGTACAGACACACATTTTGGCCTGCATCATTCATTTAAGATGATTTTTTTATTCTAGTGTATACTTCTGGCTTCTCTATCAAATCTAAAGTGTTCATATGTGTCTGGGTCTATGTCTGTCTTCAATTTGATTCCATTAATCAATATGTCTGTTTTTGTGCCAATACCATACTGTTTTTATTACTGTAGCTCTGTAGTACAATTTGAAATCAATAATGGTAATTCCTCTGGCTGCATTTTTAAATTATTTTAATTTATTCATGTTACATCACAATTGTTATTGTCTCTCTTGTATTTTCCCATTCGCACCCTCCCTTCCTCTTCCATTCTACTCCCTTACTCTAGACCTCTTAGTGAATGGTACTTCCTCCTTCACCGTATGAGGACTTTCTATCAGGTTTCATCCAAATAGCCTGCTTACCATTCTTCTGTGTGCCACCAGGATTCCCCACCAATAGGAAGTGATCACACTGGGGCCACCAGAGTTCCTGTCAGAGTCAGTCTTGTCTCTGTCCACAATTGTCAAGATGAGTTGTCCATGGCTCTATCTAAACTAGGAGTTTAGGTTTACTGCATGCCTTATCCTTGGTGGATACAATCATTTGTGAAGGCCTTCCTGGGACCAGATCTGCCAGCCTTGATGGGCTCCTTGTGGGGCTCCTGAACCCTTGAGTGGGAGAGATGGCTCAGCCATTAAAGGCTAGGCTCACAACCAAAGATATAAGAGCGGAGGGATCCAAGATGGCGGCGAGCAGTGTGGACCGCGTTTGGAGGCTCCAGTGAACAATTCAGGGAATTGCACAGATTTCTGAGCCAGGAACACCAAGGTCCGAACATCACGGCAGCAGGACTGCTCCACGGTTCGGAGGGAACAGGGTGCAGAGGACCTGCACACAGGAGAAGCGTGGATTTTCTCTGATCGTAGCGGCAGCGGCAGAGGCAGCAGCACCAGCAGCACCAGCAGCGGTGGCTGAGGTTTGCAGCTCATAGCCTTCCGGTGGAGGCGATTGGTGTGGTGGCTGGTGGGAGTTGCTGCGGGAGAGGGGACTCGGGGCAGGATTTGGGTCGCGTGGAGCCTTCGGACCCAGACTGGACTCGGTGGACCGTTCGGCCCCAGAGTCCCGGGTACTGGCCCGGCCCAGCAAGGAATTCTGCCCGAGGCACTAACTCAGCGTGGCCACAGCTCCCCTGCTGTGGCGAAGGCTTAGTTGAGCGCGCAGCTCCACACTAGGCAGCACCTCAGCTCAGCGGCAGCTCCCCTGCGGTGACACAGTCTGGGCAGAGCACTTGGTTCCACCACAGGCGCTAACTCAGAGCAGCCACAGTTCTCCTGCTGTGGCGCAGGCTTGGCCAAGCACTCAGTTCCACCCTAGGCGCCACCTCAGCTCAGCGGCAGCTCCCCTGCGGTGACACAGTCTGGGCAGAGCACTTGGTTTCACCATTGGCGCTAACTCAGAGCAGCCGCAGTTCTCCTGCTGTGGCGCAGGCTTGGTGGAGTGCTCAATTCCATCCTAGGCACCACCTCAGCTCAGTGGCAGCTTCCCTGTGGTGACACAGTCTGGGCGAAGCACTTGGTTCCACCACTGGTGCTAACTCAGAGCAGCCGCAGTTCTCCTCCTGTGGCGCAGGCTGGACAGAGCGCTCGGTTCCACCAGATCTAAGACTCTGGTTGGACACAGTGTGCAGTTTGAATCCAGAATTCCTGGCTGAGATTGGTGGTCAGATCGGGCCCTGAGTCAATAACTGACCACAGCACGCACTTTGGGCCAAAAGGCCCTAGCAGAGCTTGGTGTGTAGTCCCAGCCCAAAAATTCTGGCTGGACCCTGTGTGCATTTTGGGCCCAGAATCCCTACCTGAGCTTGGCAGACGGTTCAGGCACTGAGAATCTAGCTGAGTTCAGCCCGTGGTTTGGGCCCAGTGCTTCTGGCTGGACTTGGCAGGGAACACAGAAGGCTGTGGATACCTTGGCCTGACCCAACGCTCATTCAGAGACCCGGAACAATTGCAGGATCCACAGCACAGGGAGGATGAAGATCACTGGCTGTGAGAGACCAGAACAACAGGGCTAACCTCCTAACATCCACACCAGTGAAGCTTTGAGCTCGCAGCTTAGGGAAATCGTGAGAAAACAAGTGAATCTATTGTCAGACACCCTCCATCCAACTCTGGAAGCTACCCAACAAAAACAAAGACGGCAAGATGTCTAAAGGACAACGAAAAAGCATACGCAAAAAACCCCAAAACAACATGGCATCTCCAGTTTCCAGCTATCCCAAAGAAAACAACCCAGAGAACTCAAATACAACAGAAATACAAGAAAATGACCGCAAATCCTTAGTAATGAGGATGATAATGGAGGAAACAAATAAAATTCGTAATCAAATGCAGGAAGACGCAGACAAACAGGTGAGAGACATAAAAGAAGCACATAGAGTGGAACTGGAAAAATTGCAGGAAAATGCAAACAACCAGATGAAAGAAATAACTAAAACGGTTCAAGCTCTGAAGACCTATAAAGAGGCAATGGAAGAAACTCAGGAATATACAAAAAATCAGATGAAAGAAATCAAAAAATCAGTTCAAGATCTGAAAATGAAAATGGATTCAATGATAAACACACAAACAGAAGAAAAAACGAAAACGTGAGCCTCAGAGAATAAGGCAAGCACACAGAGGGAGCTTTTCTAACAGAATCCAAGAGATGGAAGAACAAATCTCAGGGCTAGAAGATACAATCACAGATATTGAATCAACCATTAAAGAAATGCCAAATCTATCGGAAACTCATGACACAAAACATCCAAGAATTAAGGACACCATGAAAAGAAGAAATTTGCGGATATAGGCATTGAAGAAAGAGAATACATCAGACTCCAGGGCCCAGAAACTATTCTCAACAAAATCAATAGAAGAAAATTTCCCCAATCTAAGAAAGAAATGCCTATAAACATACAAGATGCCTACAGAACACCAATAGAAGTTGACCAGAAAAGAAAAACTGCCCGCCACATAATAATCAAAACACAAAACATGCAGAACAAAGAAAAAAATATTAAAGCTGCAAGGGAAAAGGGCCAAATAACATTTAATGGTAAACCTATCAGAATTACAACCCTGACTTCTCAGCAGAGACCATAAAAGCCAGAAGGGCCAGGACAGAGATCCTGCAAACTTTTAGAGAACACAGATGCCAGGCCAGACTACTTTACCCAGCAAAATTATCAATAACCATTGATGGAGAAAACAAAATATTCATGACAAAAACAAATTCAAAACAGTACCTATCCACAAACCCATGCTTTACAGAAGGTACTAGAAGGAAAACTCCATCCAAAGGGTCAAGCTACAACCAAACTACCCAGGAAATAGATAACTATCCCATGGCAAAAACACAACTACACAAACGCTCGACTGGAAACAACATCAAAATTAAGACTCTTAAACAGTCACTGGTCATTAATATCTCTCAACATCAATGGCCTCAATTCTCCAATAAAAAGACACAGACTAACTGAATGGGTACATAAACAAGATCCAACATTCTTCTGCATCCAAGAAACACATCTCACCCATAATGAAAGGCATTACCTCAGGGTAAAAGGTTGGAAAAAAATATTCCAAGCAAATGGTCACAAGAAGCAAGCAGGCGTAGCCATTTTAGTATCGAACAAAATAGACTTTCAACCAAAATTAATCAAAAGGGCTGAGGAAGGACACTTCATACTCATCAAAGGTAAAGTCAACCAAGATGACATCACAATTCTGAACATCTACGCTCCCAATACAAGGGCACCCACATTTGTAAAAGATCTCCTAAAAAAGCTTAAACCACACATCGATCCCCACACAATAATAGTGGGAGACTTCAACACCCCACTCTCACTGAAGGATAAGTTATTGAAATAGAAACTAAGCCGAGAAATAACATCATTAACCAATGCCATGGGTCAAATGGATCTAAAAGATATTATAGAACCTTTCACCCAAACAAGAACAATACACCTTCTTCTCTGCACCCACCCATGGGAACCTTCTCAAAATTGATCAAGTCGTAGTCCTAAAGCAGCCCAACAGATACAAGAGGATTGCAATAATACCTTGTATCCTATCAGATCACCCTGCTCTTAGGGCTGCAATTCGACAACAACAGAAATAAACAAAAAGCCTACACGTACGTGGAAACTAAATAACTCTTCTGCTAATGACACCTGGCTCAGGGAAGAAATAAAGAAAGAATCAAGGAGTTTCTGAAATTCAATGAAAATGAAGAAACAACATACCCAAATTTGTGAGATACATTGAAAGCAGTGCTAAGAGGAAAATTCATAGCACTAAGTGCCTTTAAAAAGAAATTGGAAACATCGCACATAAGCATTTTAACAACACAACTGGAAGCCCTAGAAAAAAAAAAGAAGCAGAAACACCCAAGAGGAGTAGACACCTGGAAATAATCAAACTCAGGGCTGAAATTAACAAATTAAGAAACTAAGAAAACAGTCCAAAGAATCAACAAAACCAAAAGCTGGGTCTTGGAGAAAATCAACAAGATAGACAGACCATTAGCCAAACTAACTAAAAGGCAGAGAGACAGTATTGAAATCAACAAAATCAGAAATGAAAAGGGAGACATAACAACAGACACTGAAGAAATTCAAAGAATCATAAGATCCTACTTTGAAGCCATGTACGCCACAAAATTTGAAAATCTAAGGGAAATGGACAATTTTCTTGATCAATTTCACTTGCCAAAGTTGAATGAAGAACAGATAAACAAGCTAAATAGTCCCATTTCCCCTACAGAAAATAGAAGCAATTATCGATGGTCTCCCAACCAAAAAAAGCCCAGGGCCAGATGGTTTTCAGTGCAGAATTCTACCAGACCTTCAAGGGTGAGCTAATGACGATATTATTCAAGCTACTCCAAAAGATAGAAATGGATGGAAAATTACCAAATTCATTCTATGAGGCCATAGTCTCATTGATCCCTAAACCTCACAAAGACTCAACAAAGAAAGAGAATTTCAGACCAAATTCTCTTATGAACATAGATGCAAAAATACTAAATAAAATACTTGCAAAACGAATACAGGAACACATCAAAGATATCATTCATCATGACCAAGTAGGCTTCATTCCAGGCATGCAGGGATGGTTTAATATACAGAAATCCATCAATGTAATCCACCATATAAACAAACTGAAAATAAATAAAAAACCACATGATCATCTCCTTGGATGCAGAGAAAGCATTTGATAAAATTCAACACCCATTCATGTTTAAAGTTTTAGAGAGATCGGGGATACAAGGCACTTTCCTCAACATAATAAAGGCTATATACAGCAAGCCAATAGCCAAAATCAAAGTAAATGGTGAGATACTCAAGGAAATTCCTCTAAAATCGGGAACAAAGCAAGGCTGCCCACTCTCTCCATATCTCTTCAATATAGTACTCGAAGTTCTAGCCAGAGCAATAAGACAACAAAATGAGATCAACGGTATCAAAATGGGAAAAGAGGAAGTCAAATTATCCCTATTTGCAGATGATATGATAGTGTACATAAGTGACCCTCAAATTTCCACCAGAGAACTCCTAAAGCTGATAAACACCTTCAGCAAATTGGCTGGATACAAAATTAACTCAAAAAGTCTGTAGCCTTCCTATACACAAATGACAAGCTTGCAGAGGAAGAAATTAGGAAAACCACACCCTTCACATTAGCCACAAGCATATAAAATATCTAGGAGTTACCCTAACTAAGCAAGTGAAGGACTTGTATGAAAAAAAATTCAAAACTCTGAAGAAAGAGATTGAAGATGACCTGAGAAGATGGCATGATCTTCCTTGCTCATGGATCGGGAGAATTAACATAGTAAAAATGGCCATCCACCAAAAGCAATCTACAGATTCAATGCAATCCCTATCAAAATACCTACACAATTTTTTAAAGACATTGAAAGTTCAATTCTGAACTTCATATGGAAAAACAAAAAACCCAGAATAGCTAAAACAATCTTGTACAATAAAAGGTGCTCCGGAGGAATCTCCATACCTGATTTCAATCTGTACTATAAAGCAATAGTAATTAAAACAGCATGGTACTGGCACAGCAACAGGCTGGTTGATCAGTGGAATCGAATCGAAGGCCCAGATATGAATCCACACACATATAATCACTTGATTTTTGACAAAGAAGCCAAATCCATTCAATGGAAAAAGGATAGCATCTTCAACAAATGGTGCTGGTCTAACTGGAGGTCTATGTGTAAAAAAATGAAACTGGACCCATATTGTCACCTTGCACAAAACTCAATCCAAGTGGATTAAAGAACCTCAACATAAAACCAGAGACACTAAGCCACTTAGAAGAAAAAGTGGGAAAGAACCTGGAACATATTGGCACAGGAGACAACTTCCTGAACAGAACACCAGCGGCCCAGGCCTTAATGTCAACCATTAATAAATGGGACCTCATGAGGCTGAGAAGCTTCTGTAAGGCAGGAGACACTGTCAAGAGAACAAAGCGACAGCCTACAGACTGAGAAAAAATCTTCACCAACCCTACATCTGACAAAGGGCTAATATCCAAAATATATAAAGAACTCAAGAAATTAAACACCACCAAACAGAATAACCCAATTGAGAAATGGGGCTTGGATCTAAACATAGAATTCCCAACAGAGGAGTATCAAATGGCTGAGAAACACTTAAAGAAATGCTCAACCTCCTTAGTCATCAGGGAAATGCAAATCAAAACAACTCTGAGATTCCATCTTACACCCATCAGAATGGCTAAGATCAAAAACTCAAGCGACACCACATGCTGGCGAGGATGTGGGGAGAGAGGAACACTCCTTCATTGCTGGTGGGAATGCAAACTAGTACAGCCACTTTGGAAATCTATCTGGTGCTATCTCAGAAAAATGGGAATAGGGCTTCCTCAAGACCCAGCTATTCCACTCCTTGGAATATACCCAGAAGATGCTCCAGCACACAACAAGAAACTTTGCTCAACCATGTTCATAGCAGCCTTATTCATAATAGCCAGAACATGGAAACAGCCTAAGTGTCCCTCAGTAGAAGAGTGGATAAAGAAACTGGGGTACATATACACTATGGAATACTACTCAGCTATTAAAAACAAGGAATTCCCGAAATTTGTGGATAAATGGATTGAACTAGAAATGATCATGAGTGAGTTAACCCAGAAGCAGAAAGAATCAAATAGTATATACTCACTTATATCTGCATACTAGCCCAAGGGGCATGTCCCACGAAAGCCTTCATTTACCAGGAAACTGGGACAGAGGGGAAGGCATCCTATGGGGACTCTAAATGAGAGACGCATGGGAGAATAGCAAAATAAAAGGATACAGAGGGTCCTAGAAACTACAAGTAGAACAATATGATAGGCAGATTTGGGCCCAGGGGTCCCGCTCAAACTAAGGCACCAGCCAAGGACAATACAGGAGGTAAACTTTAAACCCCTTCCCAGATCTAGCCAATGGTCAGAATATTCTCCACAGTTGAGTGGAGAGTGTGATATGACTTTCTCACGTACTCTGGTGCCTCACATTTGACCATGTCCCCTGGAGGGGGAGACCCGGTGGCACTCAGAGGAAGGACAGCAGGTAGCCAAGAAGAGACTTGATACCCTATGAGAATATATAGGGGGAGGTAATCCCCCTCAGAAACAGTTATAGGGGTGGGGAATAATGGGAAAGTGGGGGGGGGGAGGAATGGGAGGATACAAGGGATGGGATAAACCAGAATAAATTAATAAAAAAAAAATTTAAAAAAAAAACAAAAATATAAGAGCAATTTTTCTTTTTTTAAAATTCAGAATATTTTTAGCTATACCAGGTTTACTGTCTTCTAGATGATACTCAAAATTGTACTTTCAAGCTTTCTGAAGTATTGTGTTAGAATTTTCTTGAATATTACATAGAACTTGTAGATGGCTTTTGGTAAGATAGTCATTTTTTAAATTAATTTATTCTTGTTACATCTCAATGTTTATCCCATCCCTTGTATCCTCCCATTTCTCCCCCCCCCATTTTCCCATTATTCCCCTCCCCTATGACTGTTCCTGAGGGGGATTATCTCCCCCTATATATTTTCATAGGGTATCAAATCTCTTCTTGGCTACTTGCTGTCCTTCCTCTGAGTGCCACCAGGTCTCCCCCCTCCAGGGGACATGGTCAAATGTGAGGCACCAGAGTACGTGAGAAAGTCATATCCCACTCTCCACTCAACTGTGGAGAATGTTCTGATCCAGAGGGTCCTAGACACCTACAAGTAGAGCATTATGATAGGCAGATACTGTTCCGTGAGCAAGAACAATCTTCATCTTCTTATATCCTCTCTAATTTCTTTCTTCAAACACTTGAAGTTTTTCACTTGCTTACTTACAGTTATACTACCCTTCTGAAATTTTTCGAAGATTTGTTCCACTTGTTACTTTTAAAAAATTTTTAATTTGTTGACTTTACATATGGAGTGTAGCCTCCTCCCTTGTCACCTCACAGTACCACCATCCCACCTCAGACCTTCTCCTTCCCTCCCCTAGTACCTAGAAAGGAGAATCCTCCTCCCCTAACATCTGGCCTCAAGTCTCATCTGTACTACCTGTATCCTCTTCCTCAGTGTCCTGGCAAGACTGTCCACCAAGGGAAAGTGATCAACATGGCGGAGAGACAGAGTCCATGTCAGACTTACTCCCTAATCCCCATATAACAGGACCCACAAGGAGACTGTGTTACCTACCTACTACATCTGAGCAGAGGGTCTAGGTCCACACTATGCATGATCCTTGGTTGGTACATCAGTCTCTGCATTACCTACTTCCTCTGCCTAGATTTGTTGGAGCTTTGCTCTCCTAGTGGAGCTCCTGACTCCTCCCAGTCCCTCTATTTCCAGTCTTCCTTAAAATTCCCTGTGCTCCTCTCCTGAGTTTGGCTGTGTGTCTCAGTTTCTGCTTGGATCTCCTGCTGGTTGGTAGTTTTTCAGAGGACATAGATGGTAGGCTCCCTTCTTGTTTCTTCTCAACCATCCTTGGTGTCTTTCTATTTGTCCTTCAGAATGAGAATTAAGCATTCACCCTAAGTTCTTTCTTGTTATTTAGTTTCTTTAGGTCTGTTTATTGTAGTGTAGTTTTCCTGTATTATTTGGCTAGTATCTTCTTCTAAGTGAACATATATCACTTTTTCTGGGTCTAGGCTACCTCAATCAGAATGATCTTTCCTAGTTCCATCCAATTGCCTTCAGATTTCAAGATTGCCTTGTTTTTGATAGCTGAGTATAAATATACTATAGTTTTTTGTTTGTTTGTTTGTTTTGTTTGCTTGTTTGTTTGTATCCATTCCTCGGTTTGGAGACATCTAACTTGTTTCAAGATTCTGGCTATTATGAATAAATCTGATATGAACATAGTTCAGCAAATGTCCTTGTTGTATGGTAGAACATCTTTCAGGTATATGACCAGGAGTGGTATGAGAGGGTCTTAAGGTAGCACTACTCCCAATTTTCTGAGAAAGCAGATTGACTTTCAAGGTGGTTGTACAAGTTTGCCCTCCCACCAGCAACGAAGGAGTGTTTCCCTTACTTTGTATCCTCTCCAGTATGTGCTTTCATTTGAATGTTTTATCTTAACCATTCTGATAGGTGTAAGAGGGAATCTCAGAGTCCCTTTGATCTTAGAGCCTGAGCTATTTGTATTCTGCTCAGGAAGTTGTCTCCTGTGCCAATGAGCTCAAAGCTCTTCCCCATTTTTTCTTCTAACCGATTTAGTGTGTCTGGTTTTATGTTGAGATCTTTAATCCACTTGGACTTTAGTTCTGTGCAGGATGATAAATAAGAGTCTATTTGCATTTTTCTATATGTAGACATCCAGTTAGAACAGAATCATTTGGTGAAGATGCTAGATTTTTTCCATTGTATGGTATTGGCTTCTTTGTAAAAAAAAAAAAAAAATCAAGTGTTCATAGGTGTGTGGATTTATTTCCGGGTCTTTGATTCAGTTCTATTGATTACCCCATTGGCCCCTGGAATGGCTTTTCAGAACTGGCACTATTGGCAGCTATGGCTTTGTTTGAATAAGCATGGCCTTGTTGCAGGAAGTGTGTCACTGAGGCAGGCTTTTAGGTCTCAAAACTTCAAGCTAGGCTTAGTGGGTCTCACCTACAGATCTAGACATAAAACTCTCAACTGCCTTTCTAGCTCCATGTCCGCTGCATGGCAACATGATTCCCACCATGTGGATCATAGACTATACCTCTGAACTGTAAGCCAGCTCCAATATAATGCTTTCCTCTGTAAAAGTTGTCATGGTCCTGGTGTCTCTTTACAGCAATGAAAAGCCTAACTAAGACTAATTCTGTTTTATTAAATGTGTTGTCTGAACCACTTGTTTATACGCTGAATGTAAAATTAAAGCTAAACTCAGCCTCCTTACCACAAGCATGGTGTATATTTTGTTATTCTTTCCTTTCCAAACGCGAAACCAATGTTAATAGGAATAACAAAATTTCTTTGTCCAAAACGTAATTTTGAAGAGAGATAGAGGACAATGTTATGCTTTATTTTAACATATGTTAGGCCTCGCAAGAACCAGGACTGGTAAGTAATTTCACCCCTCTGCCTGTATAATATTATATTAAAGCATTCTTGTTTTAAACAGTTTCTGTACTTCATCCTCCAGCTATGTTTTCTCATTTTGTAACTAAGAAAAAATACCCAACTAACAGCACTAGAGAGAGATGTTATTAACTGAGCCTGTTATAGAGAATGTCTATGTATTTCCTACTGAGACACGTACAATGAAAACAAAATCAATCCTTAGCTACTCACACACTGTTCTACAACTTCATAATTTCTGTGGATTTGTTGCTTATTTGTTTTCACTACCGAACTTAGTAATGTGTTCTGTGAGAAACAAGAGTACACGGACTATAATTAGACTTGACTGAAGTCAGGCACTGAGAATGAAAGGCAGGCAAGGGAAAGCCAATACAATCATCCTCATCACAGAAGAAAAACAATTTTAAAAGCAAAGACATCAGTAGGGATACCTTAGTCTTGTAAGTTTATGTCTGTGATTAATAAGTTATAAAATACTTGATTATTGGCCCTTGGCAATGCTATCTCTGGCCACAGGGGAAAAGGGCATACTCAGTCCTGATATGACTTGATGAGCTGAGGTAGGTGGGTAGGGGGCTCCTCTATTCTAATAGGGAAAGGGGCATGGAAGAAGAGGCATGGAAGGTGAGGCTGGAGGAGACAATGGAGGGGGCTAAGATCAGGATGTAAGGTGAATTAATAAATAAATTAATTAAAGAAGGAAGAAAATATGTAAAAAGTAAACATTGTACAGTGTATAATTAAATAACATTTGAAATATTTTTACACTGATAAAAGACAAATTTATATGATGAAATGAAAAAACACAAAAATTTAAGAAATTGCCATTTTTTATTAAATATTTTTGAGTTTTTACATATAAGTTTATATTATTACACGTATGTACAATGAACTACCTACATCAAGAAGAGCCTCAAAACAATCAGGAATTATATAAATGTTACATTCATAGTTTTTGGGCTATTTGTACTTGGCAGCCTTGAAGAAAACATCTTTCTTATCTTGGTACACCTAAAATTCTGATTCTCAAGTCTCTGATGGTGTTGAAGGCCAGAAATTGCCGTTTTTAAACAAAAGTAAAAACTTTCCAGTTATATTTGAAACTTATGTTAGATAATAAGATATTTTTGGAGAGAAATCTCCCAAATGATAACTATTTACATTTATGTGCATGTGTATACATATGACATTTATTAAGTACTAATTATGTGGTAAACACTGATTAATTTAGGGTCTGGGATGTTACATGCTCTATGAGTTCACTAACAGTAAGAAAGAAAGAAGAAAAACAAAGAAAGAAAAATTAAGGGCCACACAAACAAATTAGAGAAACTTTTTGTATGTTAGAAAAAGAAACAGACCCAGGACATAGGAAGATAAAGCCTCATAAGGCCAAATGTCATTAATTTATGCTGAGATATGATTTTTTTTGTCAAACTGAAAAGTCATGTTGAATCTTAAAATGATTTCCTAATGGTCAATAAATGCAATACTTTGTCTAAAATAAGAAATTTCATGCAATATGCAAGTCAAGATAAAAGTTGAGAAATATTTTTAATATGATGAACTGTAATTTTTTAATTTTATCAAACTCCACGTATATGTGTATGGTGCATATGTATTTGTTTACTTGCAAATGTGTGTCTCTCTATATGTGTAGCAATACAAAACAAATATAGATATCGGATAAATGGATAAAATAGAAACTATAATCTATATTATGTTAACATCATTTTTACACAGACTATGGAAAGTATTTATTTATTTGTTCATTCATTTCTCTTTTGATTGTTTCTTTGTGAATTTCCCCATAATCTTCCTTTCCTTCCATATCTGCCAACCTCCCTTGCAACTTCCTACTAAAAAGAAAACAAAACAAAAATAAAGAATTAAGCCCTAAACACATGAAAATAAACCTCACCAGGAAAGCTGTGGTATGCCATGGTGTGTCATATTGTTTTGCTCAAACAGATTTTTGTGCATGTGTTTATTGCAGTGAGGCATTGATCTGGTTCTAGACCTCTGGCTTTCAATACTGGATCTCACTGGAATTCCTCTGGGATACCTTGTCGATCTGTGTCACAGAGATCCTACAGTGTTGATTCTGGTGGACTTCTTCATGAGATCCAGCAGTTCATAAATGGAGGAGATGTTGGGGTTGGCCAACTCAAGAACCTGATGTGAGGCTTGGTGGAGGCTGAGTTGCTCAGCTGACAGCTCTCTGGCCTCACACTATAGCATCCCTATGGTAATAGATATATTTTTAAAGGACTCAGCTGTGTATTTGGTGAAAAAAAGCACAGGAATTATCACTTATTGTTGGAAAGGTAACAGCAATTAAGAGCACTTGTTGCTCTTGAAAAGGACCTACGTTGATTTTTTATAAACCCACATACTTGTTCACAATTGCATAAATCCACTTGAGAGTATCCAAATCCCTCTTCTGGTATGGTTAGGCACCAGGCACACAAGTGGTACACATAAATAATTGCAAGCAAATATTAATATGCTTAAGATAAAATAAAATCTCCCCACAGAAATGGCCTTTTTGTAGTTACCCACCACCTCTGGCCTCTACCGTCAATCTATTCCCTTTGCTGAATTGACTTTCACTCAGCCTGGGAAGTGGAATTGTTATATAGATATTTCATTTGTGCTTAGATTTCTGAACTCTCTTAATCTCTCCATGTTATATTGATCAGTTAAGGACCTCTGTGTTAATCACTATCTCCTGAAAAAAGAAGCTTTTATAAGTAGGAATGAGAAGTGTACTCATCTATGATAAATCATTAAGTTCTGTTTAATAACATGTTCACTTAACAGAATAGAAATAGTCGTTTTTTACTTAGTGTCTATGACTTATTTAACCACAGGTTCATTGGGCTAGTATGACATTCATCTCCTGGAGTGGGATTTAATTCACTCAGAAAATGGTTGTCTGTCCCAAAACAATCATGCCCCTTCTGCGTAGGTGGCATATCTTTTTATGCAGTTGTTATTGTAAGCCTCACATCCACAGCTGGGTAAGAATGATGATTACTATTTTCCCATAGCATAGCATCCCCAGCATCATGAAATCTAGCTAGTTTACATGAAGCTTCTAGGTTAGTACCAGTGTGATTTCTCCATGTATATGATTCATCCTTATGGTCTTTCCATCAAGCTATGGAGGGTAACCAAGAACACTGACAACAACTTCTAATGCCTGCACTGCTAACTCATAAGGTGGTAAGCTGCAAAAACATAAACAGGAGTCAAAGCAGTGAGAATTTTAAGACTGAAGGTAGGTAGGTGTGAATGACCAGCTTTTCCTAAAGATATATCTGGTAGGATAGGGAGTCGTTTCTTTTAAAAAAGTATGGACTTTTATGTTTCAACAATGCTACAATGGATAGTGTCACACACAGGAGGATGTAGTTCATATAAATTGGACTCATTTGATTTAGAATAAACAAATAAGTGGACAAAAAATTGAGGATCTAGGGAGGTTGGGTCAGATCAGGGAGGAGATAGGGTAAGGCGTGCAGGTGAATATGATCAAAGTACATTGTATAAAATTCCCATAAATCAATCTCCTACAGCATTTTCACAGTACAATTGTGAAGAAATGAAGGAAAGAAAGAATGGGAGGCAGACAATGAAAGGAAGAAAGAAAAGAAGGAAGGAAGGAAGGAAGGAAAAAAGAGAAAAAACAGAAGCTTACAAGCACATCATTATCCTTTTGTATGGAACTTTATTATTATATTAGCTTTGAAGGCAAACCATCTCTGTTGCACATACCTCTGTTCCTGTAAGAGTTGAAATAACAATGTGCAGTAAAACTTAAACTGATGTGGCCTGTTCTAATAAAATGTTACAAATACAGGTGGAAGCTGCATTCATAAATTTATCTTTTAGAACACAGAGAAGCCATGAAACCACAGCAAGTAAAGGTGAACAATTATATTTATGAGGAAAATCACCCTAGTGCAGGAGTAAAGGCATCTGCATTATGGCGGGAACCAAGGAATGGAAAATACATGGAAGACCAAGAAAGTATTTTAGGACAAGGTACTTGCTTGAAGTGATACAGGAGCAAGGAGGACCAAGGCAAACATAAGTGACTAGCAAGCTTTAAATGAGTGAACTTTTACAGCATCTCTTAATGGATAGAGATTACAGCAAGGAGAAAGTTGCACAAAGATTTGTCTCGGAGAAAGGGATTAGAGAAGTAACATGTTAAAGATCTAATGTGAATCCATGCTACTAAATATGGTGTGGTGATGGTGGTCACATTGTTTAGAACTGCTTTCACAATAAACTTATCAAGTGATCAGTTTTGACTCTGAGGGGGAAATGTTGCCCTGAAATGCAGCAAGTCTTCTTTCACATCCAGGGAACATTTGGTGGTGATTAGTGTTGTTTACAGATGAACTGAAAAACATAAGATTTGAAAGTAAAGATAGTCAAGATGGACCACAGACAAGAATAACCTAAGGCATGACAGGGGAAGCAGTGCCTGACAGAAGGTGGTAAGGAATTGGCAGGCCAGGGTGTTTATGCTATGCAAAGGGAACCAACAGGCATAAGGCAGACAAATGGGTTGCTGTTAGCACAGAGTGAAGATGTCTGAAACACAAACCATGACTCTCTTCAAAGAAATGAACTATGAAATTTTTACATAAATAATGCCAGGAGTTGTAGCACATTTGTAAACAGTACACTTTCCAATGTTGTTTGTTAGTTTATGCTACACTTTCAGGTGTGACAGTATTTTTAGATAATCTAAAGACACCAAAAATACAAAAATAAATGCTCATTGTAAAATGTCCACATAATGGAAAAAATAACCTAAACATAATAATCAAAAATGATTGTGTCATTTGAACATACCTCTTTGTCATGAGCATTAATTCAATTATATGGTGTACTGAAATAATGAAAATAAAATAGTAGGTACATGATTTTCTATTCATATTGACATACATTAGGATTCTGTTTGCAATTTGATTTTTCCTTCTGTGCAGGAGATCAAATACCTTTGAAATGTTTTTTGTCACTTGTTTATTAATGCACTTTTGACATATATGTGTGAAGTCCATGATAAAGTTTTTGAGGTTAGATTGAAGATTATATTTTTTCCAAATAATCAATTATTTTTCATTTCCCTGATGATCATACATATCTGTGATAGCATTCAAACATATCTCTCCTTGCATTTTCCAGAAGCACATGGCAACGAATTAGAAGGTGTGATCTTGTGAAGGTTTGCGTCTGTTGTCCATAGAATCTGTTTCCCTGGCAAGCCATCCAGAGGAGGTGGCATGCTTGTTTTCTGCCTGTCTCCTATCTGGGCCTGAAGATAGTGGGTGGAGGGTGGTTCTCCTATAATTTGGATACTAACAAATGAACTATTGGAAGATTTGGCTTCATTGTTGCATCTTCAATCAAATTCCACCAAAAACTAACCAAACTGAAATAAAAAAAACAAACACAGCACATAGGCAATGTATTCAATGCATGGTACTTAAACTTGAGCCACAAAATCAGTAAGATATAGCTGATGACCTTTCATGAAGTTTTCTTCCACATCTCAGAGATATTTAGTACTAATTTCACAAGAATGTATCCAAACTATGCTTTTTATTTCCCAGAGTATCATGACATTTCCTCCATTTACAATGTTTTAACATATTTTTAAAATCATTTATTTTTTAGATTATTTTACAAGTACACCTTATCTCCCATTCCTGGACATCCTCCAAAAATCCCATTACTCCAAACCATACTCTTTTCAAATTTATAGCCTTCTATTCTTTTTCATTCTTAACACACACACACACACACACACACACACACACATACACACACACACACACACACACACACGTCTAGATAAATGTATATTTTCTAACCTTCTTAGTCTATATAATGTTACTTATATGAGTATTTTCAGGGTTGACTACTAAGTGTGCACTTCCCTAAGGAAGATTATGTTTTCATAGCTGAATATTTGGTCTGGGAACAAATTGGTTTGCACTTCCCCATGGAAGATTACTTCTCCCTCTCTCGGCATTCCCTACTTGTCTTTAGTTCTATCTGTTGGGTTAGATCTCTTGGGCTTTGCCCCATTGGCATAGTACATCTGTCAGTGTCATCTATAGTTCATTTTTAGAAAACCCTATTAGTCAGCTTTAATGAATATAGCATGGATAGTTGATTAAAAATATGACATGTATATACATCGAAGTTGCAAAAGTTTGTTGCAATTACATGGTTAGTAAAAAAAGAAACAACTAGTGTCCACAATTCTGAATAATGTTCTCTTCAAAATAAACATATTTTACAGATCTCTGTGTATTTGGATTACTTTGCAGTATATTTGGCACTATTTTGAAAATGTAAAATGGTTTTTGATAAGTAATTTTTCTATGTCTTGTTTTACTTTCCATTATTACAAAATTTGTTATTTCATTTTCATTATTAAGTTTCTGAAAATCCCCATAACAAGAAAGCTCCTATACAAAGTTAAAGTATGGATACAAGATCTTAGGTTGCTGCATGTGATTTTGACCCTAGACATAGAAAGGAGGAGATGCAGTTTCTTGGTATGTTTGCCTGGCTTAGTGATTATCTACTCTGGTTGGAAATCTAGCTAAACACTATGCAAGTTGCTGTTTTATGTTCTAGTTTTTCCCATTACTTCTTTGCTAATAAATAAAGGAGTAATTTATTTCTACATCACTTCAACTTTAAAGCAATGAAATTTGTTTCTTAAAAACAGAATAAATACTATTGTTCTATGAAGATAGTCCAAAATATATTGGAATAAACTTAGACACATAAGAGTTGATGAATAATAATAAAGTAAAATTGAGTAATATTTTAAATCATATTATGCCATTGTTTCAATGGTTATTTTGCAGAATTTAATAAACATATCTACATTTGTTTAACAATGACAATAAGATCCCTACTATAGAAAGAAAAGGGCTCTATTGATTTGTCAGTTCGCACTGTCACATACAATCCTTTATCATCTCAATACACACACACACACACACACACACACACACACAATGAGAGAGAGAGAGAGAGACAGAGACAGGGACAGAGAGACAGGGATAGAGAGACAAAGAGAGACACAGAGAGACACAGAGACACAGAGACAGAGAGGTAGAGACATTTTCATAAATGTCCTAAGAGCAAGAACATAGACAAGCAATTGTGAAACTCTTGTTTCAAATCAATTTATTATGAAAATTGTTAGTAATAATCTCCAGTTTGATTATTCAAGGCTGTATAGCAAATATGATGAGCACTAACAAAACAGCCCACTGAAGCAAAAAGAAATAGCGCAAGGGAATGTAGACTTGATCTGAAAGATAAAAATGAATCTATGACCAATTTGTATCAGGGATCAACCCATCTTTGTCATGTTATAAACAAGTGACTTTATTAAATTTCTAGGTGGGACTATAAATTATCATTAAATTTTATTTATCTAGTTGTAGCAAAAGTATAATGGCAAACAATTGCATATATAACCATATATTTCATATTATGAAATGAAAGCTACTGTGTGTGTGTGTGTTTGTGTGTGTGTGTGTGTATGGAATACAGAATCATTCAGGTGTGTTTGACCGAGAACATCTGATGTGTGAGATTCAGTCACTACCTGCCAACTTGAATCCAGACTTCATCTATCTAGTGGTAACTATTATTTTCGGACCCTGCAGCACTATCTGAGACTCTACTGTATGCCAAAAGAATATGATTGCTTTAATGTAAATTCATATGACATCCTTGGTTATTACATGTATATTTCATTTGACTGTTGTCTTTACCAAATTGTCAATGTCAGTCTTCTATTGGATTGGGTTTGTGAGAGAAAAGAGAAAAACATAATTTAAGTTTGATTTCTGTTAGTAAGAATAACTTTGAACTGGCAATACTTACAATTTCACATAATATTAAATTTTATCATTTAATTATATTTAGTGCAGTGATTCACACCTACACAATGTACTCTCAAGAACAGCAGACTTAAACATGAAAGTCTTTTATCCCTGATACTCATCAGATAGGACAACTTTTCCCCTATGGCCTTCTGCTGTTTTTACATAATCTTTAGAGCAAGCAATTACTACTAACCAAGAGTGGATATTAATAAAATTAATTAGAGTATTTCTGAGAAGTAAGCTCACTTATAAAGAAGTTTACATAAAAATAATCTTTACATTAGACAGCATTATTTATTAGAATGTTTTGGAAACCTAAAATTCTTTATGGAAATGAAATTTTACTTTTAAAACAAAGATAGTCACATGTAAAATTTAAGCTTTACTCTCCTTATGAAGAAATAGAAGAAAGCAGATGGCATGAATCCATCAGAAAGCTCTATCCTAAAATCTCTCATTACAGCCACACAATAGGCCAACCTCGGGTGTTCTGTAGAAGAGTGGTGGAAGGATTGAAGAAGCCACATGGCCAAGGACTCCACAAAGAACTACAGCATCAATTAACCTGGACCGATGGGCTCACAGACACCACCAACCAGAGAGCATGCACAGGCTGGATCTAGGTCCCCTGCACATATATAGCAGATGTGCAGCTTGGTCTCCATGTGGGTTCCCTAACAGTAGGATTAGAGCCTCTCTGTTGCCTGTGTTTAGAGGCCCTTCTCCTAGCTGGGCTGCTTTGTCTGACCTTAATGGGAGGGGATGATTCTATAAAGGAGGGGTCTGGGATCAGGGTATAAAACAAACAAAAATAGAAGGATGGAAGTATCTCCATAAAGTAGTCCTCTAAACTCTATCGACATGTCATGGCATATGCATGAACACATCACATATGCCATATACCACAAGCACACACACAGACACACACACACACACACTATATATTTATATATATTACAAAATAAGAGACATTTCTTCTGTTTATCATTATAATTTGAAGTTATTTCTCTGTCATTTTGAAATGTATGACAACCTTTTTTTTTTTTTTTAATAGAACTAAGTTACCTTATTTCCAAATGTCTTTCTCAAAGATAAGGAGCTACATCTTTGAAAATTAATCATCAAGAAAGACAATTCTTCACTCCTAGTTCTTTTGCAGGGAGCAATCTAACTTCAGTGGGTGTCCTATTGTTATAAAATTATGCCTTGACATAGGCAGTGAAAAAATTATTTTCCTTTGGATTAAGATAATTAGCAAATACACAGAGCTGCTATTCAATTATCAGGTACATATAAGATGAATTACCCATGACAAATGGTGCTGTCATCTTCTTGAGTGCTACTCATTGTTTATCTTGGGGACATGTGCTTGATTTGCATCAGTCTGGCTTTACATAAGGAGCTTTTTTTTGTGTGTCTTAGCAGCCTCTACTATTGTCACTGATGCACATCACACTCCGGTTTATTGTCTACTCACAATACTTATTTTCTTACAGCTCTGCATTTATGAAGAAGTTTTCTGGGCCTCAATCAATTTTGTTAGTAATTATATTTTCTCCACGGGGATCATCGCATAAAAATAGAAAATTCACTCTCCCTTATTTTATAAAGACATCATGAGTGTAAATTCAAATGTGCATTATAGCTATCTCGTTCATTCAATTCTGGGACCATCTACTCACATCACTTAAAAATTATATCTCTATTCATTTTAAGTAGCTAGTTCAGAGAGATATTTGTTTTTCACTGAATGTTTGGATTAATATTGCTTCTGCTTGTTTCCTATAAAATACAGATCACGTCTGCTTTATTAAACACAATAGCCTCTTTCTCTCTCTCTCTCCCTGCACTTGATCAGCAGTTGACCGTGAATTGTTTGATGTGTGCACTGCGAAAAGCTGGTATCTTCCCCAGGTCAAGACAGGAAGCAATGAAGCAGAGCAGAGAGAGAGTTTCCTCAAGCAAATTCTGCTCTGCTGCTCATTGCCTCTGACATGCTTCACTGTGAGTGAGGGACGGACAAGGATATGTGTACAGGCTGACTAGGGCAGGGAAAATTATAACCATGAATAACGGATGTTAGAGAACTTTCTTCAGTCAAACACAAACTGACTAACATTTACCTTGCGCATATACACACCTATAATATTCAATAGGATTTTGTATAAAAGAGATAATTAATATTTGCCCGTTTATTTCCCTTAAATTTTTCCTCATTGCATTATGTAGTCTATGAGTAATATCCCAAAGAATTTCTCTACCTTCTCAGGTGTGTTTAGTTTTGTCTGTTATATATACTGAAAAAGTAAAATAGAGTATTTTTTTTTTTTTACTGAGTACTCCTACAGCTTATTTGATAAATTATTTTTTTGTTTATCTATTGAGATGGCAATGCTTGCTTTCTGGCCTCAAAGTGAAAACAAACCAAAAACAATGATACAATGATTAGAAATATAGTAAATAAGAAGCTAAACAATACAATTAAAAATTGAGATCAAATTTATAAGTTTCAATCTACTCTTGCCAACGTTATGAATATTAAGTGAAAACAGAGATGATTTATACTGCTCTTTTAAATGCTTAACCTCATTGTCATGAGAAAATACAAATCAAACCAACTCTCAGATTCCATCTTACATCCCTCTGAATGGCTAAGATCAAAAACTCAAGTGACAGCACATGCCTGAGAGGATGTGGAGAAAAGGGAACACTTCTTCTTTGCTGGTGGAGTGCAAACGTATACAACCACTTTGAAAATTAATCTTGTCCTTTCTCTGGAAATTGGAAATATCTCTGCCTCATGATCTAGCACCACTACTCTTGAACGTATACTGAAAAGTTCCTTCACAATACAACAAGGATATTTGCTCAGTTATGTTCATAGCAGGTTTATTTGTAATAGCCAGAAACTGGAAACAACAAAGATGTCCCTCAACTGAAAAATGGATAAAGAAACTGTGGTAAATTTACTTAGATATTAAAAGCAAGAAAATCATGAAAATTACAGGTAAATAGGTAAAGCTGGGGGAACCAGTCCTAAATGATGTAACTCAGACCCAGAAAGAAACACACGGTATGTACTCACTTATAAGTGGATATTAGCCATATAGTACAAGATAACCATACTACATTTCACAGACCCAAAGTATTTAAGAAAAAGAAATGCCCAAGGGAGGGTATTTGAATCTCCCTCAGCAGGGGAAATAGATTAGACAGCAGAAATGATTGAAGAGAGGGAACAGCATATGAGAGGGAGTGCTGAGGGAAATGAGGGTGGCCATCAGATGTGGAGAGGATGAGGGTGGGAAGAAAGAAGGCTTGCAGAGAGAAGAAAAAGTGTGGAGAAGGGCATCTCTGAGACAAGGTGGATAACTAAGAAATGGTAGGCTCCTGGGAAGATATGGGAGTGACTTATCAGAAATCCTTAGTAGTAGGGAGCCATGGCGACTGAAGATACCACTCATTAACCAGGCAGGACTCCTAGTGGTATGAGGGGAAAACACACTCACCAAAACTTCAACACAAAATTTACTCTGCCTACAAGATGTTCAGTGATAAACATAGAGCCCAGACTGCTGGAATATACTACCAATGGTTGGCCCAACCTGAGACCCACGCCAAGGGAGAAAGCCAACTCCTGACACTATTCAAGACACTCTGCTATTCTTGCAGATGGGAGCCTAGCACAGGTGTCCTCTGAGAGGCTCCACCCAGCAATGGGTTGAAATAGATGCTGAGATTCACAACCAAATATTGGCTGGAGTTCAGGGAGCCTTGTGGGATAGTGGGAGAAGGATAGAAGAACCTGAATGGATAGGAACTCAACAAGAAGACCAACAGAGCCAACTAACCTGGGGCCAGAGGGACTTGCAGAGACTGAAACACCACCCATGGACCATGCATTGAGTCGACCTCAGGCTCCTACACATATGTACCTGATGAACAGCCTGGTCTTCATGTGGGACCCTGAGCAAAGGCAGCAGGGGCAGTCTCTGAAAAGGAATCTGTTGCATGCTTTTTGATCGCTTCCCCCTGGCAGGACTGCCTCACCAGGCCACAGTAGATGATGTTCTCAATCCTGATTTAACTTGATGTGCTGGGGTGGGTTGGTTGTGTGGAAGGCTCCCTTTTTCTGAGGAGTAGGGAAGGGAGGACTGGGGCCTGGGTAAGTGGAGTAAGAGGGATGGCAAGTGAGACAAGGAAGAGAAGAGGGAGAGGGCTAGGATTATGATGTAAATAAATAAATAAATAAATAAATTAATTAATAAAAATTTAAAAATTAAAAGGAAGAATAAAAGATAATTCATCTCACTAGAATATAAACATAGTAACAGGCTAGAGGCAGATGGTATTATGTTGATGATATGTGAACCTAGATGGGCATCTTTGCTGCTGTCTTCTGCTTCTGATAAAGCTTGGATATCACCATGTAGTCTCCAGGCAACCAAGTGTCTGTTAGACCATTGTATTAATAGTTGAGCAGTAGATACAGGCAGTGCACTGAACACTGGCAAAACAAAATATTGCTTGTTTAGACTGAATTAATCTCTGGCACCCAGGATGTGATTAGTCCCCCATGGCGGAGAGGCTCTATAGTGACACAGAGGAGAGGGATGCAGACTGTACAGATGAGTCCTCATAGGCTGTTGTCAGATGGTGCTGGAGGAGTACCCCACATGTCAGAGGAATAAAGGAGGGATGGGGAGCATGGGAACAGGAAGAAAAGAGCAAGGTGATTACAATCTGGATATAATATGAGCAAAATAATAATAATAATAATAATAATAATAATAATAATAATAATATCATCAAACAAAGAAACAAAGAAAAAAGTAGCATTACAAAACAATTCTGACACTGCCTAACTGAAAGTATCAATGAATTTGGACAATATATTTGTATCCTAAAACACAGGAGACGGGAAAATACTCCACAATTTAATTATGAACCCTAGGTCAGGTCTTGAATGCAGCAATCTGTCTGTGGACTCTGCTGCATCACAATGATATTGACAAACCATGGCACCTCCAGAGTTTATTTGACCTCCTTGACCTCTGAATCCCACAGCTATAAAGTCAGCAGACCAATCCTACAGCCCATAATCATTCTTTATTTCTTTTTATAAAAAAAAAAACTCCACTAAAAACCTGAGATAATCTGTATGTAAGATATTTATAGGCATTTAATTGTGTGTGTGTGCATGTGTGTTACACGTGGAGATTTGGGCTGGAGATAAGGAAGTTTCGTCAGTTGCTGCCCACCTTAATTTTAATCTCCCACTTAAGTGCAACACTGACATTCTAAAACAGCTGTCTAACTATTCCAGGGATCCTCTGTGCACCATCCTATTTGTGGAGATTCCATGCATATGACACCACACCAGCATTTTGTGTGAGTTCTGGGGATCAAAGCTCAGGTTCTGATGTTTCTGGGGCAAGTCTTTATAAATTCATGTTTCTTCACAGCCTCTAGGAAATGCCTTGTATAATATATGGAACAGCACATCTGACTCTTGCAATCTTTTAAAGCTGACGGTGCAAAGATTATTCAGTCGTCTTCATCAGTAGGCTTCTGTTATTTCTAGAATCCCTTAGCCGATACTTCTTTTCAGAACCTCAGCCCATCTTTGTTTAGAAGCAAAAATAGCCTAAACAGGAGTAAGTCGCAGAAGACCACATTTATTACTTTAACAAAGTCTTTGTGTAAAAAGACATTCTAGCCCTTTTGGGAATCTAAAATACATGTCCCCATAATTCGTACCAAGTTGCTTATTTCTTCTTAGGTTTTAAGAATCTTCAATACATTTTTAGGATTCAAACACAAGAACAATGTCCTAATCCAGGTATGTGCACATCAGTGCAAGATAGGACACCTCAGATATGGAAATTTTTATTTATTTGCACTGCTATGTCTCTTCCACAAATGAGGGACTGTCTTACTTTTTTCATCATACACCACACACACACATAAACACACAAATACACACACACACACAGAGAGAGAGACAGAGAGAGAGAGACAGAGAGAGAGACAGAGAGAGATACACAGAGAGAGAGAGAGAGAGAGAGAGAGAGAGAGAGAGAGAGAGAGAGAGAGAGAGAGAGAGAGAGAGAGAGAGCCCTGCAGGAAAGACAAAGATAGGGAACTGATCATGGAAGCATGTATTGCTTTCCAATATCTTTGACCCCTTCACTGTATCCTCACATCCTGCACTCCTCAGTTGCTTTAGAAACAGTTTCATTCTCAATGGATCCCCAGGACCACAGCATCCACTTCCTGGTACATCACAGTGGAAATTAGGTTTCAACATTCAAAGTTTGGGGCCACAAATTCAGATGATAGCACAGGCAGGCATGTGGCCTGAGAGCTCTGAACTGTTATCTTGAGTAAGCCCCTCCCACCAGTGTATCTGTGAATGTGTACAATGTATCACACTGTATCTGTGCTTCCTACTCCCAGAAGCCATGGAAGTGGTATCAGAGTGTAATGAAAAGAAGAAATGAAAATTAAATTAAAGTACTAGGTAATAAATATAAGCAAGTGACAGGAAGAAAGGGAGAAAGGGACAGCACATAGTCATCAGCCATGGATGAATTTCTAATATAATTTTTTTTAACTGGGAAAGAGGAGAGCCTGACTCATGGTCCCTTGTGAAAGCATTTCTGGAACAACACAGAACACTGTGTCCTCAGGGGAAATACATTCTGCCCTACATATTTCTTCCAAAAAGAAAACAACCCAGAATCTTTACCATGGGAGTCTATCTAAAAAGTCTAGAATAATAACATTTTTGGCAGTTTTTCTGTGGGTAATACAATTTCAAATTTCAAATGGCATGATGGTATTGTAACTTGTAAAAAGTGAAGGCTTAATACTAAGGTAAATCTAGGTAAATGTATTCTGAGTTGTAGGTATAGACAAAAAATATCTATAGAAGTGTCTACCTACCTTCCAACCCTTTTTGGGATATGAATAATTTCCTTAATTCAAGTTATTTACTAAGGATGAAGAGCACTGGATAGATTCTCAGATGAAATTCTGTGATGTTGACTTCCTGGGGAGCCAGTGGAATGCGTGCAAATTAGAATTCAGACAATGAATGAGTATAATCAAGGTTTTCTGTAAATTGACAGCTGCTTCAATTTCAGCCCATTAGTGACACCAAGTAGGTCAAACACATTTCAAGTTCACCTTCTTTTGTAAATGAAATGATTCCAAATACCATCAGCACCCAAGGGAAATCTCGTCACAGTATGGGGATGTCTTTGCTCTGAACCCTGATTTCAAGATGCAAGTTGCTATGTATTCTGAACAACAACTCTTATCTACACCAAGCTTGCAATTCCCCTTCTGTTATGTAATGCTTAGTAGTTATGTACTTATTAGAAAATAAATCACTAAATTAGTACTGGTCAAAAAATAAACTATAACATCTAAGTTTCCACCAAGTTATCAAAGCAGCCTACTAGCCCCGTCTGGAGGAGGGGAGGCAGCACTTTTGCTGTTTGCAGAGTAGCATGACCTAACGATGGCAAATGCATCGTTTGCTTCCCCTTCTCTTGTTTTCTCATTGGGTATAAAGTTCACATGTCTGACACATATCCGTGTGAGGACAGAAGTAGGTGACACAATTGGCTGGCAAGGAAGAAATGCTTACATTCAGGATCATCCGAGCAGGCACCTTGTGTCTATGATAATGAGGCACTAGGATAATGAGATTCAGGTAGCCTCCATGATGCATGTTGGAGGTGCTTGTCCCTGATACTTTAATCTGCAATTACCACAAGCAACAGAACATTTATCCAGCCTGTTTATGCCTTCTGTGGATACTTGAATGAGAAGCACAGATGCATTATTGGGAAGTGCATCACTTTGATGGTGTGTTGGTTACAAGTAAGAACTTCTGCAAGCCATCTTCTTTGTCCTGCATGGGAGACATTTCCTCTATTTGACAAGCTTTATTATTTCCATAACCTGTACTTGTGAAAGCCGGTCTTTAAAATTATGTTTACAAATGGCATGCTTTGCTCATTGTGACATTTCCCTGTCATCTGTGAGCCCTGAAGGAGCCATACACTCCTACCTCTTTTCCACTCCAGAAATAGAACATGATAGTTATTGTGCTAATACAAACCTGTGCTTAGCTTTATGTCCTTATTGTTTTGTCCTGACCTCTTTAAATGACTTTCTGTCCTTTCATCCTTTACATTAGCTTATACTTCTTTGTGTTATATATGAGAAATGTCTTTATTCACATTAACACAGGAAACCCCTTTTCATTTTCTTCTTTGTTTTGTATATATATATATATATATATATATATATATATATATATATATATATATATATATATAACCATTTTATTTCTACAGTTACCACTGCTGTGCTTTTGCTTTATAGGTTCTCTCTTGTGTGTGCATGAATGTCTATGTGTTTCCCTTCATCTTAATCTGTCTTCAAAATGATAGTGAATTTGTATTTTAAACTCACCACTGATGTTCTTGCTTAATAAGTATCTCTAATTAGAAGTTGAAAAATGTATTTTCTAGTCACTATATTTGCTACTTTATATGAAGGATTATATATGATGAATATATAGTTACATCAATGAATTCCTAATGAATATTAGAAGAACAATGGTAGTTCATTTTCAATAATTATTGAGTAAAATAGTATTTTAAATTGTTTTGAATATTATTTGAATACATTATTTGAACTACATAGTGAGATGAAGGAGATATTGACTGTGGCTAAAATTATATAAAATTTCTGTCTTTTTAATTAAAATTTCATAAAAATTTGAAACGAATCTATAGTCATTTCACAGATTCACAATAAAATCACAATGATAAAAACTAATGCTTCATAAAACTTTAAGAGACAAATGTGATTTATTCATTGTACATATATATGTTGAGTCTAATGCTACAATGTAACTCTATTGGGAGCTTGTTTAAAGCTTAGTCATGTGAACTTTTATTCAAACTGGATAATATATAATCAAATAAGTACATTCATATAGGGAACCATTTATTGTATACACTTTTGCAAACAATGTATGGGAGGCAATGGAAGTTTAGAATCTGAGAAAAATAATTTGTCTTCGGTCTCTTCATATTGAGCACATTATTACATATATTAGGGTATTATATTCAGTACTTTCTTCACCTATGTGGCAAAATTTCAGACAAAAGGAACATAATGAAGGTGAGGTTTCTATTGCTGTGCAATGAGATGAGGTAGTTCACCCTAGTGAGGAAGTTATAGGTACAGGAGCTTGAGGAGTCTGTTGACAATATGTGTACACCAAGAAAACAGAGATAGTTGAAAGCCATTGTTTAGCGCCATTTTTCTTTTTATGTGAGACAATGCCACAAGTATTAGCAATGTTTCTTGATACTTCTGTTATTCTGACGTAGAAAATTCTTCAAAGACATATCCATAAAGCTGTCATCATGGCTATTTTATACCCTGTAAAGTTGAAAATGTTAATCATCATAATTCTCTTAATTTTAATTGAAAAATATTTTATATTTCAAAGAATATTGCCAATAATAATAATTTCTTTGGTAAAATGTTAAAGATAAAATATTCTTAAATTTTTTGTGATATTTATATATATATATATGCATGTGTGTGTGTTTGTATTTATGTTTTTTTTTTCATTTTCTCTTTTTTTATATGACAGGGTTTCTCATTGAAATCTGAGGTTAGCTGTTTAATCTAGACTGAGTGGTCATAGAGCTCCAGAGCTTCTTACCTCTTGGCCTACATATCACTACAATTACAGATGCTTACAATTGGATGCAGTATTTTGTACATTTTGATGACCAATCCCATGTTACAAGTATAATCTTGACTGAATCATGATACCAGATATCAGCAAAACATATTTCTCATCTATCTGCTATTGGTTAAGTTGCTGTTTAAAAAATGAAATCATTGGATGCTGCTATTTGGTACGGGTTATTTTAAATTATAAAAAATCAGAGAATTAAGATACAAATGAAAAAATATGATTTATGTGGGAAGATGAGATAGACCTCTTTATGTTTCTACCTACTCATATCTGACCATCTCTTGATTCATATGCATAAACAATTCATTAATCATGTTTACTACCCCAAATTGAAATGAAATTGGACAAAATATAAGAAGACAGCATTTGACGCTCAAGGAAATAGTAGCTTATATAAAAAAAAATCAATGGCTAAATAGGGAACTCCACAGAGTATTCATTATAAAATAAGTAATATCCCATTTATGTGGTTTTAGAGGTTATATAAAACACGTGGAAATGCATATTGATTCTCTAGGCAACTTGAAAATATATGTAGTGACATTGATTTTATCCTTTAAAAAAGTTTCTGTCTCCACTTGTACAACTACTTTGGAAATCTAGCTGGTGCTTTCTCAGAAAACTGGGAATAGGGCTTCCTTAAGACCCAGCTATTCCACTTCTTGGAATATACCCAGAAGAAGCTCCAGCACACAACAAGGACATATGCTCAACCACGTTTATAGCAGCCTTATTCATAATAGCCAGAACATGGAAACAGCCTAAGTGTCCCTCAATAGAAGAATGGATTTTAAAAAGCTGTGGTACATTTACACAATGGAATACTACTTAGTTATTAAAAACAAGGAATTCCCAAGTGGTGTGGACAAATGGATTGAACTAAAAATGATCATAATGAGTGAGTTAACCCAGAAGCAGAAAGACTCAAATGGTATATATTCAATTATATCTGGACACTAGCTCAAGGGGTATGTCCCATGAAAATCTTCACTTATCATGAAAGTGGGATAGAGGGGAGGACATCCTATTAGGATGCTAGGTGAGAGAATGGGAAAGTAGAAGGATCCAGAGGGTCCTAGAAACCTACAAAAAGAACATTGTCACAGGTAGATCTGGATCCACGGGTTCTGCTCAAACTATGGCACCAACCAAAGATTATTTATGCAGTAAACATTGAACCACTACCCAGTTCTAGCCAATGCACAGGCCATTCTCCACAGTTAAGTGGAGAGTGGAGACTGACTTTCACATGAACTCTGGTGTCCCATATTTGACCACATCCCCTTGCTGGGGAGGCCTGTTGGCATCCAGAGGAAGGATAGCAGGCTACCAAGAAGAGACTTGATACCCTATGAACATACACAGAGGGAGGAGGCCCCCCTCAATCACAGTTATAGGGGGAAGTAGGTAGTGGGAAAGCTGCGGGGGGGGGGGAAGAATGAGAGAATACAAGGGGTGGGATAACTATTGAGATGTAATATGAATGAATTAATTAAAAAATAAAAGATTAAAAAAAGTTTCTGTCTCAGAGTAAGTCTGTGTCAGAGCATTATGTATGGTACCATAGGCCTAGCACTTAGGGGAGAGTGGCAGGTGTACTAGGAACTCTAGATAATCATGGCTCCTGGTGAAGATTAAGCAGAGCCAGGACAACATGGCAGATCCTGTGTCAAAATGAACAGGAAACAGAAAGCAAGCAAAATACCAAAAATCCAATAGAGAAGTCTATCTTTGGGGAAGAATGTTACCACTTAATTAAGGAAAATTCTTGGAAAGTGTTTTTTAACTTGAAAAACTACTTTACTATGATAAATCATGCAACCTACCATTGCAAATTTTAAGAGGATTTTAATGTTGAACAAAGAAAAAACGGTTCACAAATCAACTCAATAAACTTTGGAAATGAGATTCTTTTTTTCCTCAATATTCTTTTCTGTCAAAGTATTTTATTGTTTCCATGTTTACACTAAACTGAGTACAAATGAGCAAGATTGATTGGCTTGTCAAAACTGTAAACGTACACATATAAAAATGTCACGACTAGTAAAATAGCACTTAATAAATATGGAATACCTAAAAATATATACTAAATAATGACTTTTCCTTCCATGCTGTATGAAAAAAATGCCTATCATAATGTGTTGATAACTTTGTCATGCTTTATACTTTGACTTCTTATCACATATTAAAAGAGATGACATGCAGTGGCTAACATAGACTAATGCGCCCACCCATCTCAGTAACCTATCCTTAAACGAAGTACTAGAGTCCATGACTCCTTTCATAAATACGTGTGTGAAATTCATGTATCCTCACACTGGACTATCCCACCAAAATGACAAAGGCAATCCTTGTCAAATCAAAAGAATAATGATAGGATTAGAGATGTAGATAAAAGATAATAAATTATAATGATAATGCTCTTGTTTTCTAGAGCGTGATTCATAAGTTATGGGTAATTGTGAAGAAAAATTATTGACTCCAATTATTCTTACAGAGTGCAGATGAAATTCTACTGTAGAACCATTAAAAAGTCATAATTGTCTTTGAGAGATGCATTAGAAAACAAATCATATAATTCATTAATCTGATGGCATATAACCATCAGAATTATAACCAGAGTAAAATTCATCTTTGAAAGCCAAGAATATTTTTATATGTTTCCCACAAAATACTGACTGATGGAAAATTTATGTAAACTATGTGTGTAGAATTAGAATTTATTTTCCCTTTATGATTCTTATACCTAGATACTTGCCAATTTTTTTCTAATAATTCTTTTACATATCTTTTAGGATTTCTCAAACAGGCCTTTATATGGTCTGAAAAAATGTTTGCTTTTCCTCTTTACTAATTTTTATGCCATAATTTCTTCTAAATGTTCTCTTGTACTTATTATGAATCTCCATGGAAAAAGGTAAACTTAGATGATAGTGTTCTTTGTATTATATTTTGTTTAAAAAGATTATTTCCGATATATTCATTCATTAAGTTTAGCTTAGCTCAATGTGTAACAGTTAACATTAGAAGTGTGGTAGGTATTTTCAAAAAAAAGCCTAAGAATAAATTGTACCTAGAAAATCCAAACAAACAAAGCCACAAAGGCTTAGTCCCACATTTTGCTAGAATGTAAATATGTGCATGTAATCCTTGAGTGGACAAATTAAAAGGATATTTAAATATTTTCCAGCTTTTTAGAGACTCTATTGATGATTTGCTTGGCAAGAGATATGCTTTCTCTTGTCTGTTTTCTTCTCAAGGGTCCATAGTTTCTCTGTCCCAGTGACTGTCAAAGAGTTGTGCTCTTTCTTAGAACTCTTGAGACACTAGAGGTGGGGATAGGTGGGGGAAGGTATAGATGAGGTATCTCAACATCTTCTGATGATGTGCCTGCATGAAATATCTATTGAATGGATACAGGAGCAGAGAAACACATGGGGTGCGGAGTACACATTTTAATCAAGGTACAGGCACATTCCAGGTCCAACATGTCAGGCAGGATGCCAAAATCCATTTTTAAAAAAGGAGTGTGGATAGTGGAGTGGGAAGTAGGCAAGGGCACCAAAATGTACTAGGTGCAGTCATTTTTATTCCACATTATAAACCTTAATATTAATTACTTTTAAATAGAGTTATTGTGTAATGGCTGAATAATATTCCAAGTAGCCATCCTATTCTACTAAATAAAATATCCAGCACCAGGAATGGGTTGCCTATTTTTGAGTGTTTGGCTAAAGGGTTCCAATAAGTGGCTCTAAAATACTTGTTATATGTTACCATCCAGAACTTGGTAATTCCCTATTAATGAAGACACTGTATACTTAAGTCATAGAATATGAAGAAATCCAGCTGGTAGTCAGGTGGGGACTTCATCATTACTGGCTAACATTTATATTTCTGAAAGTTGCCACATTCACCTATAAAACCTGTGATAACAACTTATCTAGAAAAATATGCCCACTCCTTCATTGATGGAATGATTTCTATGGAAATAACGAACTGGTTTTCTTATAAGATTTGAAGCCACCTCCATGAGTTGGAACCCATATTTGTACTGTTTAAGGCAGCAACAACCTTCTCCTAGATGGATCAGAGGCCCTAGGGTTGCTACTATTCTGTTAATTGAACAATACTAAAATGACTCCTAATGACTTATTGTTAAACCCACACATATCAGAACTCATTCCTACTAACAAATCATCTTTTTGTTTGTGTGTTTTTATTTGTTATTTTGACACAAGGATTCTCTGTGTAGTCCTGACGGTTTTAGAACTTACTCTATACATCAGACTGTCCTTGAACTCAGAGATCCACTTGCCTCTGTCTCCCAAATGCAGAGATTAAAGATTTGTGCCCACTGTCACCCAGTAGTAACAAAAATTCTTAATCCAGTAGATAGCAATTAACATAGAAAACTCAAACAAGCCATTAACAAAGCAAAAATAAATTAACAACAACAACAATAATTATAATAATAAATTGTATTCACAGCCAGGACTGCTGGATCTGGGGACAAAGGGGTGGAAAGACTGCCAGAAAAAGTCATTTTTGAAACACAGCTCAAATCAAGCAAGAGAAAATACCAACATAACAAAAGAGAGGCCGAAACAGAATGTCAACCAAAGACAAGAAGCTATTGATACCTGATTGCTGCTTGGTGAGGGATCTTCAGTGTTCCCCAATGAAGTGGCCAGTGGTACTTGGTCATACAGCAGGACAGGCCCCCTAACCACAAACTAGAATCTGTGTTTGTTGTTGTTGTTGTTGTTGTTTTGTTTTAGTTTGAAAGCAAGAACTTGAATTTGGGAGACTATAGAGGTAGGGGCAAATGTGTAGGAAAAGTTAGGGAGAAGTATATGAATTCAGGGAGAGAAAATTAAAAATTTAAAGCTATTTGAGGGGTTATTTGTAAGCCTCACAAAGTAAGAGCTTCATAAAATATATACCTGTGTGAAGGTAATCTAAATGAAATTCTCAAATAAAAGGGGTAATCAGGATCTCATCTGGCCGTCTCTTTCAACCAAATGAAGTTTCCATCCAGGACTGGGTTTCCTCTAGTAAAATTTTGGGCAAAGGGTTGATGTGGGAATATCCCAAGCAACCCAGGTTGATGCCAAGAATGTAAGTTGTTCTTCACAAACTGATACCAGGGCCCCATCGCTGAATAGAACACCTACACAAGTAATGAACATGGAGAGGTCAAGATGATGCTACATAGAGCCTCTGCCCTACATTCTAGTGCTTTTGGTACAAGAAGGTACTCAAAATGTGACTGGGAGAGAATCGTAAAAGCCAGCTCAGCCTCAAACCATCTACAATGATTTCCATAGAAGCTACGTTAGTGCCACTGTAGCAAAAAAAAAAAAAAAAAAAAAAAAAAAAACTTGTGGGAGTATGCAAACAATAAGGCCCACTCCACAAGAAAAAACCTACACCTTTTTTCCTTGGATGACTAAGAACCTGATTCTACCCAGAGAGCTAGGGTAACATCAAATGCTATTGCCCTATGCCTAAAAACAAGCAATAACATGACTCTTACTGACATCTCACTATGCTCATACATCGATGTCTTGCTCAGTCATCATCAGAGAAAGCTACTCCTGCAGCAGAGGAGAATAAATACAGAGACCCACATTCAGACATACTGCAGAAAGTGAGAGACCTTGGAATACTCAGCCCTAAATGGGATGTCGTCATTAAATACCTCTCCTCAGGGCCCAGGAAATTGGAAAAAGAAACTGAAAGAGTATAAGAGCTAGAGCAGATGGATGGAGGATACCAAGGAAACACTGGCCTCTAAATTAACATTATCAAAGCTTATATGAATTCAAAGACACTTGGATAGGCATGCTGAGGACCCTCACCAAATTTTATATTTATACATAGAGATATATAATTTGAAATTATAATATATAGTATATAAAATGAAATATAATATATATAATTTGAAAAAATCTGACTTTAATGAAAGTAAAAATAAAAATAAAGAATTTTTTAAGTAAATAAAATCGTATTTTGAAGAGACTTGATACCCTATGAGCATATAAAGGGGGAGAAAGTCTCTTAGGCACAGTCATAGGGGAGGGGAGTAAGGGGGAGATTGGAGGGAGGGAAGAATGGGAGGATACAAGGGATGGGATAACCATTGAGATGTAACAAGAAAAAATTAATTTAAAAAAAAGAAAAAACTAAAGTTGTACAACAAGTAAGAAATATAAATATTTTATAGAATATGAAACTAAAGTTGTACACTTAATTCCTACAATAATCCTGCTATATTATTTTCAGGATAAAATTTATCTTTGCTCTGCTATACATTTTATATATATAATCTAACTATAAGCTAAACCCCAGCTTCCAGGTTTAGCAAATAGGTATCTTCCTATTTTAACTCATATCATAGAAAGATATGCAAATGTGCTTAAAATATTTTAGATATATTTAAATGAATTCCACATCTGGATTGAGAAAATTACCTAAAAGCTACAAGTTATCTTAAAACTTCAATGATAATTTGCACAAATAATGAGAATTTGAACATTAAAACCTTACAAGAGCAGTATTGACCTGGCAACTACATAAATGTTAAAATATCTATCAATAATATAATTTTCCACCACAATAAGATCATAGGTAAGTGCAACCAAACTTTCTGGATGGTTAGGATTTGAAAAGCTACTTTATTGAGTATCAGCAAGAAAGACAGCATCTTCCTTCAAACTAGGGAGAATGCTGTTTTACGATAGATGTTCAAAATCATACCAGAAATGCATAGGCACAGGACAGTATAAATGCAATTTTCTTTCAGAAACTAATTAGTATGCTCAACATCTTAAATATGACCAGAATTTATATCATGTATAAAAACTATAGCTCTGTGGTCACAGACTGTCAACAGACAGAGACTCAGTCCCACCCAAGTGGACATTGAACATATACAAAGATAATGGTAGAGTTTTAATCCAGAAAAATAAAAATGACTGCTGTAGCAAGGGATTATATCCAAAGACCTAAGTCTATGTGATCTGGTTGAAATACAGACATGCCCTTAGTACATACCTTTAATCCTAAACAATGAAGGTGAATTTAATTTGTAGAAGGAATCACAGATGTTTGAAGTGATGTCTGTCTAATTGAATGGCAGATGAAGAGAGGAATCATGGAAAGATTTGGCCGGTTTTGGTTATGATCAACTCTGCCAAGTGAAGCGTTAACAGCACCCGCACACACACACACATATACAGAGAGAGAGAGAGAGAGAGAGAGAGAGAGAGAGAGAGAGAGAGAGAGAGAGAGAGAGAGAGAGAGACAGACAGACAGACAGACAGACAGACAGAGAGAGGCAGAGACAGAGAGACAGAGGCAGAGAGACAGAGGCAGAGACAGAGAGAGACAAAGATACAGAGAGACAGAGGTGGGGCAGGATGAATTTACTCAGCAGTAAATCTAAGAGACTGGAAATATTCTAGGCATAGATTAGATTGTATGGAAGATAGAAGCTTCCATGATTAGGATTAGGTTAACAAAGGCAGTAAGCCTTGGAGACAACAATTACATCAGAAAAAATAAAAGATACTTTATACATACATATACATATACAATTATATTATTCCACTGATATACAATACTACCTATAGCAAGAAGAACCATGATACAATCAGGAATACTATAAATGATACATTCTTAGTGTTTTAGCTATTTCTATTTGACAGTCTTGAAGAAAACATCTTTCCTATCTTGGTACATCTAAATTTCTGAATGTAAATCAATCTCCATCAAATATTGTCATTATAAAGTTAGAACACCTATGTATACCTAAAAAAATAACTCCTAAATAATTAAGCTTCACTGTAAAACTAAGCTACCTGGTCTTCAACTCCATCAGAGACTAGAGAAGAAATAAACTTGATTATCTGAGTATGCTGAGAGTGCCGGTTGGTAGCTTTCCATATGAGAAGATGACAGAGACAGTTTTCTACCCGAAAAGTTACCCAAAACTCTATTATCTTGGAACATCTTCTTCAGCCTTATAGCCCAAAATATCTGACAGACATATTTGTGAGGCAGGAACTACTGAGGACTTGCTTACCCTGTCTTGGCAGAGTTTAACCAGCAACTATGTCTGTAGAAGAAATGAGGATATTTTACCTCTTGGCTTATTTGCCACATTTGAAGCCATCATCATAAGGTGATTCTTAGATGCTGATCATCCTCTTTAAGGTAGGCTAGGTGTTGCCAGGTGTTAACCTGTCTCATTGTCATTGAATCTTTAAAATAATAGAAGCATTTTAAATGCCATATTTTGCATGTCTCTGAGGGTTTTTTAATTTTTAATTTTAATTTTATTAGTTTATTCAGTTTACAACCCAATTGTTATCCCATCACTTGTATTCTTCCATTCCTCCACCCCTCCCACTTTCACCCTATTCCCCTCCCCTAGGTCTATGACCAAGGGGGACCTCCTCCCCTACTATATGGTCATAGGCTATCAAGTCATCATGTCTCATCTTGGTAGCCTGCTTATTTTTTCTTTGAGTGCCACCAGGCTTTCCCACCAAAAGGAGGTGGTCAAATATAGAGCACCAGAGCTCATGTCAAAGTCATTACCCCCTCTCCACATAACTGTGGAGAATGTCCTGTCCAATGGGTAGATGAAAGTAGGGTAGGGGTTCAATGTTTACTATTGTATTGTCCTTGGTTAGTGCAATAGATTGAGCAGAACCCTCTGGGACCCGATCTACCCATCACGATGTTCTTCTCGTAGGTTTCTAGGACGCTCTGGGTCATTCTATTTCCCAATCTCTTGTATTTCTCTTACCTAGAATCTCAGTAGGATGTCCTCACATCTATCCCAATCTCCTGATAAGTGAAGACTTTCATGGGGCGTGCCTTTTGAGCTTGTGCCCAATTATAAATGAGTATATACCATGTGAGTTTTTCTGCTTCTGGGTTAATTCACTCATTATGATCATTTCTAGTTGCATCCATTTGTCCACTAATTTCTGGATTTCGTTATTTTTAATAGGTGAGTAGTGTCTCTAAGGTTTTTAAAGACCTTATCTATCCCTCCTTACTTTCTATACAATCATATCTATCTTCTGCACCTAAGATGTATATTTTTGTGATAAAAGTAAACTAGTGATTGACATGACCATGATATGATCAGCTAACAATTAACTTGTATAACTTCTTTATCCTAAACAGTCTGCAATATCACTTTCAAAGTATTGGAAGTAAACCTTGTATTATAATTGAGTTACATGGGTACAATACCTTATATTAGAGAAGAAACACACATACACACACACACACACACACACACGTGTATAATGTATGTAAGGAATAAACTTACATTTGAACTCTATAACACTGTATCTAGAATTAAACTTATTTTGCATCTATATACAAAATTCTATACCAGTGAAATAAAAATAACTTGTAAGTAACAATTGAGGCATTAAGTGGAGGAGTAGAGTCACTAAGCTACTTTTTGTTCTGTCTTCCATATATATTTCTATATTCTCCCTTCTTTCTTTTCAATCCCTATCTCCAAACTTAAGAATGTAAGATAAGGGAAAAGAGAGACATCACTGAGTCTAACATTGTTTTCTTTCTAAGACCAATAACAACTTGTAACCAACTGCCTTTGATGATAACCCTCTATTGTCCAAGAAAGCAACCAAAAACCTAGCCGACCCCCCTTAAAGGAAATGGGATGTTATTCTCTTAAGGTTTCTTCAGGCTGTTTTTGGATGAATATTTCAACAGATAATTTTTAAAGATTATAGCATATTTTAAAACTATCAGAAAAATATTATATTTTACTTTACCTACTATGTATTACAAGTCAGCATTTCTTACTGTGCCTCTCTTAGTACAGCCTTCCTTAGGGTTCTTATAATGATAGAACTGAATTCAATAATTGAAGCAATTATAAAGTACATTAAATAAATTCCTGATGAACTATCATTGCTTATGTGTTTACTGCTACTGCTATGATTTGATATGACTTCAATATATTGTAAACTCAAGTGTTATAATTGTAATCACCAGGGAAACAGTGATAAGCCCTATGACTACTAATGGGTGATTAGGTGATGCCTGTGTTCATGCTTAGGTCAGAATATTGTGGGAATGGATTAGACATCTTGGAAGTATCTACCTGATAGAATGAAAATGCGGCCTCATGTCTCTGTTACGTGTATGCACTCATACTCTTCCTTTGTCCATATGAGATGATGGTTGCAAGAGGCAGGTACTAGATGCTCCATGTTTTCTCTGGTTATCTCTCCTTCAGACTTATAATAGCAAGTACTTCTACTGGTTACACACTAGTTAGACTCAAATATTACAGCATTGCAAAATAAACTAAAACAGATACTTATTAATGATTTGTTGTTATTAATCTTGTAACATATACCTGAATATCTGTACATAGCCCTGGAGATGCTTGGTGAATATAGGCCGGTAGCATCCTGAGGAAATAGAAAAAACAAACAAACAAACAAAAGACACGAATTGAGTCTTCTCAGGAACTCTGGACTGATAAGAAGAGGAAAAATTGGAGGGTCTAAATTTTCTTATGGTTCTGTGACTGTGATCAGAATATTATTAGAATAATGGGTGAAGAGACAAGTATGCTGATTCCTAGGGAAAGAGGAGCAATGAGGCATTAGCAATTGCAGAAAAGTGATCACTAATACAATTCCAAAGAATGGGGGGTACTCTGCGTCTATTTCTTAGGATTTTACTAAAGTGACATGTTAAAATTCAATTAATTAAAATATCTTGAAGGAAAATTATCTTAGGAAAATATCAAAGAAACTCTATAGTTTATAACCCCAGATATTAAGAGTAAGAAAAGGGAATGGAAATATTCTTTAAAGGTCTAATGGATAACCAGAAATTAAGTAGAGTAGAAAATGCCGGCTGAGCCATTTGAGAGTAAGGATGGATACCTAGGAGGACATCCAAGGGTATAAACCAGTGAACATTTGTTGATGATGACAGTTATAATAGGTAAAAGAAATGGGCTACTCTACATCAAGACATTGAGAAAATGTCCCAGAAAGCCCTGTAGGCATATTGGAGGGAATTAGTGTCTTAAGGGAAGAGAGTCAGTAAGAAATCTTGTCAATGTTTATTATTGATGCTGTCAGCCTCACCAGTCTACTCTCACTTTTTGTTGGAGTGAGTAGAGGTTGATGCAGCCATTGCTCAAGCAAGACAATTTAAAAATCATTCCTCTACATAGAGCCATTTGAAACCTTGATAATAATAAAATGGTGTTGATTTTACAGACACACATATTCTATAGCCTTACAGATAACCACATTGGTCTTAAAGTATCATGCATAGCTTAGTGTCCTAGTCACTTATGTCAGGGGCAGAAACAATTAGGTAGTTTCATATAATGACAATGATAAAATGTCACTTGGACTATATCTATGCAACCATCAATGTGGGACATCTAAATTATCCAAAAATAGAAAGCATCTAGCAGCTTTATTCAGGGAACAGTGTATGCTCAAGACTCTAGCATTTAGAGAATCCAGAGTGGACTGAGCTTAGAAAATGTACAGAGGAGAGCTGTCTACCTCTTATCACAGTATGGTAAACATGTGGAAGATGCAGTCCATAGAAAATATTCTGTAGTTTAAGATCTTTGATTGGAGTTATAGGTTAGTTTGTAAAATGGATACTTTACATTCAAGAATCCCTGGATTTTTCTCCTGCATCCCATAGGGTCATTAATTGATTATTAATTAATTAATTAAGAGAATACTTTATGTTATCTTCCTCCCTGGGTTTATGGAAGAAACTTTAGTTTGAGGTGACTTTATAACTTAAATCTTGAGTATGTAATTCAGTTGAATTTGAATGTAAAGTTGAAGTTAATACTGGAACATATTAAGACTGTAAAGGCTATTGATATGACAAGCATGTGTTTGCCAGTGAGAGGAATTTGATAAGTCTTGAAGAAGACCTTAATAGTTATCAGGTATCCACCAAAGATCATGTACTGGAAACATAGTCATGAATTAAACAGTTGATAAATACAACCTTCATGAGGTAACTATGCCTTGACCGGCTGCCCTACTTCAGGGCATGAGTCATCATAAATAAGATAAATACAACCCCCTTCTACCTCTCTTACATTAACATCTCCCTCACATTTGACTTCAGAGTTAGTCTCACTAACATCCAGGTTAATATATTTATGTTGGCTGCAAATTACCATGCACATTGTTGTGACAGCTCTCTGCAGACTAAGTCATCATTGGTTGATAGCTTTTCAATATAATTTAAGAAAAATAATAAACAAATTATTAAAAGTCAATGAAACTGAAATCTTTGTCAGCTCAAGTACAGGCTTAACCAAACTTTTACCTCACCCAACTATTTCTTCTTTTTTTTTTTTTTTGTTTTTGTTTTTGTTTTTGTTTGTTTTTTTTGTTTTCTCAGTAACCTTTATTTCTTTCTTTCTTTTTTTTAAACACATTTTTATTGAAAGATAAAATAATTCATATTACATTTCATTTTCTATCCCATCCCATACATCCTCCCATTCCTCCTCCCTCCCCCTTTCACCCCAATCCCCCTTCCCTATGACTGTGACCAAGGGGGACCTCCTCCCCCTGAATATGGTGCTAGGGTATCAAGTCTCTTCTTGGTAGTCTGCTATCCTTCCTCCGAGTGCCATTGGGCCTCCCCAACAAAGGGACATGGCCAAATATGGGGCACCAGAGATCCTGTGAAAGCCAGTCCCCAGTCTCCACTTAACTGTGGAGAATGTTCTGTCCCTTGATTAGATCTGGGTAGGGGTTTGATGATGGTTGCATGTTTTGTCCTTGGTTGGTGTCTTTGATCAAGCAGAACCCCTGGGCTCAGATCCACCCATCATAATGTTTCTCTTGTAGGTTTCTAGGACCCTCTGGATCCACTTACTTCCCTATCCCCTATATTTTTCTCACCTAGAGTCTCAATAGGATGTTCTCACCTCTATCCCACTTTCCTGGTAGGTGCATATTTTGATGGGACCTGCCCCTTGGGCTAGTGTCTAGTTATAAGTGAGTATTTACCATTTGAGTCTTTCTGCTTCTGGGTTAGCTCACTCATTATGATCATTTCTAGTTCAATCCATTTGTCCACAAATTTCGGGAATTCCTTGTTTTTAATAGCTGAGTAGTATTCCATAGTGTATATGTACCACAGTTTCTTTATCCATTCTTCTACTGATGGACACTTAGGATGTTTCCATGTTCTGGCTATTATGAATAAGGCTGCTATGAACATGGTTGAACAAATTTTCTTGCTGTGTGCTGGAGCATCTTATGGGTATATTCCAAGGAGAGCATCAGAATGGCTCAAATCAAACATTCACGTGACAACACATGCTGGCGAGGATGTGGAGAGAGAGGAACACTCCTTCATTGCTGGTGGGAATGCAAACTAGTACAGCCACTTTGGAAATTTATCTGGTGCTACCTTAGAAAACTGGGAATAGGGCTTCCTCAAGACCCAGCTGTTGCACCCAACTATTTCAACACACACACACACACACACACACACACACACACACACACACACACACACACACACACACACACAAACCCCTCCACCACCACCACCACTACACCATACATGCACCCACACCAGACACCAGCACAAACAAAATCCTTTACTTGATTTGCCTATTAATGCTGCTTCTAAGAGAATGGGCTTAAGATTTAGCAGTAACGAATAACTCTGTACCTGGCAGAATTATTACTTTTCATTTCAAGGATTAAAATATGCTTTCACAGAGGCAAAAATTAAGTTAATATTTACAACCATGTAGGAAAGTAAATATTTCATTTATGGCAATACTTTTTTCATTTGTGAGATTCTAAGCATGTGTAGGCTTTGGGAGTGTACATATTGTCAGATGAGATTATCAAAATCTTACTTACTTCTCTATCACTTCCTGTTTTCTCACTTGTTAGGGTTAGAACCACAAAATTAATTCTCCTAAGGTCTGAAGCTAATGAAATCTCAATAAAGCCCAAATTTGGCTTCTTCTCTTTTAAAGATTTTGTTGTAATATAGGGCCCTTGTTTCTGCCGGTCACTGCAAATGAGACTTGTTTTTCTACTCTTGGGGGATCATTAAAAACATGGAATATGTATGTTTGTCTAATGGTTACATCTCTGTATAAGAGGCAAACTGACTTTTAAGTGTTATGCAAGAACATTATATTTATTGGTTTTCTGGCATATGCACATATAGGATTTAAACTTTAATTTAGTACATGTAATTAAAATCTATAATAATCCCATATTCTATTTGAATGTATTAGCATCTCTTTATATATTTCTGTATCAAAACTATAATAAAAATTTAGACTGCTAAGCATAAAAATCAATCAAATAATTATTTATTTCTTGGAAATAAAAATACTTTTGAACATAGAAGCACTTGAAAAAATAAATTAATGTCATTCTCTTTGACATTATGCTTATGTTTTCAATTTATACTTGGAAGTTTGGAAACACAGAAATAAATTATATGCCTACTTCACATTAGTGAGAAAACTCCTTTGACACTGTAAAAAATAACAACAGCATTAAGTGACTTAAATAATTTGTGGTGTTTGAAGAAAGCTCATTAGCACCTTGTAAATTTTCACATAACTTGTGTTATAACTTCATTTCCCGAAAAGATATCATAGTGCAAAGCAAATCCCATGTGCAATTAATAAGTGAAAGATTCACTGAATGATTTTGAATAGAAGATACTTCATAATAACGATTAAATTCACAGCTCAGAATTTAGAGCTGGAACATTTAATAGGAGTTATACTTGTCAAAATTACTCTACTCTCTTTTTTGTTTGCCAACCCACTTGAAAGTTTCACTCTATACTACAATTTAGCACATTATTCTATTGGAAAATAATGCTGTTATTTTATGACTTAAGATTCCTTTTTAAAAAAATCAAGACATAATTTTTTAGCAAATATTTCTATCAGTTCTTGAACTAAACAATACAATAATATACTAGGATCCATTGTTTGCCATCCATGGATACTATTATTTAAAATTTCACAGCTACACTATTACGGAATACAGAGTTCCTCATTTTCACTCAAAACTACAGAGTGAACTTAACTTAGCCCCTGGAAATCCGGACTCTAATAGTTGTTTTCAGTGATCTAAAAACCATAGATCAGTTAAAAAGGCAGAAGGAATATTTCCTCCATCAGTCTCATGACTGCACATCTCCAAATCTCATGCCACATTTGTAGATAACTGATTGGGGAAGATTAAAAAAAAAAAGTTGTAGTTGCTAATTAACACAGTATGTATTTGAGGGAAAGAAGATTGGCTACCATGCTGACAAGAAAGGGTGCTTTAATAGCGTCTCTTAGAGATTGCTGAGATTCTTCTCCCGCCCACCACAGAGAGTTTTGTGAACTGCCATCTTTAGTGTTAATAGTAGATAGCTAAACAGCCCAGGAAAGCATGGTATACAAAGAACACCAGAATTGGGCCACTAACATGTAGAACGAAGGACCAAATATGAACTGTCTCCAATAATTTCAGGAAAAGGGGGATTATGAACACAATTATCTCTGTAGATCAAGTAGGCTCAGATGGTGACAAATAAATCATATGGCTTAAGAACTCAGAGATTCAGAGGGTATTTAGACTGCAGCAAGCACTAGTATGAGAGCCCCATTCAGAATCACTGTCATGAAGAAAACAAACCACCCACAAGACTTTTGGGAGAGAAGAGCCCTTCTTTATTTATGTTTTTTTGTAAGGCAACCTACACCCAGAAAGACACACATAGTATATATTCAGTTATAAGTGGATATTAGCCCAACATAGATGTCCTTTGATAAACTTAACCCACCAGGAATCAGGACAGACACTAGGACTCACAACCATACTCTGGGAGAAAAGCTGCAAATTGTATGGGAGAACTGGGAGATAAAAGGTGAGGGTAGGGGTTTTCAGGAACTCCACAAGGAGACTATCAAGGATGGTAGATCTGGACCCAGGGGCCCTGCACACACTGATGCTCCAACCAAGGATATTGCAAGCAGAGAAACTAGACCCCATGTTCAAATGTAGCCATGAACATCTCACTCTCCATGTGGGGTAGTCGGGGTGGGGGGGAATAGAGAAATGTTTCTGATACAACTCTGGTGCCCAAGATTTGATCACTGTCCCTTAACAGAGACGCCCTGTGGGAACACAGAGGAAGGGGATGCAGGCTTTTCAGATGAGACTTGATGTGCGGTGAGCAGAGGGTTAGGGAGAGAGATCCCACCTGTCAGAGGTCTAAGCGAGGGGAATAAGGCAGACAACGGGGAAGATGGGAGCCAGAAGATAAGAGTGAGGGGATTACAATTGGGATGTAATGTCAATAAATTATAATTTAGAAATTTTTAAGAAAAAAAAAGGAGAGAAAGAAATGAAAATTCTTAAAGTTACTAAAGAACTCATTATAAAGTTTCCTCAAAAATACCAGTAGAACTACCATATAATCAAGCCACATACCTCTCACTCAGGAATATACTCAAATGACTCTAGCATGCCATATATGAGATGCTCCTGTTTTCCTCTTTATGGCTACATAGTCACAGCAGACAATATATTGAATGAAGATGCCTATCTTTCAACTCATGAGTTGAAATGATATGGTGTATTTACACAGACACATTTTGTTCAACTGCAAAAACCAAACCAAACCAAACCAAACCAAAAAAACCCACAAAACTATAGGAAATGGGATAAAATGAAGATAAATATGTATAAAACAATATAAGCCCATGGCAGAAGAATGATATTTTATTTTCTCTAACATGTTAATTATGGATATAAACTTTTGAGAGTGAATGTAGAGGTTTTAAGAGAGGAATAAGGGACATAAAAAGCAAAGCGGATACACGTATCAGGGAGGAAAATGGGGGACTATTGGGGAGTTAGACTGGATCATTGACAGTAGAAGGAAATGGGTGATAGAATTGTGATAAACAAACACAAAGAATGTATCATAATGTGTGTGCATTAAATGCAATCATGGATTTCTTTGTTTTGATAACAAAATATTGATTAAAAATTTAAAGTTTACACCAAGAGGAAGTGGTCAAATAGGGGCACTAGGGTTCATGTCAGAGACAGTCCCTGCTCTCCACACAACTCTGGAGAATTAGCTGTCCATTGGTTAGTACTGAATAGGGCATCTAGATTTATGGCATGTATTGTCCTTGATTGGTCCATCAGTTTGAATAGGACCTCTCGCTACAGATCTACCAGACTTGATGATCTTCTTGTGAGGCTACTGGAACCTCTATGTCCTTCTATATACCCATTTTTCCATACTACTCTCACCTGGAGTTCAATAGCTAGTCCCAGCATCTGTTCTAATCTCCCACTGAATGAAGACTTTCAGAGGACATCCATGTTAGCCTAGTATCCAGTTATAAGTGAGTATATACCATGTATGTCTTCCTGGGTCTGAGTTACCTCACTCAGGGTGTTCATTTCTGCTTCCATTAATTAGCCTGCATATTTCAAGATTACCTTGTATTTAATAGCTGAGTGGTATTCCAGAGTGTAAATGATCCACAGTTTCTTTATCCGTTCTTTGACTGAGGGACGTCTAGGTTGTTTCCAGAATCTGGCTATGACAAGTAAGGCTCTGTAAACATAGTTGAGCAAATTTCCTTGTTGTTTGAGTACATTCTAAGGAGTTTTTACATAGCCCTATTCCTAATTTGCTGAGAAAGTGCCAGATTGATTTCAAAAGTGTTTATATAAATTTGCATTCTCACCAGCAATGAAGGAGTGTTCCCCTTTCTCCACATCTTCACCAGCATATGCTGTCACCTGAGTTTTTGATCTTAGCCATTCTGATGGGTGTAAGATGAAATCTCTCAGAGCTGTTTTGGTTTGCATTTCTCTAATGACTAAGGATGTTGAGCATTCCTTTAAGTGTTTCTTGGCCATTAGATATACCTCTGTTGAGAATTCTGTTTAATTCTGAACCCCATTTCTTAACTGAATTATTTGGTTTGGTGGTGTATAATTTCTTGAGTTCTTTATATATTTTAGATATTAGCAATATTATAGAAGACAAATTTTCCAGTTAAAAGAAAGAGATGCATATACATACAGGAGGCCTACAGAACACCAAATAGAGTAGGACAGAAAAGAAAATCCTTCTTCCACATAATAATCAAAACACAAAAAGTATCAACGTATTACATAATACCTAGCATAGATCTTCACCATTTGAAATTAAACTTCTGCTAGGGCTTAGGGTGTATTGAGTGTTTCTTTTTGGAGGAAAGAACATCCAAGTTGCTTTCTTGGAAGGGGATGTCAAGGGTGCTCTGCTTCTGTCTACATCCTTTCTCAACCAATGTAATATAGAAGAGCTATTGTCTACTCCCCTGGGAACGTTGTGTGCTTGCCCACTTTTCCTAACTAGACCCATTGATGAAGGGACCTACTGTAGCTGAAATATAAACTTTAAAAAAATTTTCAAGAAGGACAGCATATCCAGCTTCTAGTATATGGTAAGGGACTCCAGGTCATGTTAGAAAGAAATATGGAGCTGATGATTAAACAAACACTCCTCCAATATAAGTGGAGAAGACTCAGAAGAGTAAGATGTGGTGCATGGTCACTTTAGAAGATCATCTCTGTTTATATCATATAAATATATGGTGTGAAAAATAACAAAATTTGAAAAAGAAAGATCTCAAAGATGGAGAGATGGCTTACTGCTTTAAAAATGCAGAATGTCTTGCAGAAGATAGAAATTTGATTCCCAGCATCCACATTGGGAGGTTCAAAGCCCACTTATAACTCCAGTTCCTTGAGACTCTCTTTTAGCTTGTGTACATTTCCACACAGAGACACTTAGAATTAAAATTAAATATTAGGAAATGAAAAGTAAGCACTTGTTTTTTTCTAATCAAAATCATCCATATTGAGAATAAAACAAGTATGAAACAAGAAGATAAAATACATTAAGAAGGAGGGAAGAAGTAAAGGGAAATTATTGAGGATAGACTGCTAAAATTAAGGCCCATTTGAAAAGTTGTGTGGAAACCTAATACAGGATGGGCTTCTTAACACACACACACACACACAGACACCCTGACACACACACCGTATACATGAACATATACATATACATGAACATACACACATATACATGGACCATATACCATATATATGAACATACACCATATACACGAGCATACACACACATGAATATATACATATGCTGATATATGAAGGAGATATAAATTATTTCACCAAATACCTGGGGAGACAGAGCCCAAACTGGCCATCTCTCATCACCAAGTGGAAACCTCCAATTCTGTGATTAGCTTACATGTTGTTGGTCAAAGAATATCATGGGAACCACCAAACAACCCAGGTCATTGCTAATAATGTAGGTTTCTCTAAGCAAACAGCAAGGTTCCATTAGTAAAGAGAACAGGTACACAACTAAATAAACATGGAGAAGCATGGCAGGTGCCTACATAGAGCCTAAGCCCTACATTCTAAAGTCTTTGCCACAGGGAAGTTCCTTGAACTCTACCAAAAAAGAATGATAAACAGCAAAAACACCTTTGTTCTACAATGCAGCAATGAGTGCAATATATGCTGAGGCAAAATAAGCATAAAGCTTGTGGAAGTAACCAACCAATATCAGATTTGATTTCACTGCAGGAGATGGAGGCTATACATGATATTACTTGGGTGAGTAAGAACCTAATTATAAATAGCCCAGGAACCTATGGTAAATTCAAATTTTATTGTCCCACCCACCCAAAAAAAGCAAAACAACAAGAAGAAAGAAGTAGCAATAAAATGACTCCTATTGACATTCTGCTAGCAATTTGTTGATTGCTTCTTGCTCATTCATCATCAGAGAAGCTTTGTCCAGAGGCAGAATGGCTCAAATACAGAGTCCCACAGCCCCACATTATGCATTAAGTGAAAGAGCCCTTGGAAGACTCAGCTCTAAATGGGTTGCCTCACTCAAATCCCTCACTTTAGGGTTGAGGGATCCCTGTGGAAGAGTAAGTGCAAAGAATAAAGAGCCAGGATGGATGGACGGCAGCAAGGAAATAAGCTTTATAAATTCATATGAAGAAAATTCATATGGAATCCCCATGACGAAGGCAGCGTGCACAGGGCCTGCACTAATATGCACCAGATAGGGTCCTAGAGCTAAAAAGAGAAGTGTACGCATGCCACTAGCCCTACCCAAGATGTTATCCTTGATGGATAACCACTTGCTAATGATAATTTAGTTTCCTTCATGGATGTTTTACTGGGAAAAAAATTACTCTTAATGGTAGGCCAATTGCCCAGCAGCAGACGCACAATAGAAAACAAACTCAATGAAGTCTTTGGAAGTTCATTGTCTCATAATGTTATGTCATGGTTTTTTGTTTGTTTCAATGTAATCTTTTGTATTTTGTGTTTTCATTTTATTACACCCTACAGATCATATGGTTTAATATTTTCATAAAATTCCTGAGTGTATGTAGCAGTGAGTCCCTGTGTCTGTATGTTTCATACAACTTTTCTTGGTCTCATTTCCTTCTGTTTGATTGTTTTTTTCTTATTCCAATATGTTAGGGTTTCTTTCTATTATTATGATTAATTTATTTTACTGTTATTCCTTGTAAACCTCTTTGTGTTTTAGTGAGAGAGATATTTTACTGTTTGTTACTGTTGTAGCTATTTTTTCCTTCATTCTGTCTCTGTCTCTGTCTGTCTCTGTCTCTGTCTCTGTGTGTGTGTGTGTGTGTGTGTGTGTGTGTGTGCGAGTGCGTGTGCATGTGTGTGTGCGTGTGTGTTTAAAACCTAAAATATGTCACAGGGAAAATATAGTGTACCTTGACCTTGTCAGTCTAGCAGAAGGAACTCTGACCTGGTGCACTATTAAGATGTTCTGGTTCTTTCTGGAGCTGTGCAAATCAGCAGTCCTGACCAGACTTTTTGGTGTCTGCTCAAATAATTAAAAACATATTCCCACCAAAAGGGGGAACCAGTACATAGATGTTTCATGCACTTTCTGTATAACTGACAAAACTTAATATCAGAAAAATGCTATTTGATAGAATTATAGATTAAAAACAGACTAGGAAACAACAACAGAAAAACAGTCATACACCCATAGGATATGTGTGTTCGATGATAAAAAACAAATCACTATCACACTACCACTTAAAGGACAGTATAAAACACTGGGGAAATTAAGTTGCTGCCTCTGTAGTGATGAAATTATTTAAAATATAAAGTTCTGAATATAAAATTAAGAAGGTCCTGAACATAAAAGCTCATCACATTAAACTGCACTTAGAGGACAACTAGGGCCAACTGAGTTTTCACTAATGCATGCTCATGTAGAATTGATAGAGTTTAACTCAGAAAACTCATAATGCCAAACGTAGAGAACACTTTTAGATGCATGAGATACCTTAAAATAGTATTCATTACTTCATATATGGGAAAATTTCTGTCTAACATTGCCCTCATTAAAGCATCTTCCTTCAAAGATGGTCTTTTCAGATTTCACAGTGCCTGGGGAGAGCCATGTCCTTTTATTTCTTCACCCCCAATGTCCTCTTCATCCACTGCCTCCCACTTGAGTTGTGTGTCACTTCCTGTCTGAAGGACTCTCTGACAATGCAACTGTGTCAGCACACAAAAAACTTATTTTTAACCCACTGACAAGAGTAACACCACATTTTGGTCATCAGTTAAAATGATGAAATCCTTTCTAATTTCTCATTGAAATCCTTTCTAATCTGGCACCAGTAGACCCTAGAACATGAGCAGCAGACATCAGATGCATGTGTTCCTCCCTGTGCAGCACCACATTCCAGGGCATCAAGCTAAAAACTTTCTTATAATGACCTCACAGGCAAATGGAGGAAGCTGACGATATCTATAACCATAAGATTAGAGATATTAAATTTATCCAATTATTATTGATTTATGAAGGATGGAAATTTAAAGCAGCTATTAACAAATTATCAAATCTTTATTATACTATATGACACTATGTGATGGTGATGCCACCTCTGTGCCTTGGTTAATAATGTTTTCTCATATCTTGTCTCCTGAAAATTGATTAAATAAATTGGATGCACACTTCTATTTAGATAATCTTTTAAAATGAAGAAAATAGCATATTTTATTAAATCACTAGATTTAGGACACACCCAAAACGTACAAGACCCATATTGTTTACTGTGCCTCGGAATTTTTATCACTAACCTTAGGTATAAACATATTAATTTGAATATGTTCATTCTCAGTCTTATGATACTTAGAGAAAACATTATGTTGGCATTATCAATGTTGTAGGTGCTCTAATAAATTGTGGTCAAATCTGTAATGTAGTTTTGAAGTATTCTAAAATTCTAATTCTAAACTTATGTTACAATATATAAAAGCTTTTTGTTAAATAAGTAAACTAACATTTAAAGAGTAACTAAGTTGTATAAAAATATGAATTTTCTCAATTGAGATGGAAATAAATTTCCTCTTCCTCTACATTAAGTAGAAATAAATACATAGCCATTAATTAACAAAGGTGAGTTGTAATAAAATGTGACAGAAATAAGAATTAGTCTAAGACTCTAATTTTAAACATAATTATTTCTCTTGAGGAAGAAAACATCACATTAAAATTTATTACTCAATATTAATTATGGTTACATTTTTATTATAATGCTTCCAACCCGATATGGCATTTGACATTTGAATTTGTGAAGAAATAAAATACAATCTTTCACTTGAATATTATGTTATAAAAAGAATGAAAAATTGTGTAACAATTTCTATTGTAATACTATTTAAAATTAGGATAAAGTAAATTATTTTCATTGATTTTTATGGCACTCAAAGGAAGAGTAAGCAGGCTACCCAGATGAGAACTGATAGGCTGTGTTCATATGGTGGGGGAGGAGGTCCCCTTCTGTCACAGACCTGAAGGAGGAGAATAGGGTAAAAGAAGGAGGGAGTGGTGAATGGGAAGATACAAGTGAGGGGATAACAATCGAGATATAATCTGAATAAATTATTTAAATTTCCGAATAAATTATTTAAATTTAAAATATTAAAAAATAAAGAAAAGAAATATCTTTCTTCTAAGTGTTAGTAATACTAGCCTGATATATGTATGATGCATGAGGTAGAAGGTGAGGGCAGACCCAGGAGGTTGTCTGCTGACATTAGTATGCATAGAACAGTCTTTGCACACACAGGTATGTATGTACACATATGTACATAAACAAATACACTAATTTTTGAAACTTACTCAGAGAACTATTATTTGAAAAGGACTGGCAAATATCCTTGTTTGGTTAAATTATACCACTATAAGCTTTTAATGTAGGTTCTTCATATAAAATAATGACACACTTCATACAGGCATTACAAAGCAAACCCAGCACATTAGAGAGTCCCCTGAAATTCATGTTGAAGCACAAAGAAAGAAACAGTATTCTCACATGAGCTGGGGCAGAGCTAATGACTACTTATGTGCATAAACTCTACAGATGATTACTTTTTACATCTGATGCTGATAACACAGTTTGATCTCACAATCAGTTACTCCCTCGTCAGCTGCTCCTGTCACTCTCATATTTGTTCATCAGTCTCATCTAGGAGAATGTTTTTGTCTTGTGTTGTCTGACTCAATTAGTTTTTTTTTAATTGAAATCCTGTTAGAGTTCATGGTGATCTGTCCAATACTTTCAAAATGATATTTTCATGTTTAATTATTTATTTTTTAAATTACAATGACATCATTTCCTCTTTCTTTCTCAACAGTTTCCCTGTATATTCATCATCACTATATTTAAAATTCATGGACCCTTTTTCATTAATTATAATTTCATGAAAATATGTATCTGTTAGCTATACATATTCCAAAGTGGATGAGTACGATCTTCTCAGTCTGTATAATGTTACTTGTTCATATATTATCAATGCTGATCATATGGTATGGTTTTAACATTTGTTGTGTTCTTCCCTGGGGAAGAATATTTCTCCTGCTTTCTCTTTTATATATAAAGCATTCAAATTTGCTTTCAGGTTAGTAGACTCTAAACCATAATTATCACAATAACTACTGACCTGGATTGTCAAAGCAACTCTTAAAAACTTTAACTGCTTATGGAAACCATTTGCATGAAAAGATGAAAGTGTTATTTAGGCTTGTTAATCTGCTCCTCTCCTGAATGTTAGTGAAAACAATGTAACACTCAAAGTTGCAGAACAGGTTTTGTCCTAGTTAGAATTAAAGATAGGCACAGGTGTAACACTCATTGAACCAGGCAGGTGCTGAAGATATGATCAAGTAAGTAGAAGGCTGTCTCTTTCATTACTTGGCATAATTAATAAAGAAAACTTATTTGATTGCATCTTATAATGAATAAAGCGAGTCATCTTGTCACTGGAGGTTGCTTCCTATCTTGGTAAAAATGATGTTATTATTCCAATGTGAAATCAAAAGCAACCCTAGCCCACACTGAAAGGATCTCAGTAATTTAAGCTTTTCAGTGCTTACTAACAAAACACTAAGTTCTGAAATCAATATATTTAATTCATTGATTTATATCATTGATATTCTGATTTAGTTAATGAAATGTAAATAATATTTAATATTTAGTCGTAATGTATTATAATTATATTACTTTGGCTACTGTGTTAAATTATTAAATGCCCGTTATGATCAACACACCTCACATATTTAGCGCTACTGTTAAGTTCATGGTTTCAAATATTGAATGGAATAAAAATCATTAATTATTCCAGTAAGGAATTTTACAAATGAAAATTTTAGATTTGAAGCAATAAGGGCTCTGTCATTCTCTTATTTCAGGAACATGTATCTAAGCCTATCCACGGCTTTGGGAGAGCTCTGTTAGGCTTCATTTGTCAGCTAAACCCATTATTAAGTAAAACTTGCAAGAAGGATTATACTTTTTATAGTGTGTGTCATAAGCACTGTCAAAATTTAATAATTCTGAGGACCTTTGTGCACACTGCCTGCCTGTTTACCATCAAATTATGAAATTAAAATCAGAAATGGAACTATAAAACATGAAAAATTACAGCAGTGAAGTGCAATTAAACATTTCAAAGCACTAATCTTTTGAAAGTAGTAAAATGTAATGAAATAATTAATAGCTTTAGTGAAGAACCAAACAACCTAAGTGATCTGTGCACCAAAGCCTAGCTTTTCATTTAGTTTAAGGAGAATTTAATCATCATTTCCATAAAGAACTTTACTAACAGATTTAAGAATATTGTAAAAATTCTACACATTAACCAACACCAAACAGTGCAGATTTTATGAACTTCTTGGAGTTCTGAGTTATAAAGTAAAACATATAAACAAATAAATATAACACTGTTTATATGGTTTACAGTCTCTGTTCAAAAATTACCTCTACTGTAACATTAAACAATGTAAAACATATTAAAAACTCATGCACGAAATTAATATTGAACTTATTTGAACTGCATTTTGCTATTGTTGATTATATCAAAGAATGTTTGGAATACAAAATTCTGACTATAGATATATAAAAGAAAGACAACATTGAATAAAGAAAGGGTACAGTTAATGAAATGTTTGTCCAACATAGCTGAAGTAGAGAAATATGGTTTTGCCTAGTCTGTGGTTATGAAAGTAGAGTGAAGAAGCCAAATGATGGGAAAACAGAAAGATAGTGTGTAAACAGTCTGGGAAAAGATGAAGTTAAATGGTGTTTTTCATGCTAGGCTCCCAATCTAGTAATTTCTGAATCTATTTCATCTTTTCTCAGTGGTACCAAAGAAAGCTGCTCAATGTCCCTCCACTCACTAACAGGGTATGATAAAATTAAGACTATCACAAAATATCTGCTAAGATTTTCATAAGTCTGTGAAGTAGATGGCAGGCTGTCTCAGCTTTGTCTTACTTATCACTAATTAAATCAGGAAAAAAAAAATAAGGCTAAGGACTTGAGTAATTGTCACATGGTAGGAAATGTATCACTAGAATTAGTGTGATTTATGATGCTGAAATAAAGTTTTTTTTTTTAAGTGACATTGACAGAGAGCATGTTAGTCATACTATGCAGAGTTCTGACACTGATAAAGTCATATTTATCTTGAAAATATCTCATGTGAAAAAAGGAAGAAAGATTTCTAGGACCCTCTGGATCCTTTTATTTTGCTGTTCTCCCATGCGTTTCTCATTTAGAGTCCCAATAGGATGCCTTCCCCTCTGTCCCAGTTTCCTGGTAAGTGAAGGCTTTCGTGGGACATGCCCCTTGGGCTAGTATGCAGATATAAGTGAGTATATACCATTTGATTCTTTCTGCTTCTGGGTCCCACTCAAACTAAGGCACCAGCCAAGGACAATACAGGAGGTAAACTTTAAACCCCTTCCCAGATCTAGCCAATGGTCAGAATATTCTCCACAGTTGAGTGGAGAGTGTGATACGACTTTCTCACGTACTCTGGTGCCTCACATTTGACCATGTCCCCTGGAGGGGGAGACCTGGTGGCAATCAGAGGAAGGACAGCAAGTAGCCAAGAAGAGACTTGATACCCTATGAGAATATATAGGGGGACGTAATCCCCCTCAAGAACAGTCATAGGGGAGGGGAAATAATGGGAAAATGGGGGGGGGGAGGAATGGGAATGGGAGGATACAAGGGATGGGGATAGGATACAAGGGAGGATTAAACATTGAGATGTAACAAGAAAAAATAAAAAAAAAAAAAAAGAAAAAAAAAAAAAAAAAAAAAAAAAAAAAGGAAGAAAGAAAGAAAGAAAGAAAGAAAACAAATAAAAAAATAAATAAAAAACTAAGGAGCAAGACACACAGGCATAGGAGGGGAGGTTGGTGTTAGCAGTGGTAAAATTCTCTGGTGTTTTCGGTGCCTTTGTAGGATTACTGAAAGTTTGAATAAGTTGGTCTATGATTTTTGCACCTTCTCTTGGCTCCTTTTTCCCTTGTGTTTGTCTTGTTCAACTCCTATGTATGGTTTTTGTCTTATTATATTATATTTTGTTTTGTTGCTATACCGTAGAGGCCTGCTTGTTTTCTGGTGAGAAGCACAGTGGGGGCGGTTTCCAGGTAGGTGTGGGTGGGGAAACTGGGAGGAGTCAAAGGAGGAGGAACCAATGTTGGGTTGCACTATATGCAGAAGGAATCTATTTTAAATAAAAGGAAAAAAATCTCTGGTGGTTGGTACCCACAGCACCTCAATAGGCTACCATTAACATTAAGCTCTAAAGACGCTTAAAGGCAAGGAATTCTTAGATGATGAAACGTTAAAAGAATACAATCAATCCAAATGAAAGGGCAAGCAGCAATATAATAATCTGTTATTCAAATTAGTTAAAATTAATCTTTTGAATTGATAAAAATGTACTTTGTAACTTTTTTCTTTTCAAAGGTTGCAAATTTCTCTATTTTCTTTAAATTAATTATTGGTCCTTCTATTCTTAACATAGCTAGACAAAGATATTTTTAACACAACATAATTATTATATTTCAAAAAAATCTGAAGAGACAGCTCAATGGATCAGAGTGCCAGATGTAAAAACATGAAAATCAGCGTTTGGATCCCCAGTTGGGTCTGGACACCTGTAAATCAGAATGAGTGTTGGAGACTGAGTCAGAAATACAAATAGATGGGGCTACATACCCTGCCAGGAGAGCTGAAAAACACCAAGCTCCAGGTTCACTGAGAGATTCTGTTTCTGGGGGTGAGTAGGTAGAGACTGATAAAGGTAGACATCCCATGCAGACCCAGGCCTTGGGACAGTCACCTCTGAGCATGTTCATACAACTATACATGCCCTATTACCATACATGCACAGGGGTAGACATGTACACACACACCAGTCTCTCTCTCTCTCAAAATCTAAGTTGTAATGTGACATTTTGAATATTCTATTCATGCTTTATTTTTACAAGATAGCTATAGATTAGCTAAGCAATACTATACCAGGCCCTTTCTGTAAAAGATGTGATTTATATAAAAATTACCCTCTTATAATATGTGTCAAATACATATGTAGTTTCAATATCTCACTTCCTTATTTTTTTAGCTTTGGATTTTTGTCTACTTGTATCCTGTCCAATGTTGCCTTTTCTTCCGTCCGTAAACATTTATTTGCTTATTTTAGAATTTTTCTACCAAGGATGATATCATAAACACATGTACTCGTAATTTCCTGTGACTTGATTCATGGTTGTGGGGAGAGATTATAAATTGCTCAATATTTTATTCAGATGATTGACTTACAAAATTATCCATCAAATGATAGAAGTTTCCTTCAAGAATAAAAACCTGACATAAAAGAGTAAATAGTTAAAATGACTATTTGTTTGAAAATTCACAATATTCAATAACTCAGAAAGTAGTGTAATAGTTTGAGGTACTCTAATAGTTCCAAGATACCAAGATAATCTTTAATATGAAGAGCAAAAGAGAGTTACAAATATTGATGCAGGAATTTAGTCGGGTATTTTTAATTGGTAAAAATTGGAAATAACTTTAACATCAGTTGTGGATGGAGCAAGAGGATTGGGTAGGGGATAGGATGGGGACAAGAACAGGAGGGATGAGGTTGGGGGGTGGGGAGGAGGGAAGAGAGTACTGGGAGAGAGAATTGGAGTGAGGGGTATATCTAAGGGATAAGGTAGAAATCTAGGACAGTGGAAACTACCAGGAGGAATCTGTGAGGATGTCCCTAGCTAAGATTCCCATCAGTGAAGGATATGGATCCTAAACAAGCCATCTCCTGTAACTAGGCAAGAGTTTCAATGGAGGGATTGGGACATGAACCCAGCCTCAAAACCTTAGACCTGTAATGTATCCTGCCTACAAGATGTACAGGTGTAATAGATGGAACAGAAATGAGAAAAAGGACACCTAATGACTGGCCCAGCTTGAGATCCATGCCATGAGAGGGACTCCAGCTCTGGACTCTATTTATGATGTTCTCCTTTACTCGGAGACAGCAGCCTAGCATAACTGTCATCAGAGGCTTGACAGAGCAACAAATGGAAACTGATGCACAGACACAGAGCCGAGCATAAAGTGGAGCTTCTGGAATCCTGTGGAAGAGGGGGAATCATTGAAGAAGCCAGAGCGGTCAAGTACACTACAAGAAAACCTACTGAACCAACTAACCTGGGCCCAAACAGGCTCAACAATTCTGCAGTGCCAACAGTATGATTGGGAATGAACTTGGACCTCTACACATGTGTAACAGTTGTTAGACTTGGTCTTCACATGGGAAACTTAAAGCGTGAGCAGGGGCTATCCTTCACTACTAGCCTTTGGTCCTCTTTCCTCTAACTTGAGCTGCCTCATCTAGTTTCAGCAGAAGAACAGTTGCCTAGTCTTCTTGCAACTTGATATGTGAAGGTTGGTTGATGTCCATGGGAGGCCTTCCTTCTTCTGAGAAGAGGCTACGGGGTGGATGGGGGAGGAGGGGAGGTGAGAGTGAGGGTCAGAAGGAGAATAGGTGGAGAGCTGGGGTTGAGATGTAAAGTAAATAAATAATTAATAAAAAAGAAAAAAAACCTGTAACTTATCCATTGACATGACCTAATTATTATTTTATTTTGGATGAAGGAAGCAATGTGAAGAAGTGTGATTGTGAAGCAGCCATAAACAGCTTCTCTTTTGCTTTTGCTGTAGGGACACCGTCCTGGGAATGTAGGACATACTGGAAGGCTCCATTGCTGAAGCTCAGTTCTCCTTCTAAGCCACCCTATAACCACAGTCTCCCCTAGACCAGGTGGGTCACATGTCTTTCCACTGTATAGAGAAAAGGGAGCATTTCCATGACACTCCTGTTAAGCAGAAATAGAAGAATTGGTGCTTTCTTCCACTAAATGTAAATTGGGTAACAGATGCCACCGGTCTCTCTCTCTCTCTCTCTCTCTCTCTCTCTCTCTCTCTCTCTCTCTCTCTCTCTCTCTATTTTTTAAGTCACCAATCACATTTAATTTTAGAATGCATAATCCTTCTTGAAACTGCCTCTGTAGAGTGTATAGACAATCTTTGTGAGGTAGTGATCAGTGGCAAGGCAAGGTACTAATTTCCCGAGAAGGCAGACATACCAGGTTGACATTCACTTTTTGTTAGTTGTAGGCTTGTTGTGGCCATACTGTTTGTCATTCTATTGCCAAGGGTTCTAAACAATTTAAATAGGCATCAAGTGCAGCTCTTTAGAACATTGTTAAACAAACAGCATCAACCACGTGCACAAAATAATTCTTAAAAAATAAACTCTCTCCAGCTATAAATGAGGAAAAGATATAAATATTCTGAAGGAATGGACAATCTAAGTTATGATGAATTGTGACAGTTAACAATATTTACTTAGGTAAAAGACTTCAGATAATACACATTTTTTAGGAAAAATCATCAGATTTACTGGTAACTATAAATGTGGTTTTTTATTAATTTATTCAGATTACATCTCAATTGTTATTCCCTTGCTTATCTCCTCCTGTTCCTCCCTCCCTCCCTCCTACACCCTATTTCCCTCCCCTAGGTCTGTGACAGAAGAGGACTTCCTCCCCACCATATGATCACAGCCCATCAAGTCTCATCTTGGTAGCCTTCCTATTTCTCTGAGTGCTCCCAGGCCTCCCCACCAAGGCGAAGTGTTCAAATATGGGGCACCAGAGTTCATGCCAGAGCCAGTCCCTGCTTTCCACACAAATGTGGATAATGCCCTGTCCCTTCGCTAGATCTAAGTAGGGGTTCAATATTTACTGCATGTATTATCCTTGGTTGGTGCAGTAGTTTGAGCAAACTCCCCTGGGTTGTAGCTGGAGATCACTGGGTGAAAAAATCCCAGCAATGAAGCATCAGAGCTCTTGGCCTAGGGAAATCTTGGAAAAATGGGTGGATCTGACCCCCACTCCAGTGCACAGAAAACATATTTTTTACATTTTTATTCTTCACATAGTTTTCTCATGTCTATCCAGCCAGCTTATTCCTAACTTGTTTATATAATCTGGAGACTTTTTGCATCACAGATTAAAATTTGAGATGATAAAATCAGCAACAGAGTTTTTTTTTTTTTTTTACAAAGACTCTAAAATCAGAAAAACCAGGAAACCACTTGAGTACTGACAAAGCAATAGGTTCTGCTAAGAAAAATAAAGGAATCCTTTAATTGTCGGTATCCTGTGGGCAAAGCATCTACCTGCCATGTTTCCCACCTTGTGCAGTCAAGAAGTGAGTGTTAACCTGGGAGATGGTGGCCTAGGTGCTGGTGACAAATCTCAGAACATGATACAGTTTATGCTGTTGCAACCAATGTTGAGATGATGCTGGGTAGTGAAAGGATGACAAGTCTCTGCCATCTTGTTGGCTATGGTTGGTGTAGGATTCATTATATACAAATGGCTATTGGCATATTTGGAACAGAGGAGTCATATCAGTCAAGAACCTTTGTCCTTTTATTTCCTCTATGTAAATGAAAAATTGTAGGTGTGCAAGACTGAATTCCTCTAGAGTGTAGAGGTGAGAGATGATGAACTTTAATTATTTAGGCAGCAATGGTGAGACTTGGTAATATTTTGTATACCTGTAAATACAGAATTGCTTTCCTACAGGGCTTAAAGTGGTGAATTTATATCCTCTAATAAGTGGTGAGAGTTAGAGACAAGCTGACTTTCGGAGTGATTAACAGTGCACTCTAATATCTGGTGAGCTTTGTGTTTAAAGAGATACTGATTTAATAGGAATTATAAAATAAACTTCTACGACTAAGATCTACCTTTACATATGGGATTATATATATTATGTTGGAAATATTCAATTCCAATTTTTCACAATATATTAATTAGCACCATTGGTGAGTAATTTCAAAGAATGCTACTTACAAAATATTTTCACTATGATTATTCCATTCCATATAATCCACTTGGAGGAGTCAGTGGTATCAGATGTGTTCATGGCAGTTGCTCTTTTACTTACCAATCACCCTACTCTTGAAGAAATAATTGAATTTCATAGTCATATGTTTCAATAAAAATTACTCAACAATACAGACTCTACAAAGACCTAAATGAGTCCCAAGCCAGAATATAAGGCAGCCCTTCATGTTTTATAGGATGTGTCTCAACAAGTAGGTAACTCTTATGGTTCTCACTAGGGCTATTAGGTTGTATTGTTGTGATAAATGATGGAAGATTACATTGTTGAGGTTCCAGAATTACTTTGCATTTCTGTAGACGTGAGTGCAACAATCACCCTGGAATTAGCTGTGCCCCATGCTTACCTGGCTTGTTCTTTCTGTTTGACATCCTCATTTGGTAGATGAATTTGGGAAGACAGAACGATAACAGCATAAATTAAGAACGCTTGAAGAGCTGTTATCAAACTATAGTTAGAGGAACCAAACTTTCTATCATCTCTGAAATCTCAAGATGGTCAGCTACTACTGAACTTGAATAAATAGGGCAGTTTAAGTAATTGGAAACTGGTTAAATAGAAACTGCGAAATGTAAGCTTTTATAGAACAGATAGAAAGCTGCTTTGACATTATTACTCACAGCATAAACTTCTGTTAGCCTTGTTCCAAGATACTTTGTGTTAAGTGGGTCTCATTTCAATTTACTCCACATCCCTCCCAGCAATTCTTGAAACAAAATGACTCTGGCCTTATTATAAAAGAAATGCCATTTTATATTGTCTCTGTACATAGTTCAGCTCTTGCCCCTTCAGCACCATAGATCTGTTTCATAACAAGTGAGTGCACATATATTAATGAAATACCACTTGAATTTTTATCAACTTAGCTTCAACCATATCTATTCAAAATAAGGAAACAGACAATTAATAAACAATGAAACATGAGAAGATTGCTCTTCACAAAGGTAGAAATGCATCAAGTTCCAAAAAGGAAGATAAAGTCTTTGAGTGAAATTGACAATACATAAGCAACATAATGCTATCAATTTATTACATTTTATTATAACAGAAAAAGAGAGGAAACATTTTACATACTGAAGCATATTGACTTAAATGGTGTTATATTAAAACAAACCCATTGATGATTGAAATGTAAGTAAAAATGAATTCAATACATCAACCAAATATTACACTATAGCAACACAATACACCGTGGATTAATTTACTCCTTTTGTTATCATTAGGCCAACTCAGAGTATGGATCCCTGCCACAGACTAGTATTATTAAAGATCATATTATCTCCTATTATTCAATTAGAACAAGATTAGAGCCAGAATTCAAACTATATTTTCTACTAAATAGGTGTTGCCTTTGTACATTTGTCAACTAAAAAGAGTGGAGGCTAAACCACAGACCAACTCTGTGAGTATATATATACCATGTTCTTACTAAATGTTAAATATGTAATAACTATATATCTACATATCAAACTAATACTAAAATTATATGTCAGATATTCAAATGCAATAATGTAATGAAATTTGAAGAAAATCATCATGTCAATTATAATCTTAATTTTTCCACCCAATCACGAGGTTGGAGCAAGTGTCTAATGCTACATTCCCCTACTCTCTTTTCTGAATTGTTCTCAGAGAGTTCAGCATATTTTCTTTTTAGAGCAAGACAAACCACTGTGCCTTATGTCTTAAACATGACATTAACTATATCTTGAACACATTCTCTAGTTTTCCGTAATTTTAACAACAAGATTATTGATACTAAGATCTACAAGCATAACTTCTATCCTTTAAACATATTACCGCTTATCTGCATGCTTATGAAATGATGGTCTAGTTATGAAAGCTATGTTGGTCATTCCATTCAGCAAAATCAACTTCTTCCGTTGTTTACTGAAACAGACACAAGAGGGGTTCCTAGTAGATTAGTGACAAACTAAATTTAAGTTGTGTGAAATAGTAACTCTGTCTCACATTGAAAGCAGCATATTTTTAAGCAGAATTCTGTCTTTTGCCCAGTACTGGTTTGCCACATTTGAACCAACTCCATAAGGAGTATCTTTGATGTTCATCATCTTCTTTGAGGCAGGCTAGGTGTTGCCAGGAGTTAACTTGGCTTGTTGTAAAAGAATCTTTAGAATAATAAAAACATCTTTAAATTCCATATCATGTGGGTGTCTGAGGCTTTTGAAGACCTTATTTAACTATTTTACCTTATATAACTATACCTATCTATTGGCCCTAGGATATATATTCTTGTATTAAAATTAGACTAGTATTTGACATCATAATTTGCATCAATATACAAAATTCTATACCAATGAATTAAAAATAAGCTTATTTGTGAGTAAAAATTAAGGTCTTCAGTTGTAGAATAGATTTAATAACCTCTTGTTCTATCCTCCCTCTGTATTTCTATATCCCCTTTCTTTATTTTCAGCTCCTATCTTCTTCTACAAAAAAAAGATAAAGGAAAAGAGAGACATCCCTGAATCCAACCTAGTTTTTTCTCTGTGAAAGACCAATATTAACTTATAACCAATTCCCAATGAAAAGATGTCTCTCAACCAAAGAATGGATAAAGAAACTGAGGTACATTTACAAAATGAAATACTATTCAGCTATCAAAAACAAGGAAATCATGAAATTTGCAGGCAAATAGCTGGAACTAGAAAAGATCATCCCGAGTGAAGTAACCCAGACCCAGAAAGAAAAGAGTGGTGTATCTTCACTTAAAGGTGGATATTAGCCCAACATAGATGTCCTCTGGGAGACTCCACCCAGAGGGGTATTGGAACAGATACTAGTATTTATAGCAGTACTTTGGGCAAAGCATTGTAAGTTATATGATTGTTAGTATTAATTATCAAATTGATTGGATGGAATCACCTAGGAGCTACACTTTTGGTTTGATTGTGAGGATATTTATGGAGATGGTAATCTATGAAAAGAGCATTAACACTTAAGTTGGTCTCATCAGCCCATGGTGTGGGGTCCTTGACTGAACAAAATTAACAAACAAGTAGATACCCGTGTTCTGGATCTTAGCAATAATCATAAATTGTGTGCAAGCTTTCAGTTGCTCCACAGTGAGAGCACAATGCAGGTTCCCTGGGTCAGCTGGGCTTCCTAAGCTTGTGCCGTGACTGATAAAATGTTTGAATCTCAAGAAATCAGTGCCAACATTAAGACATAATTCAATTTTCCTAGAAAATTTTCAAATTATTTTATTTTCCACAAGTTGTTACCATGGCAAAATAGAATTGATAGTTTGGAACCCCCCCCCCAAATATTGAGCCCCTGGATATAGTTGAAAATCTATAAATACTTATTCTAAAGAATTCTTGTTCTTTAAAACATTTCTTGATTTGTGGAAATGGCTCAGTGTTTAAACTGCTTGTCTTGAGAGAATGCTGTGGAATTTGAATACCTGTAACCAAGTTAAGCCCAGGCTTGCATCTATAATCCTCAGTACTCCTCTGTCAAGACAGGTGGTGGAGCATATGAAGTCCCAAAGGTATTGAGACAGAAAACTGGATATACACAATGAAAAACACCAAAACAAAAACAAAAACTAAACACAATAAGGAAAGGTACTGTCTCGAGCAAGATGAAAAGAGAGTCCTAAATCTGAGGTTTAATTATCAGATACACTGTGACATACAATATGTCTGCACTCACATGTGAATACACACACACATACACAAAAAATGTGTGCTCATTTCCTATAAAAATTACTTTCTGTAGTTCTATGTTCTCTAAAAAAAAAAAAACCAAATATTCAAACACCATAGATAAAGATAAAAGATAACTGCAGCCCTTTGTACCTTCTTTGAAAAATTAGTTTAGACTTTAAATATAAAAGGTATAAAATCATAATTTCCTTTTGGCAAAGGGGACAAAAACAAAGATTTTTAGCAAAACAAATGGAGTTTGGGAAAAGCAGCCCTGACAGTAATTGAAACACCAGCATATTTTCTCAAGAAATTCACGGTTCAGGGGGAGATTTGAAGCTAGGTCTCCTCCTTGGAAACTATTCACAGAATATGTTATAGTGTATCAGCACAGCATTTCAGTGTAACATCAAAATGCTCTTGATAATTAAATTCTTATTTGAAAGGCTGAGTCTTGATACGATAAAGACAGAAAAATAAAATAAAATCCATAAGGATTACCTTCACCCATGATTACCCATTCTATATATTTTCTACTTAGATTCATGGCATGTAATATAAACAATAATATAACTCATTTAATGGAAGCTTGTGTGTCCATAGGCTTTATGTAAATTTTAAATGATATTTTGTTTCTACTGGATTTTTAAAAGAGCAAAAAAGAAGAGGTGAAAAGAGGGCTATTAAAAAAGAAAGAAAACCTCTCTGGTATTTTGTCAGCTTGGCATTCAGAAATCCTTAGGGGAAACCTGCCTTTTGAATTCAACTTAATAGAAAAGCCCCTATGAACTCTGTCATGAGAATAACTATTACAGGATTTGACACCAGAGTAGACAAGCAGGATCATTGCAGCAGAAAATCCTATAGCAATAAACCAAAATCTTTCTTGACATAAAGTGTAAGTTTGGTAATTAATTAAGCAGCTTGAGCTAGCTGATGGCACAGTAAGCTTGAAACACAATTCTGCTTGTGATAGAGAGAACGGAGAAGTCTCTTCATGGTGAATAATTTTAATCACAAATAACAAAATTATAACTAAAGCATTAAAGTCATTTTGGATTACTGGAAATATGATTTACATTATGTAATAATGAGCCAGTAGCAATATGTTTACTTAAAATACTCAGTAGTCATAAAATTATACACGGAAAATGTATTACAATAAAAATGCAAATGTTACTTACTAGAGCTTCAATGTAAAGGAAACAAATAAACTTTGCAGTATTTATACTTTAGTTCAGTTAGTTATTATAAATTCAAAATATTTTTAAAATCAGTAAATATTCATAGAGAGCAAACAGCAAGTTCCTAGTCTACTTAAAATAGACGAAAATAGATTGAGCTCTATGCTACATTAAATGAATTTCTATCCTGCAACAGGTAAATGCTACTAAATTTTCCATATTACTTGATTAGAAAACAAATTTGTAGGCACAAAATCTTACAGTGATTAAGAATTAAAGGGCCTGTGGTTTTATTCTCCAGATACGCTAAGTCATTGTGCTGCAGGTGTGTGGATGCTAAAGAGGACTCTCTAGTCACAGAAGAAGAACTTTAATGCTCAGAGCAGTGGCAGTAGCCATGAGATCAGTAATTTTCTAAATGGCCCCAATTTCCTCAGCCCCTGTACCCAAAGAGTACCATTAAAATTTCCAGGTGTCACCTGCAGGAACAGTAGGTTAAAGAAAGAAAGAAAGAAAAAAATAAGACAGGGACTCTAATTTTAGACACACTGGAGATTTTATTCTGAACACATTGAATATTGTTTCATAAGAAGACACTTTATGTATTGAGATGCTATTCATTTTATAAACACAGGTGGGAGAAAATGACAGTCTGTCTCTGCCCATGGGATGCAAGAAAGGAGAGTCCTATGCAGAACTTGCTTATCGGTGGTTGCTTGGTGGACACTAGTCTATCGTCTCCAGGGTTAATATTGGCACAGCTTATGATGAGTAATATAAAACATTGTGTTTTGTATGTATCCTCCTGGTATACTCACAGTTCTCATCCTCTTTTTCAACACTGCATTCTTTCCAAAGTTACTTCAGAAAATTGATATCTACATGTGATTTTATAAAATTTTTAACAGCAGAGATATAATATACACATGTTAAAATAGCCTGCATACTTAAGTATGGACACACTTTGTTAACAAATCAGTGTGTCCCACCTGAAGTTTGTATGTTCTTGTGGGTGGTATGATCACTACAGGGAAAGTATTTTACAGTAAAAAAAAGTTAATAATTGTGTTGTTTCTATCAAGCACAGGTTAGTGGTGATAGTTTGATGAAGTTCTATGTAATCACCAGGTCAATTATAACCTTTCACCAAATATTTTATAACTAATTCAGTTCAATAGAAAGTTAAACAGAAAGCATATAAATTCACTGATTGATCACAACTATCCCGTTATTGAATATTACTGTAATCTTTAATGGATAGGGGAACTGAAGTTAAGAAAATTTCTTATTTTCCAGTTCCTAAACCCTAACAAGTAGAACAAGAAAGCAAGGGCCCAAGGAGGAAGGCACATTCAGCTTCTGTCATCCTAAATGAACAACTCATCATCTAGCTGTTTAAATTGCTTTCATACTGACCCTAAAACTCAAACCAATATAGCATCCAAGCACCCCATAAGCCATTTCTCGTGTGTGGTGGCAGTGGTGGTGGTGGTGGTGGTGGTGGTGGTGGTGGTGGTGGTGGTGTGTGTGTGTGTGTGTGTGTGTGAGAGAGAGAGAGAGAGAGAGAGAGAGAGAGAGAGAGAGAGAGAGACAGAGACAGAGAGAGAGAGAGAGAGAGAGAGAGAGAGAGAGAGAGAGAGAGAGAGAGAGAGAGAGAGAGAGAGAGAGAGAGAGAGTTATATGGAATTCAAATCCTTTCACCATCATTATTAGGAAAGACAAATCATAAAACTAAACTAGTACAGCCAGTGTGAACACTGAGAGGGGTTTTCAGGAAATCTTTCACCTATCCTTATTTAAACACTACAATAAGCAGAAATCTGCTCAGTGTTATGCTGTTGCATGATTCTACCCTCTACTCAGGTGGACACAACCGAATTTCATATGGTAGCTGTCTTTTCCTTCTGGCACATTTTTTGTTTTGTTTTGTTTTAAGAAATGAGAGGAGAATAAGAGAAACAATTTATTTTTAAATTTTATTTTATTAATTTATTCATATTACATCTCAATGGTTACCCCGTCCCTTGTATCCTCCCATTCCTCCCTCCCGCCCATTTTCCCTTTACTCCCTTCCTCTATGACTGTGACTGAGAGGGACTTCCTCCCCATTTAAAAGAAACAATTTAAATGAACATTGAACATAAAGATGAAAAAACAAAAATGAAAGAAAATCTGACAGGAAGTCCTGCTAAGGAGAGTTGGAGCTGTCATGACTGACAACATTGAGAATCCCCGTGGAACTTTGCATCCTGTGGACTGTCTAATATAGAAGATGGTCATGATCACATGCAGACTGGATGGCACTTACCCATGGCAGTAGGTCTAGTTACTGTCCCTTCTTATAATGAGAGCTGATTTTATTTCTCTCAAAGTGTAAAAGGCATTATTATCGAAAACTGTAAGCACACATACTAAGAAAGGACACAAAATGGATACAGTATATTTGCCAAATCCTACAACTTAAGGTATAGAACATTGTCAATCCTTTAGAAGACCTGCTGGCTCATTAGACCTTCACCAACAACTAGCAGGAAACTTCTTTTAGGAAAATTACCATGTCACTTGTCAATAATTTTATCTGACTCCATTAATTGCTTAAAAATATCAAGTTAATAAGTTGAAATTTATTTTTTCTAAAATTAAAATTTTAAAACATAGTATGGACCTTCTTTTTTTTTTTTTTTTTTTTTTTTTAGTATAGACCTTCTAAAAGATGGAAATAGGTTTCACAAGCTACAAAATGGGGCTAGCAGACAATATATAGCTACTGTTTAATTAGGTCATCTGTTCCTATCAAATATAAAGCTTGGTTATTCAAAAGGACATTGTTTTAGTTACTTTTAAATAGCTGTGAAAAAACACTATGACTATGGCAACATACATGTGCAAAAGCCTTATGTGTATTACAGGCCCATAAGAATAATAGTCTATGGTAGTGAGGTTGATGCAGCATGCGGTAGGTGGCTGGAAACGCAGGTAAAAGTTCACCTACTCAACTATAAACAGGAAAAAATAAAAGACAGTACACCTGAACTGGCAGGTGGCTTCAGAAATTTCAGTGCTGGCCTGGTGTGACATACTTCCTCCAGTAAAAGCAACACTCACTAATTCTGCCCAAACATCTGCACAAATTGGCAACTAAATATACCTGGGCTTGGGATTAGGGGACACATCTTATATAAACCACATGCCAGTGTTGTATCCCATGAGATTGGCTCTTACAACAACCAATTAGGTAAAATGAGGGCAAACAAAATGTTAGATTCCGGTAATGAGATATCAGTTTCACGTTGAAAAACCCATGTGCTTAGGTCACAATGCTCTCTATGGGGAAAAATCACTTCAAAGATAGGGATTTTTTTTGGAAGATATATGTTTAAAACAAAAATAAAGAAACAAAGTTAATGCAAACATACTCTGTGTTTACCCTTTAAAGATAGTAGAGAAGAAGTTAGTGTCTGGGGAAGAGGTTTATGTAGATACACCCAAATAGAGGAGAAAGAAGTGACATGGTGCAGCCAGAGGGTAAAGAGAGGCCTACCAGCCAAGGGATGCTGAAGTGAGGATTCCTGTGCCTCCAGAGTTGTAGATCCTTGCCTGTTTATTGATTCCAGCACATTGATACTAACACTAGACATTTACCTACAAAAACTGGGAGGGAATATTATTCTCTTTGTAAGCCAGTGGATTTGCAATTTATTATAACAGCTACAAATAGTAATGTGGATTTTGATATACGTTCAGAATAGCATATTTCTTCTACTTGGTACATTCACAGCAAAAGGTTCATTGAAGAGATTTATTTTTCTTTCCCTGATAAAAATAGATTTTAATCTGCCCCGTGGATATTTAAGAACAAAGAATGTGGCTAAACATCGTTAATATTAATACGGTCATAAACTATCAAACAAATATGCAGCTTGTTTTAGGTGAAATTCCAGTGTTTAAAGTATAATTTATGAAAAAATTTGACAAAGGATAGAATGACAACTTGGTCATTATCAGACATGTATCACAGAAAACATTGGAATCCATGTCTTCTTATCATCAATGGTCAATGAATGAGTAAGCACTGAAAGATTCTACTTAAAATGATGGCAAAACAGACCTGAAGCAATGACTATTATCAGTTGACAGGAATGTCTGTACTGTGCTAGGTATAAGTTGATGATGAATTACATATATTCTAGAAATGGAACAAGAGACCATATAGGATAGACACCAGCACTATTAAACTCATACATATTAGAAACTGTGAGAATATTACTGTTAAAAAAGAGAAAAAAACCTTTGAAAAGCATCTCTAAAGACTCTGATGCACCACAAGATTCTAGCTGGTGTATGTTTCAGGTCCAAATAAGATTTATATGATATGAAGAAAAATGTTCTTTAGTCAGTTTGGAATGTCTTAACAAAACTTCCAAAGACTGGGCAATTAACACCAGTTATTTATTTCCCTAAATTCTGGAGTCAGAAATGTCTCAGGTCAACTTTCCCATCAGCTCAATCCCTCATGAAGCCTCTTTTTGTTAACATCCTGATGCAAGCTTGTACATTCACAGAGTGAAGAATCAGAGGGAAAGCTGGACACTGGTGCTACCTTCTCTGTAAAAGAGGATTCTGATCCATGCTTGCCATGCCTCCTACCTTCATGACCTGAGTCCAGGAATCCCTTCTCTAAATGTCATTGCATTTAAAATTGACATATGCTCTGTGTTTGGCTATTAAAATTTCATCCATAGCTAATGTACATTCTGTTTTAGAAGGCCTTTCCTCTCTAGCTTTTTATGAATTTGTGGGCAAAGGAAAATTTATGCTTCCATATTGGAAAATGCACTTTGAAAACCAGTTGAATTATGTATATCTTACCTGGAGTCCTTTGGTTTTATTTGTTTGTTTTTAAACTAACATTTCGGTGCAATGGACAAAAAAAGAAACATTCATTTGATCTGTAAGTGACTGCTGTTTAATAAGAACATTGTGATCTAGCTATTCTGTGATGATATTGAGCATGGATTAATCATAAAATACAGGTAAATCAGCTACATAAACGGAAGGTGAGAAGAAGTAGGTCAAGAGGGTACTGTGTTTGTTTAATGTTACCATAGAAAAGGATTCACATGGCACAATTAAAAGGAGATATTCTGGTGGCTCAGTCTCAGTCCACAGTTACAGACCCTGTCTTGTGGGGTCAGTGCATATGCAGCTCCGTGTACTACGGCTGTGATACATCGTTTGAGGAGAATATTCTCGGTCACTGGGGTTGGGAAGCAAGGAGTAAATGAAAAGATTGTTGGATCCAACATTCCTTTCTGCAGTGGCTGGCATGAGAGGAGGGGGCAGGAAGTAGATAAATCTAAATAAGTGCAAAAAGCCAAAAGCTATGAGAGCTGTGCAGGTTTCAGCTCCAAAAGCATCAGCTCTGAGAGGACTTGAGAAGAGGAGTGACTTGATTTAACTGTAGAGGAGGTCACTGCATTTCTTATTAGAACAGATCTATACAAATCCTCAAAAAACAAAACACAATTTAATAAATAAATAAATAAATAAATAAATAAATAAAGCTGCTAAAACAGTAGTGTGCTTTTCCATCACTTTCATTCATTTATTCATGCATTCATTTATTTAGAACCCCATATTTATAAATATTTATTATTGGCCTGGATGTCCTCACTGAAGCTTGCCAGCTGACCAGCAAAGACCAATGATTTTCTTGTGTTTACTTTCTTAGCTCTGGAATTCCACATGTGTTACCAGGCCGATGCCTTATTCATGTGTTCTAGTGATAGAATCCAGACAGTAATGACTGCAATGAAACACTTCATGGGATGAGATAACCGGCCCCGCTCCTAGGCTGCAAAAATTGTTTTGGAGTTCTAGGGATACCGCTAATTGGTATATTGATTTCCTAGAATGTAAGGGGTCTTTGGTTCATCCCCTACTACCAAATAACCCACCAACCAACCAAACCAAAAAGAACCAAGCATTTTCATGTTCTATCTTTCTCATGTTTTGTCAATGGTTATTTGTGCTTATCTTTACTACATGGACTGTGTAGCCCACATTTTATATACTGAGACTTCATATTACACAAACAGAATGCAACATAGCTATGACTTACCCTCATATCACTTCAGTATACAAATATGGAGAGCTTCCACCATTTTACAATACAGATATAGAATTATTGTCAACCTATGAGTGCATGTTATAATATCTTACTGCCAATACAATATTTAAATTTTCTCTCAGAGGTTTTATCTCAAAGGAATAACAACTTATAGAGTAAAATAAAGGGAGAAAGTAGTAAGTTTCTTATCAACACACACACACACACACACACACACACACACACACTTCCACACTGCTATCCGGTATTATATAATTTCTTGATTAGATACTATCTATAATCAAGGAAATAGGCACATGATACATTAGAGTCACATTCATTTCCTGATGACAAATTCTAATTTCATTCAGAGAAAACAATCCTTACAAACTCTCAAGCAGTTGCTGCATTTTGCATAGAAATTGGACTTGTTTTAGGATTTCTGTTTTTTTTTTTTCATATATTGTAGAATTTATTTGTAGTAAATAATCTTTTCTCTGAAAACAAATCCCAGGGCAAAAATAAAACACAGTGTTCACTTGTCAGGAAGAATTCTTTTCCTGAGGTAAAAACTGCTGAATTTTTCAATGTACTTGATTGGACTATTTTCAGATCACACACTGACAAGGATTTTTTCTGCAAGATGGGATGGTCACGTACATTTAAAATTCATAGGTTACTTTTCTCCTTAGCTGGCTGAAAGGCTCAGCACTGAACGTAACACGTCAGCTCAACTCTCACTGGCAAAACTGTGAAAGCTTCACTCCTCCCTTCTTATCACGTGACTTGAACAATGCTGACAACTCTTTCTCTATTTACGAGACTCTCATTACTATGGGACCTGCCCTGTCGTTTAATTTCAGATTCTCAGAAGATGTTGTTTTCTGGCAAGGCAAAAGCTCATTTTCTCTGTGAATTTGTGCAGTGGGATGTTCAATTGGAAGTTAATCTTTTGTGCTTCTTGTAAATCTGCATAGAATTTAAGATATTGATTTGGAATATTGATGTTTCAGTGTCCATTTGTTCTGCTATGGAAATTATTCTTCATCATGTGTATAATGGCACCTTTCAAATTTGTTAGGTAAATTTTAATTTAAAATCTTAACATTAAAAATGTATAAGGAAGTATCTACTGGGGTAACCTGGATTTGGGCGGGGCCTATCTTTGGAGTGGTCAGTTTAAGAATTCTCTCCACCACATTTCTCTGAAACAAACATTGCATTTATGTTTTAGAAAATACACTCCAGATATTTAGTCCCCTGAACCTTGGTCCTGCTCTAACTTCCTTTCACTCAAGCCTGAACTACACTGTGCTACAGCACCGTCTATGCTTTCTACGTTCTGCAGTTTCACGTTGTGTTTACATGATATCGTTTGCTTTTATGAAGCATGCCTTTTCTTGCTAACGTCTACATCTCCCTTTAGAGCTTATAATGTCTCTCATGAATCAAATTATAAGTATACCCTTAGAATAGCACCAGAGTAATTTTATGTAATACTATATAACCGCTTTTATAATTTTTCTTTTTCTTTATGTTTTAAGAACTTTCACATAATTCTTTTAAACATAATACAGGAAGTTTTATAGAACAGGACAGATTGATTCACACTCACTTTCAAATACACTGAGTGGAAAATATCTGCAACGGAAGCCCGGCCCAATATAGTTCCGTATAAAGTCAAGGCTACAGATTCCTTTTCAGTCACATTCAGGGAATTGTATCAATGAAATAACTAATTGTGTTCATATGGTTTGGCTTCTTGTATGAAGAAGAGTTATGCAGAGACTTTGGTTGACACTTTTGAAATATGGCTCTGTGTCTTTCAAATGAATTGAAAACCACTATGGGGGTTATTTTTCAAAGGCATTGCTTTTGTCTACAATGAGGCAAACACCGCTGACCTTCCTCTATGAAAATCTTCAAACTTGACTCATACAATCAACATCCCAGTTCCTTTTAGAGATATGTACCACCTTTTCATGACCTAATATTACAGAACATCAAACATATTACATGTAAAAATAAATTCTGAAGACTGGTAGCAAAATTAAATATAGAATAGGCATCATGCAAAGGAAAAATAAGATGCAGAGGTAGCTTTGGAGTGATGAATCTTAAGTGGGCAGCCTGTTGTGACACCTTAAACGTGGATTTTTTCTTCACTTGAAATGACATAGGCCTGATTATCCTGGGACTACCAAAGAATGCTAACACTATAGATTCAGAATTTAAAATAATAAACAAAAATTTTGTAAATGCCAAGAAAAAAATTTTTATAAGCCTGTAGTTAACCCAATAATTATGGGATACATATATAAGTTAAGCACTTAATCATCTTTATATTTTGTGCATACTCGTAAAATTACAAAGCATCTTTTTATCCATCTGAAAAGATATATTATTTTGTCACTTATTAATTTTTATCTCTATAAATTTGATTAAGTTTGGCTGTACATTTTCTACATGTATAACTTTATGCATTAGAGTATTATAAAGTAAGTAGTCTAATAGAATGGAATGAAATAGACTAATGTACAAAGCATAGAATAGAAACTACTGAACAATGCTACGTGCTCACTTTGAATTCTTGCCATGTTCTAGGATATCTCACGAGTAAATTTTCAATCCATATAGCAAGATAAAGAGAAAGAAAGCATGAAAATTGGTTTTTCCCTTCTGGAAAGCTCAGCCAAATATATCCTATGGAAAGGAAGTGCAGAGAACATAGTGTTAACTCATTTCAAACAGTCAACCAAATGTCATGGTATTATTGTTAGAAATGTTACTTTGCACAGGTGACTTGTAAAGCTTGATATCATTATATGTCACATACTGATAAGTACAGAAAATACTTCTGCTTTAGCAGTTCCAATAACAATCTCTGATCTCGTGAGCAAAATCACTGAATCTGATGTGATGCCTGTTTTCCCTGTGTGTGTCAAGTACTTGATTGTCTAGAGAAAAATTATCTTTAGACAGAACTAAAGCAAGTTATCTTGAGCGGTGTTGGTAATGTCCAACATCAACAGTTAGTGTATCTGTCGACTCCCAAGTCAAAGGTTCTCATTTCGCATCCTGTTATTCAGAATATAGGGAGTGATTCTTCATAGACTGTCAAAACTCCAGTAGCATGAGTGTTTTTGCCACATGATTCCAGGAGGCAAAGAAGTGACATGGAAACACTAAGATATTCAGTAAATGCCCTGGCTTTTTGGTTCTAGATGATAGCATCACAAGCCATTGCCAACAAATCTGCTTATGTTTTCTCTTGACCTAAATCCCTCTAACTCAATTTTTGTTTCTATCCTTCAATAGTTTTCCTCAATTCCCATAATCAATTTCACTTCTTTTAACAACCTCTTGAGATTAGCTTTATATATGATTATAGAAGTGCCATTTTCTCCAAAAGATACAGTTGTGCTTTTTAAATGACTGGACAATTTTTTTTTTTGGAAACCTACCAAATTTTCTTATTATTCTCTTTTATGGACACCAAGGTTGGCTCCATAACCTCGCTATTGTGATGACATACAGAAATAAGCACTTATCTGCAAGTATCTGTCCCACTTGTTGACTCAGAATCTAAAGTATGACATAGTTAGGCCATACAGGACATCTGGTTCTGGGTTTAGGGAAACATTCATTAAAATTTCAATAGAGTTTGGACCTAATTACGTTCCTTGCAGCAATGTATGAAGATTATGTTTTGCCAACACCATTCCAGAATCTGTTGTTTAATTTTTTACTGAATTTTTCCATATTTTTGATAAATTCATACATGAATACTATATTTACATTGTTTTCAATCTTTCCCCACCACCACAACACATTAAGGCCCCTCTTTTCCTTTCACGTTTGTGACATCTCTAAGTATTGTTGTCTCATAAACACACACATACACACACACGCATGCACACACTCACATCTGACTGTCCCCATTTAGTGTTGCTTTGATGAACCTGTGTTTAAGATTGACCAATTGGAATTAGAAAACCATGCAGGAGCTCAAGTCTGAGGAAGACAGATTGTTTTCCCAACAGGCATTTGGTGCCTGTAGCTTTATATACTTTTGATTGTGTTTTAATGGCTAGTGTGGTTGAACACTTTTTATATGGTTACTAACCCTTTATACTTTATAATTTGAAAAAATGAATCCTTACTTCATTATTCCACTTAATGATGGATTATTTACTTATGGGGGAAACATTTTTTAAAGTATCTCAAGACACAGGAAAGGAATTTCTAAATAGTATCCCAGTCACGCAGAACACATGACAAACTGTCAAAAATGGAACCTTAATAAATTTAAAGCTTCTGTAGGACAAAGGAACCAATCAATTGAATAAAATATAGCTTTCAAAATTGGAGAATATTTTTGCTATATGGACATCTGAAAAAAGACTAATATCTAAAATATACAACAATATTAACTGAGGAGCAATAAAACAAAAATCAGAATAAAATTAATGTTCTTGTACTGGCTGGGGAATCTGGATCTTCCCAGTTGAGGATCACATCATTAAATAACAACATATATATGAAATAAGTATGACATTAAATGACCTTTATTATTACCTAAGGCTCACTGTCCATGTGTCAGGTGTCATAAATAGCCAGAAATCTCATTGCACTTATTTTAATATCTGTAAACACTCCACTCTGTACAGATGCTAGTGAATTAGTAGGAGCATGGCCATAGCACACACACACACACCTCCATCATATGACAGATTTTGTCCTGTGTTTCTCAGAAGCACCTTGTACATCTTAAGTATTGGGATATCAGAATTGGAAATGGGATGCTTTAAAATGCATGATCCATTGTACAATATTTGATTATGTAGAATAAACTAATATTATCTTGCTTTTTCAAATAATTATTATGGTTTTATAAACAATTATTAAAATATAGTACATTTCAAAATAATTATAACATTTAAGAATTGAAGAATTATTTGTCATCAATATCTAATGTTATTAGTTCATTTGTCCATACATTAATTTAAACAAATGAATATTAATATAGAAAACTTTCAGAGGTACATATAGAAAGATTTTCTCCAATTATGTAGGCTATATTTTATTCTATTAACTGTTGGCTAAGAACTATAGAAGCTTTAAATTTATTAAGGTTTCATACTTGACTAATTATCTTATTTTCTGGGTGACTGGGTTCCTACAAAAGGGGCTAAATATTATAAATGCCTAAAAATATTTAAACTTTTGACAAAACAATCATTTGAAAAGAAATCTTTGAAATAACAGCTTACAAGGTATATTAGCTATAATGCAATAGACTAATAACATAATTTAATAAGTTATTAAGTATATATTAACTTGTCATTGATGAATTAGAAGAAATATCTCAGCATATAGAGATTTAAGTAAGAATTACACATGTCCTTATTAAGACTAGTTCTCAATACAGAATGAAGATGAGGTATTTGAAAATTAGATGAATGAATTATATAAATACATGATTATCAACTTAAAACATCTATCTAGACTTAAAAACATCTTAACCCCTAAACAACTAAGCTCCATTGTAAAACTGAGCTACCTGGTCTTCAACCCCATCAGAGACTTGAGAGGGAATAAACATGATTACTGAGTATGCCAGGAGTACAGCTTAATAGCTTTCCAAATGAGAAGATGACAAAGAGAGTGTGCTACATGATAGTCACACAAAAGTCTCTTCAGCCTTCAGGCCCAATGTATCTGACAGACATATTTGTGAGGCACGAACTATTAAAGACTTGCTTATCTTGTCTTGGCAGAGTTTGACTGTTGACTCAGCCACCATCCAAGCTTGCCCTTATTTAGGCAGAACTCTGCCTGTGGTAGAAACAAGGACATTTTGCCCAGTGGCTTGTTTGCCACATTTGAAGCCATTTCCATAAGGAGATTCTTTGATGCTCATCATCCAGATTAATTTACATTCCAAATTTTAGATGCACCAAGATAGAAAAGGTGTGTTCTTCAAGGCTGTCAAATACAAATAGCCAAAACACTAAGAATGTAACATTTATATAATTCCTGATTGTGTCATGGTTCTTCTGGCTATTGGTAATTTATTGTAATGTGTGTAATAATATAAGTGTATCTGTAAGAAATAAAAAATGTTTAACAAAAAAGAAAAAAGAATATATGGTAGACTACAAGAAAGAGGGTTTTTTTTATGATTTCAAAGAAAAATTTGAATATCAGTTTACAGTTTGAAAAATTATAAATCATAAGAGATTTTCTAGGACTACAACAATGTCTTTTATAAAAAATAATTTTGATAAGGCTATTGTTATATTGAAATGCAGTTTATACCTACATATAATCTTTCTATATGAATAGATTGAAAAAATGGTTGAGGAAGACAAAGACAATGAAATTATAATTGGTTTCTAAGGGACACCGAATTTAGTTTGCAAGGTAGTTGAACACTATCGCCTAAATACTACTGATTTAAAGAAAGTTATTAGAAAAAGAGTTATGAAATATGAATCATCCTGGATTACATTAGGATATCCAGTGTTGAATGTATTGATTGTGAAAAATGAAAAATAAGCTATGACTGAAAAAGGCAGAGTGAGTGAACTGAGCCCTCATCAAGAGTATGTTACAGCATATGAGAGCTGTCCAGTAAATAAATAAAAACGTAAGAGTATACAGCTTGTACGTATCTTAAAATCTCTGCTTCACTTTACTAGATTCCTGCCCTGGATTTCTGGCCAGATTTTTTTTTTTTTTTTAGTCATGAACTTATGAGGTAAAATAAACTCCTTCACAGGTTGTTTTGGACATGCTGTTTGATTGCAGCTATTAAAACCCTCTTTTTACATATGTAGGGCAAGTAGCAAATGAAATTTTCTTTGATAAAAAGTCATTTTCTGGTACTTCAGTCTTTCCTGGAACTCCGCTAAACTGTTGATGAAGTCTTCAGAATCTGGCCTCAGAGTCCTTGGGAAGCAGGCACATGGTGCCCAGGCAGGCAAGCAGATAGGTGTGGCCTTCAGACCCAATGAGATACTGCATTAGAACCTGTCACAATTCTAGCTCTCAACCTGGATTTGCCTCCAGAGGAAAAGCTGTTGCTCTTTGCATGTAGATAAGAACAAAGAGTAGCAACAACTTTGTGCCATCTTGAGATTTCCTTAGTGAAACAATCTACCTCCTTTTGAATTCTGTCTCACCCAAGTTCATAGGAGGTGAGCAGAGTGCAGCCTGTATTTTGACTGTTTTTTTTTTTTTTTAGGCATTAGTATACTGTGGTGCAGTTCTAGAGTGAGGCTGCAGTGCTGGTGCATTAAGAGCCAGGTTTCCACTTTCAGTGATCCTGTGTCATTCTGGAGTCATACCTAACTCCTGACATTCTGTTAGTCTACACTGCTGACGAACATTCTGTGTTTTTCAAACTCTGGACTGGCATTCTGTTCTGTCAAATGCCACCTTAGTTGGCCAGTTGAGCTTTTCTTACAGTATTTTAGACTTTTCTATCACAAACTTAGAGTTCTTTGGCATTATTGCTTCAAAAATAGATGTCCCCTGGAAGGGGAGACCTGGTGGCACTCAGAGGAAGGATAGCAGGTTACCAAGAAGAGACTTGATACCCTATGAGCATATAGAGGAGGAGGTAATCCCCCTCATGAATAGTCATATGGGAGGGGAATAAGGGGGAAATGGGAGGGAGGGAAGAGGGAAGAATGGGAGGATACAAGGGATGGGATAGCCATTGAGATGTAACGAGAATAAATTAATAAAAAACTAAAAAAAAAAAAAACAGATCCACAGACCTAACAGGTCAAGTTTATGTAATAGTAGGTACACAGGTGTTACCAAATTTTTGCATTAAGTCCTTTTTTTTACTGATGTGATAAAAATATACCACCAAAGCACAGGAAGAAAAGAAGGGTTGTTTCAAGCACACTGTTTGTGGGCAGAGATGCAAGGACAATGGGAGTGTGAGTGCTGGGCATTGCACCTACAGTGACCTGAAGGCTTCTGATTACCTTGTACTCTTGAGTTTACTCAGTTCCAGACATTAGTCTGGGAAGTGGACTGCCTACGCTTAGCATGAATCTTCTCATCTTCGTTAACCCAAACTAGAAACTACCTCAGAGATGCGCTCAGTGGTTTGTGTCCTAGCTAATCCTTGATTATTTTCAAGTTAATCAACATCAGCCATCACAAACACATATGAACAAGAGCAAAGGGTAGACATTATTTTCTCATAAATATTTTAATTTTCACTTTGCATTTCTAATTTCTTAATGTTGAGTGTAGAATACATGCCTCTACACTAATATGTGCAGACTCTACTTTTAGACTGGGAAATTTTTAGACTATGTTTCTGAATCAGAAAGAGCTCTGCAGTAGAAATTTGGCCTGTGTATATTCTCTTGAATCTTTTATATCAATAATGATGTAAGTCTTTCTTAGTTGCCTTTGCAAAACCAACTACAGTCTATGGGGACTGATTTCTGTCCAAGCACACAATTTAAAAGTTGCAATCATTTTAAGTTTGAACCTCCATCATTAAATCATTGCAACTATTTTAAATAATATATATTTATGTAATTTATAATGTATTTACTTCCTGGTATAGTCTTAGTCACTACACCAATGTCTTAATCACTAAAGTCCTTGCAGAAAACACAACCTTGTCCACATGTTGAGAAAATGCTTGTTGAGAGAAAGTTATTGATAGTTTTTGAAGGACACTCTTAACTGTTCCTCTAATGTGTTCATCGTGCATGGAGCAATTAGAAATCCATGAAGGAAAAACATAATTGTGTTGTGTTGAACACTTTTTCTTCATGCCTCTTTCCAAATATGAGACTTTTCCAGAGTAATCTTTTCCATTTTAACTCAGGTTACTATTTTAAAAGGTACATTAAATACTTTCCAAAACACATACTGTTATATAAGTTGATTATAGAAGGCACTAACATTTTATTCTCCATATATAAATTCCTTCATGATTCTGAGGTAGTGGTTGTTTATTATCTTCATTGTCTACAATATTGCTGAGTTACCAGTCATTATTTGTAATTATATTTTATCCTGTGGATCCACTGAAATCTACACAGCAATACTTCTCCATGGAATTAGGTTAAATTAATAACAGTTAGAAAACAGAAATTTAAAGCATAGTATTGTCAGTTTCTGTTAATGTCTGTGATTCTGTGTGGAAGTGTTAAACTAAGGCTAGAAGATGGGGTGAGAGGGGGAGAAATAGAGAAAAAGGGAGAGGAAGAAAGAGATTCTTTTTGTTTACATTTATTTAGTGTGTGTGTGTGTGTGTGTGTGTGTGTGTGTTTACACGTGCGTGTACTGTGGCAGATCAGTAGAGATCAACATGTGAAGGCTGGTTCTCTCCTTCTGCTTTGTGGCTTCTGGGAACCAATCTCAAGTCTCTGCATTTGTTTGCAACAGTAGCCAGCCAGATGTAGTAAGCACGTTTTTCAAAGACTAGAATGAAGGAGATTTTAGATTTCTGAAAATTTTGAGTTTTATGTCCTTGATTTTGAAGCTTTTATAAGGAATATACCAGAGTTGCTGGAGGAAGTAATCCATTGGAATGTTGACACCCAGTTAACCACATCAATTATATACAGGTTATGATAAAATATTCACATTTATTTTATATATATTTGGCAAAGTTTTACATATACGCTTGCATACATCTCCGGTTCTCATGTGGGAACATTTCACACATGAAGATTATTTAACAGAAACATAGGCTGGGCCAGCAAGAAGGCTCAGCAGGAAAACACTCTTTGTGACCTAGCAATTTGATTTTGATTCCTTAGGCCCGCACTGTGAATTGAGAAAACAACTCCCAAACGTTATTTAGGTATACACCTAAATAAATAAATAAATGCAAAAATTAACAGGAGCTTAATTGTAAAACTAAACTATCTAGTCTTCAACCCCATCAGAGACTGAGAGGAATAGAATTGATTACTTGAGTATACCCAGAATGCAGGTTAGTAGCTTTCCAAATGAGAAGATGGTAGAGATAGTTGCTATCTGAATGGTCACCAAAAACTCTCTAAAGTATTGAAGGATCGTCTTAAGCTTTGTGGCCCAATATATCTGACATACATATTTGTGAAGCAGAAAGTATTGAGGACTTGCTTACCCTGTCTTGGCAGAGTTTGCTTGTTGACTCTGCTTGCATCCAAGATTGCCCTTTTTTTAAGGCTTAATCCTGTCTGTGGTAGAAATGAGGAAATTTTGCCCAGTGGCTTGTTTGCCACATTTGAATACATCTCCATAAGGTGATTCTTTGATGCTCATTATCCTTTTTGAGGTAGGCTGGGGGTGGCCAGGAGCTAACCTGCCTCATCATCAGTATATCTTTAAATAATACAAATATTTTTAAATGCAGTATTCTGTATGTATGAGATTTTTCCAAACCATACAGTTTAGTTTTACAATTAAGCTTAGTTATTTAGGGGTTATGATGTTTTAAGGTCTAGATAGATGTTTTAAGTGGATACTGACAAGATATAATACATATTGATTTACATTCAGAATTTGAGCTGCATCATGATACAAAAGATGTTTTCTTCAAGGTTGCCAAATAAAAACAGCCAAAGCACTAAGAATGTGACATTTATAATTTCTGATTTTGTCATAGTTTTTCTTTCTGTAGGTAGTTTACTGTATATGTGTGTAATAATATAAATGTATATGTAAAATAGTTAATAAAAATACACACACATAAAAAAGTTTGTTCCATATGATCATGTATGACTTATCCCAGGAATACAAAGGTCATTCAAATACTCAGTACAACAAACTAGGTATATCACAGTAACAGAAGCCTGATAAACTATTTATCATGTCAATATCAGCTCCAGACAAAAGCAGTTAATGGTTTCTCCAAACATTCATGATAAAACTCTAGTTAAATGATGTTCCAAAAGAAACACATGTCAGCACAAAGAAGAAACTTTATGAAAATACAAACAGCTTAAATCACACTGAGTGGAGAAATAAGAAGCGCATGTCTTAACATTTTGTACAAATCTAGGAGGTCTACAACCATGCCACCATTTTAATACAGTGAAGTGTTGGAGGCTTGTGTCAGACCAATTAAAGAAGTGACAGTAACCCTCATATAAATTTAAAAAAAAGTATAAGCCTAATTGTGTCTAATTTCAGATGACATAGTGCTATATTTAGGAAACCCAAAGATTTACAGAAAATATTTAGGCCTAATGCATAAGCACAAAATGTTGCAGGGAAGTGTCCTGGTTTCATTGTTTCTCACTGTGATAAAAATCACCTGAGTAGAGGAATTTGGAGAGAACAAATATTTATTTTCACTCAAGATTCCAGGTTCTAGTAGCTCTCAACATGTAAGTGAAAGCAGGAGGAACACAAAGCTGTTAGTCACAACCACATTAATGAGAAAAGGATTTATTTTATTTTTTTGTTCAGTTTACTTTCCATTCTCAGCAGTTTGGGATTGCTTGAATAGGGTATAGTGCTACCCACAGATTGTTGGTCTTCCTAGTTTAGTGAAAGTAATACAGATAACACCTCACAACACACACACACACTTACACAGAATGAGAGGGAGGAAGGGGGCATGCCTTTAGGCTAACCTGTTCTAGATAATCTACTTTTTTTGTTGTTATTAAATAAAACATTTTTTTATTAATTTATTCTTGTTACATCTCAATGTTTATCCCATCCCTTGTATCCTCCATTCCTCCCTGCCCCCCCCCCATTTTCCCCTTACTCCCCTCCCCTATGACTGTTCCTGAGGGGGATTACCTCCCCCTATATATTCTCATAGGGTATCAAGTCTCTTCTTGGCAACCTGCTGTCCTTCCTCTGAGTGCCACCAGGTCTCCCCCTCCAGGGGACATGGTCAAATGTGAGGCACCAGAGTATGTGAGAAAGTCGTATCACACTCTCCACTCAACTGTGGAGAATATTCTGCCCATTGGCTAGATCTGGGAAGGGGTTTAAAGTTTACCTCCTGTATTGTCCTTGGCTGTTGCCTTAGTTTGGGCAGGACCCCTGGACCCAAATCTGCCTATCATATGATGGCTCAGCCGTTAAAGGCTAGGCTCACAACCATAAAGATAATCTACTTTTTTGAATCTAGTGTTCAGATGATTGTAGAATGTGTTCAGTTGACTATTATAACTAACCATATATACACATCAAAATAAAATGTAGCCTTCCTATATGACAACAATGAACTCTAAAAAAAATACTTACAAAATACTTACTTACAAAAATACTTACAAAAATATCTAAAAATAAACTTAAACAAAGAGGTAAAATATATCCTACAAGAAACTTATAAATCATTGGTTTTAAAAATGATGTGAATTGAGGATGAAAGGCATTTTAAGCCCAAAGATTGCAGAATCATATGGTGAAAATGGTATAATACCTAAGGAGGCACATACATTAAGCACAGTTCCATGAATGTGTTAATGATAGCCTTCATACATGTAGAAACTCATAACTTGCATTACAAAAGAAAAAACTTTGAATAACCAATACAAATTTGGGCAGAAATTATAGTAATATCATAGTAGTTAAATTCAAATTCTGTTACACAATAATACATAACACAACAGCAAGGTGTTATGAAAAACATTGGCATATTAATGAATATATAAAATGAAAAGCTCACAAACAATCTATCCCTTCATGCATAACTTGTTTACTTCAAAGACATCAAGAACATACACACAGAAAAGTACACTTTAAAGAAATGGGATATAAAATAAAACCTTTCAATAAATATGGAATTATTAAAAAATCCATGTAAAGAAAAATAAATATGACCCTCAGTTCTTTCTCACTCTATAGTACAGATATATAATATATATTCTGTTCCAAATTGCTTAAAAGACTGTAATTATAAAACCACCTGGGACAGTTTATCTTATGGGGGCATTTTCTTTATCAAGATCTCTTCTAGATATGCTCAGTCCTGATACGACTTGATGTGCTGGAGTGGGTGGGTAGAATCTCCCCTTTTCTGAAAAGGGGGAAAAGAGAGGGGGAAGGAACAGAGCAGAGAGAAGGGAGAGGCCTATGATCAGGATATAAAGTGAATAAATTAATTAATTAATTTTAAGATGATCTCCTCTTTCCAGACAGTGTGGGCTTATATCAAGGCAATTGACCTTTGTTCTACTTGACATAAGAATATATTTCTAACGAACCATAATCTTTTCATTCTGGTTTATCCATAAGATGTTATTTTATGTCACAAAAAAACTAAGTTTTAAAAATCTCATAGTCCATGTAATTTAAAACTTTAAAAGTCTATTCGCAATGGAATATCCAAACTTTCTTTCAAAGCTTCTCAAAAATTACAAGCTCTCTAACATGTTCAGGCTTTCTGTCTAAAACTTAGAATCTTCTGTTTCCTAAATATCTTTTAATGGTAGGGCCCAATAAATTGAAGAATGAGTAATGCATTACTTCAAGATGGAAGAATGATGCTATAATCATAAGCAATCAAGAAAAATTGAAATTAAACTATATACGATTTCAGTGCTTGGCATCTGCTACCAATACTTGAGTCCATGGGTTCCAAAGAGCCTGGGTTTCTCCATTTTCCAGGTTTTCCACCCACACCACATAAATTAGTCTGCTCCAATCTATAGTTGTTGCTGCCCTTTGTGGATCCTCCATAATACTATATTCCTTAAACCATGGTATCCCCTGCAACCAGACTTTGGTCTTTTCAGTAGCCTTTCCTGGGCACTCTTCACAGTCTCTGACACTTCCCTATTGCTCAAAGATTTAACTTCAGTTCTGAGGCTTGAGTGCAACTGAGGCTGAACACTAAAGAAAGGACTCTCCTGACCTCTCATTGTGCCAGTCTCAGCTTCTCTCTGACTCTTTCATGTCTTCTAAACTAGCATCCTGCAGGAAACGTTTCCATATTTTACTAAGTTTGGATGCCAGTATTGGTGCCACTCTGGACCATGACTCCTGCATGGTAATCCCTAGGAAACTTCTCTCAGATTTCACTTCAAGATACTCTCTTCTTAATCACAGTAGGGTCTTTAAGCACCAACTGACAAGTATTGATTGTCTTGGGAAGGCAAAGGTTTTGCTGATCACAACCTATGCTTCAGTCTCACCTGATTTGTAACCATAGGGTTACCTTCTAGGACCCAGTTCCCAAATGCCTATGTCATAAGCTATGGCTTGTTATCTAAGGTTTTTATGCATATTTTTATTATAATTTATTTACATAACACTTGATTTTTAATCCTCTCACACTTATCTTCTTGTTCACACCCTCCCTCTCTCCTCCATCCTATTCCCCTTCCCTAGACCTCTGACCTGTGGGGTCTTCCTCCACCACCATGTGACCACAGCCTATCAGACCTCATCTGGATAGCTGCATTCACTTTCTCTGTGTCCCCACAGGGTCTCTCCACCAAGGGTCAGTGATCAAATCACAGGCCCCAAAGTTCATGTCAGAGGCAGTCACCCATTCCTCCCTCCCCTTCTCCATGTGGAGAATGAGTTGTCTGTCTGCTACATCTGAACAGGGGATCTAGGTTGTCTGCTTGCAATATCCTTGATTGATGCATCAGTTTGTGTAGGGCCCTTGGATCTAGATGTGTCAGCCTTGATATTCTTTGTCTGGATCATCTGACAACCCCCACCATCCATACAACTTGCAACTCTTCACCAAGAGACTAGCTTTCACTCTCAGTATCTATCCTAATCTCCCACTAGATGAAGTCTTTCAGAGGACATCTATGTTGGACTAATATCTACTTATAAATGAGTATGTATCATGCTTGTCTTTCTGGGTCTGGGTTACCTCACTAAGGATGATCTTTTCTAGTTCTATCCAGTTGCCCCAAAATTTCATGATTTCCTTGTTTTTGATAGCTGAATAGTATTTCATTGTGTAAATGTACCATAATTTCTTTACCCATTCTTAGGTTGAGGGACATCTAGGTTGTTTCCAGATTCTGGCTATTACAAATAAGGCTGCTATGAACATAGTTGAGCAAATATCCTTATTGTATGGTAGATCATCTTTTGGTTATATACCCAGGAGTGGTATAGCTGGGTCTTGAGGTAGCTGACTACATTTTAACTTAAATTAGCCATTTATTCTATACTACATGTGCCACATGCTGATTACTTCTCCTTAGTTTCATATGTCCATCTTCTACACAGTTCCAGGGCAAATGTCTCCAACTCTCTATCTTGCTAAATTCATCTCATTTAGCTGGAATTCCTACCTCATATTCCTGGCCTCAGCTAAAAGACCATCAGCTTTTTCTGACAGGGGATGCATCAATGCAGTACACAAGAGATTCTCTTACCATGACAGAACAATAGACTCTTAATTCAAAACATCACAAGATCAGGTCTGATAGTGCCTTCCTTCTGAAATTTCATACACCAGGCTTCTGTCCTTCACATCTCTTTTAGTATGCTTGCTTTCTGTCTAACACATACTGCTATTAGGCTGTAAGCATTCAACAGCTTTTCCACTGCAAAGGTCCAAACAAGTCCACAATCGTCCTGAAAATAACATTTCAAGTCAGTGAACAGCAATACTGCACTTCTTGTGACAATATTTATCTCAGAGTTTCCATTGTTATTATTCAACATCATGACTAAAAGCACCTGGGGAGGGAAGGGTTTGTTTTACTTTACAGTTTATAGGGAGGTTACTGAGGGAAGCCAGGGCCATAAACCATTGCATGATCTTGGATATTGGAACTGAAACAGAAGCCATAGATGAATGCTCCTTACTAGCTTAATCCTCACAGTTGTTTAATTTGCTCACTCTTTCGCTCTGTCTTTTTTCTTTTTTGTAGTTTAACTACATTTCTTCCTCCACTTCATCCTTCCAAATCTTTCCGTATATCCCTCCTTGTTCTCCTTTACAGCATGACCTCTATTTTTCTCACTTTTTATTGCATCACACAAGTATTTCCATATGAATATATCTCCCTACATACACCCTACTAAGTCTATATAATGTTACTTGGATGTGTGTTTTCATGGCTGACCATTAGGTACTGGTGAAACAATTGGACTCTCTACTTGGAAGAATTGCCTCTCCTGTTCCCAGCTTTTCTTGTTTGTTATAATTCTTTTTATAGGGTGAATTTGCTTTCTTATACTTCACACAGTTATATATCTAGGTTGGCATTACTGACAGTGGGCTAGGCCTTCGTACATACTATCCCCCTCATATAAGTCATTAATCAAGAAAATGTTCCATTCACTTGCCTGTAGGCCAACATTTTGGAGACATTCTTTCAATTGAGTATCCTTATTCTCAGATATGTCTAGATATGTGTAAAGCTGACAAACCAAATATCAGGACACTTGTCACACACACACACACAAAAAAAAAAAAAAAAAAAAAAAAGATGCCATTGAAAACCTGAGAAGAACACCAAAACAATGAGGTACTCCATCTAGTTGATGTAGAGTGAGCTAAGCCAAAAAGTATTGGCAAGAGTTAATGTGAACATGGACACAGGACAGAATTATGACCTGAGACTATAGAGGTTGATTAGACAAAGAATACATGCTCGGGCCTACCAGCAGAGTTGAACAGTACCTGGATTGGGGTGCGAGGTTTAGGAAAAAAGAAGGCAGAGACAAGAAATAGATTCCTGAGAGGAGAGAGAATAAAACAAGAAACAGATTCAAGAGGACTGGGAGTCAGTACTCTAGCTCTGGCTTTATTGAATAGAGCATATTTAAACACTTTTTGGGCATGAGAACAAGGTCAAAAATCATTCTCAGTATGCAATGCAGACACCTGCACAAGTTATCTGAAGGGCACATGTTCTAGAATCAGTAAACCTTGAATGCATACTTGGCAGAACACATCACTATACTCCTTCTCAGCAGTTTACATAACCCTTAAATCAGGGCAGAGAGCATCAGAGCAATTCCTGTATACCTGTTGCCTTTGCAAATGGGTCTTGGCAAGTATAGAGGCCCAACTCCCAGCCACAGAGCCAGGTCACCCTCCTCACCTAAATTAATGAATTGTTCCCAACACTGTGTTTCAGAAAGAAGCCATATGCAGCATCACTAAAAAAACTATTTATTCATAAGTTACAAAAGACCACAATTGCAGAGCAAAGACTCAAAGAAATGCTGAGAAGATGAGAGACTTCTTCAATGAGACTGCTCAAAGCCTCATTGTATGAATGTGTTAGAAGCATAGAAAAATCTCATATCCTCTCCTCATAAGTTCAAACCCATGTGTTACCAAACAGAACGGAGTGATGCACCTTGTTACTGTGTGGTAGATATGAGTCCTGATCCCTCAGAGGAAACACCAGCCCATCTAAGGAGCAACTTGATGACATCACACAGTGAGACTATTTCACATCCACCATGTGCCCACACACCTACTTTTCATTGTGTTGTGGTTGACAATTCTAAAGAGCAGAAGCGGAATTAAAAGACGAGACAAGAAACACTTGCAAATCAGAAACTAACTGACAGAATGAACTTTAAAATTCAGAGGAGCAATTCAGAACAGGCAGGAGTCTAAGAAATACAAAAAGGTGATAGCTGAAAATAATGACCAGTAAAGCAAAGCAATATTTCAGGAATGATGTTATATTCTCAAAAAGTTTAATATTTCAGTATTCTGCTTGACATTATTGAATTAAAGTTCACAGTATGTTGCACATCATTCTGATGTTTTCCTGTGGAATATATTGTTTTATTTTAATATACCTGTTTTTCCTTATTCTTATCTTTTCAAATAATGCTAATTATATGTTTTGATTAAATACCTATCTGTGGTAGGCAATCAAAAAGAAATAGAAAGATTGGTTTCCATCTTTGAGTAATGAAGAGAACAGCTTAGAGACTGGTACATATGCTGTCATGGTAGACCTGATATGTAGGATATGAAATACCTTGGAAAAGTCAACAAAACTTTTCTAGAAGAATTTGTTTGTTTCTTTTATTTAACTGGGAAGTCTGCTATCTTCTACTGAGTGGGAACAATGTTTGAGAAGATGTTGGGAAATACAGGCTCTTTTTAAAGAAAGGGTCCATATGCTGATAGTTTTGATAGATTTTAAGGGGCATGCCAGAATTGGGCACATACCTAAGATTCAGGAATGTCATTTCTTAAGATGTGTTAACACAAAAATGATGAGTAACCATAATTATCATTCCATGATTCACATTAGAGGAGTTTAGATAGACCAACAAGCCCTATACCTGGTTAATTTATGGTCCAGTGGCAACTCATGGTGACTATCTCTCTTTCTACCCAAATAACCAGAAAGGAAAGCTTGATTGCCTCAGTCCAAAAGCTGGATCACCACACCTCCATCATGTCTTGGTGGAAGCTTACTATGGAAAGTTTTGTTTCAGAAATGAATATGATTTTCCTGACATGTAGAGAAAGTTCATTTTGATGGAAGCTGGATCAGATATTGGGAGACTTATTCAGTAAGTAAGTAAGCAGTGTGTGTTAAGCTGAAATCTCATGATGTTAGAAACCTGTGACAACACTAGCTCTAGGATTCTGGTTGTAATAACAGCATGTGAAATCTCCTCCATTGTAAACACTGAACAGAGCTACTTATATGGAGCATAGCACAGCCACATTTCAAACTGCCATCAGCTTTCAAGTCAATATAGTCTCCAAGCATTTAGAGTTGTATGACTCAATCAAATGTGAGCACATTGCTTCAACATGGCATTTCTGCAAGATAAGTCAGAGCATACCCCTGATACTTTATAGAAGAATGTCATTCTTATGAAGAAAGTACAAACATATTTTTCTTTTTTTTAATTTTAAAAATTTTTATATTTTATTAATTTATTCATATTACATCTCAATGGTTATCCCATCCTTTGTATCCTCCCATTCCTCCCTCCCTCCCATTTTCCCCTTACTCCCTTCCCCTATGACTGTGACTGAGGGGGACCTCTTCCCCCTGTGTATGCTCACAGGGTATCAAGTCTCTTCTTGGTAGCCGGCTATCCTTCCTCTGAGTGCCACCAGGTCTCCCCATGCAGGGGAACGTGGTCAAATATCAGGCACCAGAGTTCATGTGAAAAACATTATCAAATAGCCTCAAATCACAAATCCAGACTAAAAAAAAATTTGATAAAATGATCATGTATTCTATGAAAAATATCACAAAAGTAACAATTGAGGGGCACATACCACAGCTAATATACAGGACATGATACGTGAGGAGGACATAGAATAGCATGAAGAGGAGCCAGGCTCCGTAATGTAAGCCATTGCTGCCACAGGAGGCTAATAATGGCACTTGTGGCAATGCAGAAAAGTGCTGCTCAAGTAATGAGTCCAGAGAAAATCAATTTAACATAAAATGGGATTATCTCATAAAATAACACAGTGACTTGAAAATGTGATGCAGCTGGTAATGAGTAGGTTTGTTAGACACACAGCAAATACATTTTCTTATACAAATGAAGAGATTAACAGTATAAACCAGACCATAAGAATCAATGGCCATACCCACAGGATCCAATAACTAAGTGATATAAATTCTAAGTAGAAAGTCCAGTGTAGATCAAGAAAGCAATAGCCAAAGTAAAATTTGAAAGAAGGTAATGTTATGAAAGAAAACAATAGCTCACGCAACAAAGTGGGTGATGAAAACCAATGTTAATAAATTAAAGCAATATTTTACACTATGGAATCCTACTCAGCTATTAAAAACAAGGAAATCCCGAAATTTGTGGACAAATGGATGGGACTAGAGATGGTCATACTGAGTGAGTTAACCCAGAAGCTGAAAGACTCACATGGTATATAGTCATTTATAACTGGTCACTAGCCCAAAAGGCATGATCAACGAAAGTCTTCACTTACCAGGAGATTGAGATAGATGTGAGGACATCCTGCTGAGACTCTAGGTAAGAGAAATATAGGCAATGGGGAAATAGAAGGACCCAGAGGGTCCTAGAAACCTACAAGAAGAACATCATGCTGTATGGCTCGGAGCCCAGGGGAGTCTGCTCAAACTATTGCACTAACGCAGGACAATACAATAGTAAACATTGAACCCCTCCTCTGATCTACCCAATGGACAGGACATTCTCCACAGTTATGTAGAGAGTGGAGACTGACTTTGACCTGAACTCTGGTGCTCCATATTTGACCACTGGTGCCACTGGTGGCACTCAAAGAAAGAATAAGCAGGCTACCTAGATGAAACTTCGTAGCCTATGACCAAATAGTGGTGGAGGGGGTCCTCCTCGGTGATAGACCTAGGGGAGGGGAATAGGGTGAAAGTGGGAGGAGGGAGGAAGGGAAGGATACAAGTGATGGGATGGCAATTGAGTTGTAATCTGAATAAATTAATACAATTATAAAAAGAAATTATTTGGGCCCAGGGGTCCCGCTCAAACTAAGGCACCAGCCAAGGACAATACAGGAGGTAAACTTTAAACCCCTTCCCAGATCTAGCCAATGGTCAGAATATTCTCCACAGTTGAGTGGAGAGTGTGAGACGACTTTCTCACGTACTCTGGTGCCTCACATTTGACCATGTCCCCTGGAGGGGTTGACCTGGTGGCACTCAGAGGAAGGACAGCAAGTAGCCAAGAAGAGACTTGATACCCTATGAGAATATATAGGGGGACGTAATCCCCCTCAGGAACAGTCATAGGGGAGAGGAATAATGGGAAAATGGGGGGGAGGAATGGGAGGATACAACGGATGGGAAAAACATTGAAAAACAAGAATAAATTAATAAAAAAAAATGTAAAAAAAAGAAATTCGGAATGTATTTCTCTATTGAATCCCTAGCATCATTAAAGACATCCTTGTCAACAATGACATTCCCCTTTCTGTTTGAATTGAGTGTATATCTTTAAAAACTATTATTTTGGCTTGATTTGAGTTTTAGGACATACTTAGAAGGAACAGTAACTCCAGACGCTGGTGTGGTGTGATTCTGCATCTGTGAACCTTGCTTGCCTGGGACACAGCCTTGTACTCTTACTGTTCCTTCATTAGAAAATCAGTAAAGGTTCCAGTCAGTGCCATAATTGAAATGGAACATTAATGAATAATAAACAATCAATACACTAATAAAATATTTAAAGTGTTATTTTTCAATGAAAAAAAAACAAATAGTATTCTGTCCAGTAACCCACCACACATACATATATACAACACACTCTTACACCTTACACACCCACTATCACATGTGTTTGCACTTTCACAGCCACATGTACACACAATACACATACACACATTCTCTCTCTCTCTCTCTCTCTCTCTCTCTCTCTCTCTCTCTCTCTCTCTCTCTCTCTGTCACACACACACACACATACACCCACACACAGATACACACACCACAGACACATATCTGTGTACTCTTACATACTTACATAAAGACACCCATAGATACAAATGAACAAACATAAACAGAAAACCACAAATGGCACATAAGCACACACAAACACACTTGAAATTCTTCCTCTTTGTGTTTTAAAGAAAATTACAATCTCCGTATGCTGAAAATTAATGTGATGACAACCTCAAATAATTGGTGAATTTATTTAACATGTGTTTCTGTAATGTTGCCTTCTTCATAAAAGAAAGAGAGAAAGAAGGGTACTTTTATATACACTTCATATTTTTTGTGAATTTGTTTTGGTTTTAATAATTTTTCTTTGAGAAATTATACAAATTTAAAAATGTTGAGACATGTTAACAATGACAGACAAATATGGAGATAAATAATTCTCTTAAAATCTAAACACATGAAACTATTAACAAACATTTGGAACTTATTAATTTTTTATTAATAAATAAAAACTCTTATTCTTTGACCTAAATGCTAAGAAGCAATGTTCAGACTTTTTAAGACTTTATGAATTCAACTAAAAATAATGGCACACAAACATCTCAAGAGCATTCTTTGAGAAATGTCAGATTTTATTGCTATATAGGCAGTATGTTTGGCATAGTGGAAGAGTCATTGGTACATACTATCAGAAAAAAAAAGTTTTAGATATGTATGTAATAAAATTTATGTGATCAGTGAACAGATTTGCAATTTACATTATTAAATTTATAAAGTTAGGATTACTCAAACTGTAACAATCTAAAGTCATGAGTATCTTAATGTAATAAGATGAATCTCTTCAGCTAAGGATGGTCTAAGCTGACACAAGACACTTATTTTTTTCCTTATGCACATCCATATTCCATGGGAAGATATTATAAATAGTAGTCATTCGTAGTGTTCATGAGAGTGTATTTAGTTTTGGCTTTGGTGACCCGTTCACTAAACATTTCAAGTTACCACTTCTAATTAATGTAAGAATTGTTGGCTTATAGGAGACATTTAGTTATCTGTAGCTCTGTCACTCATCTACGTAACTGACCATCTATCTGCTCGATGAGTAGATAATGCTGAAAGTTCACCAGTATTTAATCTATATTAATTATATTTCTGTTAATTTTGAAGGAAAATGATCACTCCTTGTTAAACTTTGGTATTTCCAGACTTTCTATTTACAGTAATTATATTTGTGTATGGTTACATGAGCTGGAAAATATTACATTTAAGTAATAAAAATTAATCTGGACATTATCTAATTAAGTTTATTATGGACTTAACCATTCATTTTAAAAATTCATTATTCCTGTGTCTTCTCTGGTATCTCACTTTCTATCAATACAGGTGTTACTCATAAAACTTGGACCTCAATTCCTCATTAGTCTCGGCTGTTGTTTGTACTTGAAAAGATGCTAAAAATTTTATGTTGCAGTTTCACACAGATACGGGTCTTAACACACACACACACACACACACACAAAGAAATTGAATTTGTCTAGCAGACAATTCATATTTTTGAAAGATACAAATCATTTTTGTTGTTTTTTGAGACTAGTGCCACTAATGTTAGTACATTTATAGCCTCCAGTCAAGACATGTAATATCTTTCATAACTCTTGTAATCACTAGGATATCTCTAGATACAAACTGATTTCTGCTTCCATTGAAGATCTTTCCACATTTCAGATAATCTTGCTTGAATATTTACACTGAGTGTAAGGTCTGCAGTTCACATAGAAGTGTACATTATTTTCTTTACGTATGCATGTACTATGCTGGCCAGTTTTTGTCACTGTGGTAAAATGTCTTAGAAAATCATCTTAATCAAGAATGCTTTATTGTTCCTCTCAGGCTCCAAGTTTCATTTCTGGCTCAGCAACATCTTAGTATAGGCAGAACACTGAGGACTTCAGAGTACTTAACAAAAGAAACTGTTTACTGCATTGAAGCCTGGAATCAAACACAGGGAGAGAAAGAGCCTTCTGACAGTCTATCCTCCCAACCTCTAGTGAGCCCTCCAACTCAGCTGTTGTTGTCTGTTTACCCATGACATACATAACTCAGTATGTACAGCAAATCAGCCTTGTGAACAGGAAACAATCCTCATCCCTCTGTCTCTCAAGTCTTGAGATGACCAGTGTTTGCCAAATACCCACTTTTGGTATACACCTCAAGAACCCCCTCAGTTTTGAATTGATGAATTGATTAAGCTATATTGAGGCCTCTTTTGAACCCGTTCCTTCTCCACAATGACTTCAGAAGGGTGGATCATCCTTCAACTTATATCTGGTGGAGGCCCATTACTATAAAAATGAAACCAGCTACCAAATAATATCTCATTGCACAGACATTATCAGTATGCTTATGTATATATTATTTGATGGACACATGAATTTTTTTGCTATATGATAAACAAATGCTTTCATGAGCATTTGGGGTTAAGTCATTGTATCCACATATATTTTCATCCTTCTTGGTACATAATTGGAAGTAAATTACTGGATGATGAGGAAATTATATATTTTACTCTTTGAGGAGTGGTTACACTGCTTTCAACACTCCTGTAATGTTTTGCATTTCTCTTAGCAACTTATGAATATTTAGTTGTTTCTCATGCTTACCAACAGTAATGGTACCATGACTATGGGATTAATAATGTGGGGAGGTGACATCTAACTGTGAATTTATTTATGTATATTGGGCTCATTGTTGATGATGATGTTGCTATATTGCAATGTGAATTCTAAATACATTATTTGCTGGAGAAATGTATAAATATTTCTTTGAGCCACAGTTAATTGAGATTACTTAAATTGGTTACTCCCTAATTTTAATATAAATTTATTACATGTATATATTCATTGCATCTAAGTGTGGGCTTCATAAAGATATATATATATAATATATGTCTATCTATCTAGATATATATGTATATATGTGTACATATACATGTATTTATATATATGTATATATAATGTACTTTGACCTTATTCATATCACCTGTATTTCTATCCCCCATCTCCTCCCTCCTGCTACTCACTTCAATTTCCCAAAACTGTCTTGTTTCTCCCTCCACACCATAAATGTATAAATTATTTTATAGATTGGTATGTAGTATGGAATTCACAACTTAGAGAAAACACTGTGTTAGTCTTTATCAATTTGACTGTTTTTTTTTTAACTACGGTGAACTGCAGTTGTACACATCTTTTTTGCAAATGACATTTTCATTCTCCTGCATGGCTGAATTAAGCTGCATTGAATATATGTACCATGTTGCTTTTATCCATTTACCTGTTAAAAAATAACTAGGCAGATTTTCTAACCTGTTTCATGTCAATAGGGAAGCAGTGAGCATAGCTGCCAAAAAGCCTGTTTAGTTATTATGTAATTTTAAATGTTCTATGTATGTAACTAGATATGACCCCCTTATCAGATAATACGATTTGAAAATATATTTTCCTTCGTTACCTGGGTTTGACTTTACTTTCTTATTAGCTGTTATGCCAAAAGAAGCACTTAGCTACTCAAGAAATCTATTTTATATTTTTTCTTTGTAGTTTTAATAATATGTCAGCATTATTGTGTCTGTGTAGTGGTGTGTTATGTAAATGCTAGTACTTGAAGAGACTAGGAGAGTCCTTTAGTTCTCATGACTCCAAAGTTGAGGAAGTGGTGAGCCACTAAACCTTGGCAGAAGCCAAACTCAGATCTTCTGATAGAACATTTCTCAGCCCCTTGTGTGTAATTAATTGCTTCTTGTTTGGAGATTGTTTCCCAAATTGCTCTTCCTGAAGGTAACAAAGATGTATTTCTATATTTCATTTTACTTGTTTTATAGCGTTAGCCTTTATATTTTATTATAGGATTCATTTTATTAAATTTTACGTGGTAAAATTTAGTAGTCCAAAATCACTCTTTTGCACATATGTACCGACTTGCTGCAAACCCATTTACTAAAAAGGGTATTTTCTCTTATTGAAGTGTTTTGGAACATGGTCAAATATTAATTGACCATAAATGTAAGGATTTATTTTTTAAATCTCAGTTCAATGCAATCGATCTGTATTTCTGTTCTTGTGTCATGTACACACTGCCATGGATAATGTAGGACTCTTGAAATTGAAAGTGGTCTTTAATACTTTATCATGATTTATTTTTTGTACCATTTCCTTGGTGTATGGAATTTAGGAATTTCTTGTCAATTTCTTTTCAATCCCTTTATAAGGCTGAATCTTTAGAAACTTTGAAAAAGCACTGCTTCATAGTAACATAATCCTTTGGAATCAATTTAGAAAAAATAAGCCTTCACCATTTAAAATTATGCTTTATGATATGTAATGTGTAGATAATATTTTAATGAGTACTTTTGGATTCTGTCAAGTTTCATACAGCCTTGGCCAGCATTGATTTTGATATGTATCCAAGGCTTGCTTTAAATTCCCAATCATCATGCTCCACCAGGCTCTGGAATTGTATTCATACGTCAATATGCTTGTCTTTACTAAATACATTTGTAAATATTGCATTTTGAGAGTGTTGAGGAAAAGTGTTTTCTTAATGTTTTTGTTTGGCATTTCCCAATGGACATTATGTTGTTGAATTCACTATGTTTCATAAAAAAATTCTATTTTTACTTCAAAGAATACATTCTAGATTTCAAAACCTAGAAAATATATCCAAAAGTTTTTATTTATTAAGTTGCATTTAGTTTTAGAAGGACTGTGGTCTACATTTGTGTGCAGAAAGAATTTTTCTCACAGTTTATCTCTGATTTAAAATGGCAGGCTTATGTGCATATAGAAGGTGCTGAAAGAACAAATAGATGAAAAATAGATATAACAAATTATTTAAGAGATCTTCATCTTGAAAATATGTTTTATTCTGCTCCATAATAATAGCTGCCTCTCTTCCTTAAGAGTTGTATTCACACAATAAAAATGCCTAGTCAATCTTTCTTTTATGGACATTAAAACTTTCTCTCTCTACTATAGTGTATTAAATTTTCAAGAATATTTAAATGTATAATATCTTATTGGAAGTTTACAAGAGTTTGTGAATTATATGAGAAAAAAATCCTTAACTCCATTTGTAAAAATATACATTAATATTTTCCAGTACAATCATGGGTAATTTGACAGTATAAAACCCTATTTTATACTTTGGCTAACTTATACAAGTGATTATTTCTTCTAAAACTATAATAGTATTAACCACGACATTTATCCATTTTGTATAAATTGCTCATACCTATAATATATAGTTTTCTTACAGAGCCAGAACGGAGTATTCAAATTACCTTTAATGTGCATTCTCTTCTTGGTCTGGAGCATTTGGAATATGAATGACAGCAGATACTCATAAGCTTCTAGCAATGCTATCTACACAATAATGACAAACATGTCACATTTTTGTCCAAATATGTGATAATTTATCTGGATTGCTATTAGAAAACCAACCTGGAAATTATCAATTTGGAGTATGTAGAACATAGGTCCCCACATATCATTTGATTCACTGAAAGAAAAGCTATCCAAACTCAAAATGGCAACTTTTAACATCAAACTATCAATGACATAACTGATGAAATTATTTCAATAGAAAAACGATAACATTTTCATGAGCTGCAACAAATGGCCTCTGACTTGCTGATGTGGCACATGATCAGAGCCCCTCTTCACAACTCAATATACATGCATGTCTCAAAAGTAAGTTGGTTTTGGCATAGGCACATTCAGATGCATTCTTACTAAACTAACATCAATGACTGAAATATAGTTAAGGGCCAAGAAAAGGAACAGGAGCTTTGCAAAGTGGAGGAAACTTTAAGGAATGCTTACAGTTCTTGAGTTCTAGGGAAATAATAGCAGCTGAGGACAGTCCTTTGTGATCATAATTGCAGTAATATTGATTGCATTGTAAACACAAATATGCTGTGTTTATGAAGACCAATCCCAAACTTTATCAACTGAGTTTGAAGCTTCTTTTTTTCCTGAGGAGCTGCAGTGATGATTTGTCACTAGGCAGCATGAGCACTTTGTTTTGTGCTTGGGTGGTGGACCTGCATATAAACGGGACTCTGGTTCATTGGTCTCCTCATCAGTGAATATTAAGAAAAATTTTAAGTTAAAAAGATTACTAATTTTAAAAATTAAGTTAAAAAATTTACTAAGGGAGAAATACACTAGGTTTTCTTTTACACTTAGATGGTTTTTACACTTGCAAATTGTTTTTTCTTTTCTTTTTTTTTTATTAATTTATTCTTGTTACATCTCAATGTTTATCCCATCCCTTGTATCCTCCCATTCCTTCCCCCCCCCCATTTTCCCATTATTCCCCTCCCCTATGACTGTTCCTGAGGAGGATTACCTCCCCCTATATATTCTCATACGGCATCAAGTCTCTTCTTGGCTACCTGCTGTCCTTCCTCTGAGTGCCACCAGGTCTCCCCCTCCATGGGACATGGTCAAATGTGAGGCACCATAGTACGTGAGAAAGTCATATCACACTCTCCACTCAACTGTGGAGAATATTCTGACCATTGGCTAGATCTGGGAAGGGGTTTAAAGTTTACCTCCTGTATTGTCCTTGGCTGGTGCCTTAGTTTGAGTGGGACCCCGGGCCCAAATCTGCCTATCATATTGTTCCACTTGTAGATTTCTAGGACCCTCTGTATCCTTTTATTTTGCTATTCTCCCATGCGTCTCTCATTTAGAGTCCCCATAGGATGCCTTCCCCTCTGCCCCAGTTTCCTGGTAAGTGAAGGCTTTCGTGGGACATGCCCCTTGGGCTAGTATGCAGATATAAGTGAGTATATACCATTTGATTCTTTCTGCTTCTGGGTTAACTCACTCATTATGATCATTTCTAGCTCAATCCATTTATCCACAAATTTCGGAAATTCCTTGTTTTTAATAGCTGAGTAGTATTCCATAGTGTATATGTACCCCAGTTTCTTTATCCACTCTTCTACTGAGGGACACTTAGGCTGTTTCCATGTTCTGGCTATTATGAATAAGGCTGCTATGAACATGGTTGAGCAAATATTCTTGTTGTGTGCTGGAGCATCTTCTGGGTCTATTCCAAGGATTGGAATAGCTGGGTCTTGAGGAAGCCTTATTCCCATTTTTCTGAGATAGCACCAGATAGATTTTCAAAGTGGCTGTACCTGTTTGCATTCCCACCAGCAATGAAGGAGCGTTCCTCTCTCCCCACATCCTCGCCAGCATGTGGTGTCGCTTGAGTTTTTGATCTTAGCCATTCTGATGGGTGTAAGATGGAATCTCAGAGTTGTTTTGATTTGCATTTCCCTGATGACTAAGGAGGTTGAGCATTTCTTTAAGTGTTTCTCAGCCATTTGATATTCCTCTGTTGAGAATTCTCTGTTTAGTTCCAAGCCCCATTTCTCAATTGGGTTATTCGGTTTGGTGGTGTTTAATTTCTTGAGTTCTTTATATATTTTGGATATTAGCCCTTTGTCAGATGTAGGGTTGGTGAAGATTTTTTTCTCAGTCTGTAGGCTGTCGCTTTGTTCTCCTGACAGTGTCTCCTGCCTTACAGAAGCTTCTCAGCCTCACGAGGTCCCATTTAATAATGGTTGACATTAAGGCCTGGGCCGTTGGTGTTCTGTTCAGGAAGTTGTCTCCTGTGCCAATATGTTCCAGGCTCTTTCCCACTTTTTCCTCTAAGTGGCTTAGTGTCTCTGGTTTTAGGTTGAGGTCTTTAATCCACTTGGATTTGAGTTTTGTACAAGGTGGCAAATATGGGTCCAGTTTCATTTTTTTACACATAGACCTCCAGTTAGACCAGCACCATTTGTTGAAGATGCTATCCTTTTTCCATTGAATGGATTTGGCTTCTTTGTCAAAAATCAAGTGACCATATGTGTGTGGATTCATATCTGGGTCTTCTATTTGATTCCACTGATCAACCAGCCTGTTGCTGTGCCAGTACCATGCTGTTTTAATTACTATTGCTTTATAGTACAGTTTGAAATCAGGTATGGAGATTCCTCCGGAGCACCTTTTATTGTACAAGATTGTTTTAGCTATTCTGGGTTTTTTTGTTTTTCCATATGAAGTTCAGAATTGAACTTTCAATGTCTTTAAAAATTTGTGTAGGTATTTTGATAGGGATTGCATTGAATCTGTAGATTGCTTTTGGTAGGATGGCCATTTTTACTGTTAATTTTCCTGATCCATGAGCAAGGAAGATCATGCCATCTTCTCAGGTCATCTTCAATCTCTTTCTTCAGAGTTTTGAAATTTTTTTCATACAAGTCCTTCACTTGCTTAGTTAAGGTAACTCCTAGATATTTTATATTGCTTGTGGCTAATGTGAAGGGTGTGGTTTTCCTAATTTCTTCCTCTGCAAGCTTGTCATTTGTGTATAGGAAGACTACAGACTTTTTTGAGTTAATTTTGTATCCAGCCAATTTGCTGAAGGTGTTTATCAGCTTTATGAGTTCTGTGGTGGAATTTTGAGCGTCACTTATGTACACTATCATATCATCTGAAAATAGGGATAATTTGACTTCCTCCTTTCCCATTTGGATACCCTTGATCTCCTTTTGTTGTCTTATTGCTCTGGCTAGAACTTCGAGTACTATATTGAAGAGATATGGAGAGAGTGGGCAGCCTTGCCTTGTTCCAAATTTTAGAGGAATTTCCTTGAGTATTTCACCATTTACTTTGATTTTTGCTATTGGCTTGCTGTATATAGCCTTTATTATGTTGAGGAAAGTGCCTTGTATCCCCGATCTCTCTAAAACTTTAAACATGAATGGGTGTTGAATTTTATCAAATGCTTTCTCTGCATCCAAGGAGATGATCATGTGGTTTTTTATTTTCAGTTTGTTTATATGGTCGATTACATTGATGGATTTCCGTATATTAAACCATCCATGCATGCCTGGAATGAAGCCTACTTGGTCATGAGTGTCTTCCATTGCCTCTTTATAGGTCTTCAGAGCTTGAACCGTTTTATTTATTTCTTTCATATGGTTGTTTGCATTTTCCTGCAATTTTTCCAGTTCCACTCTATGTGCTTCTTTTATGTCTCGCACCTGTTTGTCTGCGTCTTCCTGCATTTGATTATGAATTTTATTTGTTTCCTCCATTATCATCCTCATTACTAAGGATTTGAGGTCATTTTCTTGTATTTCCGTTGTATTTGATTTTTCTGGGTTGTTTTCTTTGGGACAGCTGGAAACTGGAGACGCCATGTTGTTTTGGGGTTTTTTGCGTATGCTTTTTCGTTGTCCTTTAGACATCTTGCCATTTTTGTTTTTGTTGGGTAGCTTCCAGAGTTGGATGGAGGGTGTCTGACGATAGATTCACTTGTTTTCTCACGATTTCCCTAGGCTGCGAGCTCAAAGCTTCACTGGTGTGGATGTTAGGAGGTTAGCCCTGTTGTTCTGGTCTCTCACAGCCAATGATCTTCAGCCCCCCTGTGCTGTGGATCCTACAATTGTTCTGGGTCTCTGAATGAGCGTTGGGTCAGGCCAAGGTATCCACAGCCTTCTGTGTTCCCTGCCAAGTCCAGCCAGGAACACTGGGCCCGAACCACGGGCTGAACTCAGCTAGATTCTCAGGGCCTGAACCGTCTGCCAAGCTCAGGTAGGGATTCTGGGCCCAAAATGCACACAGGGTCCATCCAGAATTTTTGGGCTGGGACTACTCACCAAGCTCCGCTAGGGCCTTTTGGCCCAAAGTGCGTGCTGTGGTCAGTTATTGACTCAGGGCCCGAACTGACACCAATCTCAGCCAGGAATTCTGGATTCAAACTGCACACTGTGTCCAACCAGAGTCTTAGAGCTGGTGGAACTGAGCACTCTGTCCAGCCTGCGCCACAGCAGGATAACTGTGGTTGCTCTGAGTTAGCGCCGGTGGTGGAACCAAGTGCTCCGCCCAGACTGTTTCACCGCAGGGGAGCTGCCGCTGAGCTGAGGTGCTGCCTAGTGTGGAGCTGCGCGCCCAACTAAGCCTGCGCCACAGCAGGGGAGCTGTGGCCGAAGCTGAGTTAGTGCCTCGGGCAGAATTGCTTGCTGGGCTGGGCCAGTACCCGGGATTCTGGGGCCGAACTGTCCGCCGAGTCCAGTCTGGGTCAGAAGGCTCCACACGACCCAAATCCTGCCCCGAGTCCCCTCTCCTGCAGCAACTCCCACCAGCCACCACACCAATCGCCTCCACCGGAAGGCTATGAGCTGCAAACCTCAGCCACCGCTGCTGGTGCCGCTGGTGCTGCTGCCTCTGCCGCTGCCGCTCCAATCAGAGAAAATCTACGTTCCTCCCCTGTGCAGGGGCACGCAGGTCCTCCGCACCCTGGTCCCTCCGAACCGTGGAGCACTCCCGCTGCCGTGATGTTCGGACCTCGGTGTTCCTGATTCAGAAATCTGTGCAATTTCCTGAATTGTTCACTGGAGCCTCCAAACGAGGTCCACACTGCTCGCGGCCATCTTGGATCCCTCGCAATTTTTTTTCTTTGTAAAAAATTAAACATTTAAAGTTAGACCCCAAACTGAAATGGAATATTAAGAGATGAAGCTACAGAATCAGTGTGAAAATTTCTTCTGACTGGATGTTTTTGTGGTAAAACAATTTTATGACTCTAATAGTGAATCCTGCACATGTAGTATGATGGATAGCAATGAGCAGCTGCATTCAGGGCACATTTGCCCAGTTTTCTAATTGATTTGGGTGGTTTGTTTGTTTGTTTGTTTTTTGTTGTCTCTCTCTTTGTGTGTGTGTGTGTGTGTGTGTGTGTGTGCGATGTAAATACTACACGTCCACTGACTCTATGCTAGTTACAGGGAATTAAAAGTGAATTAAGATACTCTTGGGGTAGGTAGGGAAAGGAAACTGACATCAATTTGTATCTATCTTCCTGACAACTTCTTTAGCAAATGGTAATACAAATTTTGAAAAGCATCAAAAGGGGACAAAAATATGTCTACATGAGTCACTATGTTACAATAGGTGTTATATAATTAAAAAAAATCTGCACTCACATATTTATTTTGAAATATACTGGTGAGTAGAAAATTCTTATCCAGCTGTGGCACATTGTTGACAGAAATCATTATAACAATATAGATATCATGAAAGAAGCAATTCAATGGCATTTCAGATAATTTCCATTGAGTCAATTATTTACTATTAAATAGATAATAAGAAGTTTCATTCATTTTACATCCAGGTTGTAGCCCCCTCACTCCTCTCATCCCAGTCCCATTCTCCTTCCTTCTTCCTCTATCCCCTCTCTCATATTCTTCAGAAAATGGGAGCCCTCCCTACCCACCCAATCCAGTGCATCAAGTCTCATCAGGACCAAGTATGGTTGTTCCCCTGTGGCCTGGCAGGGCAGTCCTAAGGAGGGAAGTGATCAAAAAACAGGCAACCGAGGCGATGTCAGGGACGTTGATAAGAATTTTTAACTTCTTCTATTTCAAAGAAAATACATATTTTCTTTAAAAAAAAAAAAAAAGCTCCTGGTGCATTTGTAATTCACCTAGCCACCACTTGCATAATTGTTTTTGTTTGTTTTTTTGTTTTTCTGTTTGTTTTCTAGGTGAGCCATAAATGAATAAATTACCAATTTGGAAAGCATATATTAGAAGGCATATCTAAAAATAAGTTACATATAATTATTCTGAAGGTTTAATAAAAGCCCTGTTATAACAGTTTTAACTCTAAAAGGAAGAGACTGATACAAACTGGGATTTCAAATGATTGTTGATACATTGCAGTGAGCCTACAAAGCAGAAAGTTCAAAATAACTCCACCTTATGAGGTAATACTTATCTAATCCTGTTGCCAAAGAAGAAAGTCCGTACTCACTTCTGATAGATTAAAGTACCAGAAAAAGTGTTGGTTAAAAGCATATATGCTTTCACTATCCAACTTTTCAGTTTGTTTCCAGCTAGTATCCTTATAAAGAAGAAGGTTTACTTATTTATGATGCATATAGACATTTTAAAGCCAACCATTTCATTTATAAAATAGACCAACATATGAAAGGCTCATATTATATGGTATGATTAACTGGAGTCATCTTTTTGGGAACAAGCAAAATAAACCACCATTTTATTTTCAGACTCTTTTGAATCATAAGGGGAAACTAAGGTGCAGTTCCCAGGCCCTGTGGAAGCTGGGAACTTCCCAATAACTAAACAGCTTCTGTAATTCATCTTCTGTTACAGAACTGAATGACTGCTCCTAACTACAAAAGATCAAATGCATTTGAACAGTTGGGCTGGAAAACCTATATTCTGCATCAGGTGACATAGACCAGCCACATAAGAAAAGCCCTTATCCCTAATTTCTGATCGATAGAAAAATGTAACAATAAGTTGACACAGATGTTCCTGGTACAGAATATACTCTGTGGTATTCTGGCTTTCATGGTGTTTGTTCTAAATATCCGATTTAGTGGCTTGCTTGAAATAAATTCTTGTCATTCGTATTGAACCTGTGTTTGAGTTGTGTTGCATCTAAGCAGATCCCTCATGTAAGCCCACACATAGTTTTGTTTTAGAAAAACTATCATTTGTGTAAGCAATCTCAACTGAACACTAGTATAAACTAATTTGCAAAGCAGGTAACTGCTGTTAAAAATCCAAGAAATTATAAAGATGGATAGCTAATCTTATAGTACCCGGCAATATCATGATTTCAACCTTCAGAAGATTGATGAGTGTCTTAAAATTTTAATTGTTGTTATTAGTGTTAGTATAAAAGCACTGCAAATTTAAAGATTAAACGAATCAAAGAATACATTTGTATGTTTTGTAGAAGTACGTATATATAGATAGATAAAAAACTTCCTTCCTCATACATACTTTATGTTTACCTATAAGCACAATTAATTCAATTCTATATAAAATGAATATGAAATCTCTACTATGATGCCATTCTATGTCAAGCACTTGTCAAATATTGATTTGTACTCTGCGTCTCCCTTATGACAATGAGGTGGTTATCAGCACAATACTCAAGGTAGGTAACAGGAACCTGAATTGAGGACCAATGACCAAAAAGATGTTAGCCATACTAATATGGCTACCATCACCCTTGTATGGCAGCCAGTCCAGTGTTATGCATTCCATGGTTGCATCACCATGTACAAGTTTGATCTGATTACATAAATTCTCAATTTTGCCTTCTTTCAAACAACACTTGCCCACATTTTACCTGTCTAGCTCCCATTTCTTTATGGATTATTTTCTCCAATCTGTCAGTTAGAGAAGAATCAATGACCTATCATATCAAGAAATTAATACTTCAACTTTATTGTCCATATCTACTTTCAAGCAATGGAGCTGATTTGATTTGGGTGATCGAGTTATCTTTAAAATGAAATAGGTAAATCATCAAAGTACACTGATCGCAGATTATGAAGTTATATGTACACCCCCACCTCCATTGGGCAAAGACATTGGGTTATTTATATAGTATCAACTGAAGAATAATTAAATGTAATTACCAATCTGGAGAAATAACTGTTGGAGTAGGAGCAGAGATCATATTTTTTAATCTGGCAAATTAAATTTACCACGGGAATATCCTTGCCTGATGATGTGATATATTGCAATATTAACAGTTTAGAAATAAGGAAAACATTTTCAGAAAGTATAACATTTAGTAAATTATTCAATATGCCTAGTTATGCCAATGAAAGTGATAATGCAGTTTAAATTACCCTTATTAATTTGTTTGCTTTGTTCTAACTTATATACTATGACCACGGAAATACATAATATTTGCTGAAAAACTAAAATTTGGTTAGAGGTAATTGTTTCCACTTAAGACATTGTAACACTCCTGCAGTGAAGCCCTGAGAACAGAGGAGAACATAAAAGTTTCATAAGAAGCAAATATGGCAATCCTTTTAGGATCTACGACATTTACCAGCCCCATGTGCTGACCTGTCTCTGACTGGCTACTAGAGTAAAGCAAAGCCTGGAACACAGCTTCTTCCCTCTTCTTATAACTGGCTTGAAATACAGTAACCTGAAGACTCAGCCAGAGTATCTCTAGTTCAGAAACCTTGCCACCTCTGAAAAATGGGGAGGATTTACAATGCTGCTTCCTGTCAGACATCGAAAACTATAATCTTTGAAATATGTTGATGAATTTTCTGCAGCATAGTTTTAACAATTTGTATTATGGTTAGCCAAACTATGATGTTTAAAATAACCAAAACTTGACTATTAAAGAAACACTGGCATTTGTTCTCAGGTTCTGAGGTTCCAGTCTTTCATGGCAGAGAGGTAAGTGGAGAAGAGCAGCTCATGTGTTCAGAGCCAGCTTACTGCCCCATTTCCCATTTTATTATCTTTGCCTGAGTGTAACTAAACTTGGTCTCCACTCCTTATTCAGTCCTTTCTGCAAAATCCAGAATTGAACTTTACCAGTGTCCTAGGAGCTTATCAAGCCAATCAAGTTGATAACCAAGATAACTAGTATAATACAAATTACTAATCAATATTATTTCTAAAAAAAAATCGGTATTACAATTTAATATCATATGTTGTCACTATTTTCACTGATGATAATGTTACAGTTGATTAAAAATGATATTGATAGTCATTTCCAATAGTTAGAGATCATTTGATTAGTTGCAGGCATATAAGTGAAATATGTACCTATATAATCATTACTACTCCTCCATGTTTCTGTTTGATATTTCTATCTATAAATGTATTATAGGTCTAGATCTAGATATGGATCATTATTTATATGTGAAAAGATAAATGAAAGTTTTTCTGAACGAATACAATTTAGTACATTCTTCAATATGCCTTTTAGTGGCAATGAAATTGATAATGCTATTGAAGCACTTCTAATCATGTGTTCATAGAGCATAAGGGATTATTGAGTATTTGGTTAAAAAATGTGAAGCTTTTGCATAGAGATAACTGGTACCACATAAAATGTCATTCCTTGCCCTGCCCTGGATCCTTGACAATAGATAAGCAGTTATGCTTTATAAGAAGCAAATATAGAAATAAATATATAATATATTGATACTATTATTATATAAAAGATATAGCTAGATATATATAGGTTGATAGATAAATATATGAAACAGAGACTTTGGGAGGTAGTAAAGATAAAACAGAGAACAACACATTTATGTCGAATTCAATTTTTACAAAATAAAAGGATACAGAGGGTCCTAGAAATCTACAAGTAGAACAATATGATAGGCAGATTGGGGCCCAGGGGTCCCGCTCAAAATAAGGCACCAGCCAAGGACAATACAGGAGGTAAACTTTAAACCCCTTCCCAGATCTAGCCAATGGTCAGAATATTGTCCACAGTGGAGTGGAGAGTGTGATATGACTTTCTCACGTACTATGGTGCCTCACATTTGACCATGTCCCCTGGAGGGGGAGACCTGGTGGCACTCAGAGGAAGGACAGCAGGTTACCAAGAAGAGACTTGATGCCCTATGAGAATATACAGGGGGAGGTAATCCCCCTCAGGAACAGTCATAGGGGAGGGGAATAATGGGAAAATGGGGGGAGAGGAATGGGAGGATACAAGGGATGGGATAAACATTGAGATGTAACAAGAATAAATTAATAAACAAAATTTTAAAAAAAAGGTTAAACAAGGAACAAAGAGAATAAACATTAATTTTAAATACAAAAATAAAAACAAGAATTGAAGAAAAAATACTATATCTAAAGTGAATAATGAATGTGGAAAAGTGGTGTGTGTGTGTGTGTGTGTGTGTGTGTATTAAAAAAATTAAAGCAGTTGGGTTGATGATACCTATAATAAAAACAAGAGATTAACACAAATCCCAATATCAGATATAAGAGACTTTTTTCCTTTTTGAATTGTTGGTCAGGGTCATCCATGTAACTCTCAAAACAATATAGATTATTGATGTAGCCCTGGGTTGCCCCTCATGATATGAATATGGGTCTCTAATCCTGAAAACACTATGCATGACACAGGACTTGGAAGATTTTTATTTGTATCCAACCTTAAAACCTTTTTCCTGTGGCCTGGCTTCCATGGCTCCAAAAAAAAATTTTTTTGCAAGAGACAATGAAAGGAAACAAGTAAACAGTCCTACCCACCTGCAACAACTCTGAACCACGACATTTACCAGCCAGCAAGACAAACATAAAAGTCCCCAAAGTGGCAGTCACATGTCGGTGGCAACCAATAGCTGTCTAGTTGGGTGTATGGTCAATCTTAAAACCATTTACACACAAACAACAAAAATGGGCCCACAATTTTATTTATATATTTTTACATACTCACACACACATATGGGTACACAAATGAACATGTGTATGTGTGTGTGTGTGTGTGAGTATGTGTGTGTGTGTGTGTGTGTGTGTGTGTGTAAAACCAAAGAAAAAATAAACTAGAAAATAAGGGTTATAGGAACTGTGTGAGAGAGGGTAGCTGAGAGCCCTGGATAGAAAAAAGGGAAAAGTGACTTCATTCTTCTTCAACAAGAAATATAATAAACAAACAAAGAAACAAACAAGTAATAGTTTGTGGTTATTGTTCCAAGGAAAATCAGTTTCTGAAATGTTGAGTGCATTGTCCAGTGCTATATATCAAAAGACAAATAAGGTTTAATTTCTGTAATTTAATCTAAATAAACTGCCTTAGCTAGGATTACTATTACTACAACAAAATACCCTGACCAAAAGCAAGTTATAGAGTAAAGCATTTATTTGGTTTATATTTCCAGAGCACTGTTCATCATCTAGGGAAGTTGGAACAAGAACTCAAATGGGGCAGGAAGCTAGAAGCAGGAGCTGATACAGAGACCATAGAGGGCTGTTTCTGGTTTGCTTCACTTGTTTGTCAGCCTGCTGTCTTACAGAACCCAGGACCAGGGGGAGCCCAGGAATAGCATCACCCACAGTGGAGGCAGCTTCTTGATTGAGGTTCCCTACTCTCTATGATTCTCGCTTATGTCAGATTGATATAAAATTATCCAGCACATATACCTAGCAGGCTCTTTAGTGTAGGGTTTCTGAATTTTTTGAGAGGGAACAGTGCTTAATTGGTTGATAAAAATCATTTGCCTTTAATTGCAGTTTTTCAAAAGAGTCCATGTAAAAAATGTTTGCATACAGTGTATCTGCAGCAATGATCACCCTCCAGAAGAAGTGACAATGTGTGAGACTCGAGTCAGTTGTAGTGACATGCAGGGTTGTGCCCCCGGAAGAATATTCAGACCTGCAGATTCTTGAAGCAATTCATCTCACATAGGTTGGAAAATGGTGCTCTGAAAGCCTATTAATTTTATCACAGATGAAGTTCCAACATATAATCAGATTATTATAGTACTTTCCCAAGAAAGCAAACAAAATATTTAATTTATTTTATACAATAGTGGTCAAAGGGTTAAAGATTTTTGCCAAACATTACAGACCTCATTGTTTTATACAACTCAAACATCTAGTCACATAGTGAAATTTTTATACTTTTCATTTACTAGCTTTTTTCTGAATGTGTTAATAATAACAAACCACAAAATAAATCTACATTACATTATTAATACTTTATGCATATAATAATAATGGAAGCTATTTGGTGAAGAAAGGCTTGGTAGAATTTATTAGAACTCTTTTACAGGGAAGAAATTACAGTAACCTGTTATTTCTATAGCCTGGTGACTGACAGGAGAAAATGTTCAGTTAAGCGGCCTGCAGCATGGTTTGAAAGTGTTGTTGGCCCTGGGGTCTTTATAAATCACCAGACAGGAAACACTAATCTCAAGTAGCAAATATCATTAAAAGCTTATGTGTTATTTTACTTCATAATGTATAGATGCCCAATCCTTTTCCTGGTTAATTAATTTGGCTATATATGATGTTAGCTTGAAGTCATGCTTAAAGAGACAGCAGCATGAGCATGCCAGTATGTAAACTGCAAAATTTTAGAAATGCAGGAGAAATGTCTACAGAATAATGGAGAGCTATACATGCAGCTTGATAATGTAAAATTTGTTATATTCAGTTGTAAATTGACTCAGGATTTTCAGAATAAAGATAAACATTCAAATATATCCTTAGGCTAAAGGGACCATAATTCAAGAATTTTGATGCACTAGTTGACATTTTAATAGACTTAAAAATTAAAGGATATTTTGCACCAAAGAGGTCATGCATGATATTTTCAAAACTGAAAAAGAGAACAAGAATAGTTTTCTTGTTGTGTACCGTAGCCTTAACATTACTGGAAAGCACAGGACAGTATAGAAAAGCAGAGAGATACCTTTGGGGACATGTGGAAGAAGAAGGGACATTCACTCTGGCACATAGCTGAAGCCTTATGCAACAAGGAATCAATGATTCTAGCACGATCAACAACTGCTTCATGTCTTTTCCCCTCGGCAGCTATAAGCTTACACTTTTCTTGAATTTTTACCACAAAGTCCAACCAGGGGAAAGAACATATACCAACCCCTTGTTCAAGAATCGAAACATCTGGTTTTACTGATTGGATTATAAATACACCCAAAGCACATGCAGAAACAGGTAATATTCTCCCTTATTTGTACAGAAAAAAGAAAAGGACACATCATTTTTAAATATTAATATGTTTTTATTTATAATCAACAATTATGTATTATGAATTTATTTATTTAACATATTTATGGAGTTCCTTCCTCAACTCTTCTTACATCTTCTCCACTATGCAATGCCAACCTGATTTTGAATTTCCTTCTTCATTTTGAAAAACATTGAGATTATTTTGTGCTTTCCAACTACTCTCTTGGGAAAAGGGCCAACCATAATGTGTAATTGACTTACCAGGAAATATACAATTAAAGAAAACTGACTCCTCCATTCCTAGAGGCAATCAAATACCAATATATTCTCAGTTAGTGGTGGGATTTTGTGCCAACCTCCTTCTCCACTATATGCTGGGATTTCCTACCTGGTAATAATCTTGACGCTTCATCCCTCCTGGCTAACTTTCATGTTACTTGAAAGTGCTGTGTATGTTACTAAAAAAGAAAAGTAATCATCAATCTCACCCAGTTGTGGATCCTGTGAGTTGCCAAAAGAGACTGGCTTGACAAGTGGCCACCATTGGTGCAGTCTTGGGACTATTGCCACGGGGGTAACCAGACACTTTCTGATTGGATCTAAGGCCCTCTGCATGAGATGAAACAATGACTGGCATTGGTAACAGGAAGAAGAACCTTAGCATAGACTCTAATATGTGTACCCTGCAAAATGGATACAGTATTTAAATCATGTGTAATGATTTCTCAGCATATGCATGGGTGGTTGTATCTCACAACTATCATCTGAGAAGCTTCTTGTGGTAGATTGAATCAAGTAGTCAAAGTGCAGAGAATAACCGATTTGCATGCTCGGACCTTAATGAGATGTAGCACCACTACATCTCTCTACATTGTGTTTGGACATCTTCACCAAAGCAGGAATGGGTGGGGACACTGTGAGAGCCAGAGGCAGTAGACAACTTTAAGTGCTTTTTCTATACTACTGGGAGATTTTACATATTGAACTCACAGTGATTGCAGCACCATACATAAAACCTATACAAGCTTAAATTTAGCAATTTTTAAAATTTAATTTCAAGTCACCAAATTTTTATATCTGATTAATAATAAGACAACTAGTTGCATGCTTTCCTTTGAAAAGCTATTACCCATATTTCAATATGTCATATTTCCCCATTCCTCCTTTGGAAGGAAGCACATATATCCATTTGAATGTAACTTATTTGCATCTGTGCACCCCTTTTAATCTTAATACTCATGTTCAAGTCTACATTAAGTATCTTTAATAGTAGCCTCAATGTCTGCTTCGTGAGTTTGCTAGTCTTGAGTGTGATTTCATGCTGACAATGCAAATCTTTGTCTTAAGTTAAGATCCCTAAAAGTCTTAAGAAATTTCTCAGGAATTACTTAGTGATGCATTGTAGAGCTATGTCCTTCTTTTCTCAATATTCATCTAACAAAAAATACAAAGAGCTAACAGCAAATTCATGAAAATAATTAGCATATTCTTATAGAAAATTGTGTTTTAAAAAGTGAAAAGCAAAAGATTAAAAAATAATCTAAGAGAAGTCCATGCAAAGATGGCTATATTTTAGGAAGCATTGCCCAGCTTTACAACTGAGGGTAACCACTTCATTTCCACATATAATTGAGCCTCTTTAGCATGATAAGTGAGTTGTACGTCCCCAAAGGACAAAAGCTACATACTAACACATACTTAAATATTCAACCCAAGAAAGCAGAGTGAAAGCTGGAAGTGGTGGTGCACACCTTTAATCCCGGAACTTGGGAGACAGAGGCAGGTGGTTTGCTGTGAGTTTGATGCCAGTGTGCTTTACATACACGAGTCTAGGACACCCAAGGCTAACACAGAGAAACCATGTCTCGAAATACCAAAACAAAACCAACCAAAAACAAACAAGTAAACAAACAAAAAGAAACAGAGTGAAACAGTAATTTTTTGAGGGCAAGGGGAGGGACTTGGCTGGGTTCTCATCAAAGTGCTTGTACTTTTAATGAGAGCAGAGGAAGAAAGCCTAGAGCCATTCTATAGTCCCATACCTGTAGTGACTAATCATTTGTCGTGTATGTTAGAAATTAGCCATGATGGTAGGACTCATATTGATACCAGAAACAAGTGTCATTTTTGCTAACAATAAAAGAATAAGATATAAGAAAAACTGTGAAGTTGCTAGATCAGTCCATGGCACGAATTGTGGTGATGGTTTTGAGGTGTGTGCTTACCTCCAAACTCTTTCAGCTGTTCACATTAAATATATAAAGGTTTGTATGCCAGCTATATTTTAGCAACATGATTCTCAAAACATATATAGAAAGGCATATATGTAAATATATATATGTATTTATATGTATATATTTACATATATACGTGCTGAAAGAAACAATTGATAATAAAAATTCAGGTATTATATAATGTGTTTCTGTTCATCAATAGTGTTGCATCTATTTAGAATAGTAGTGACAGGAGTTCCACAAGAAGATCAACAGAGCCAACTAACTATGGGTCAGAGGGGCTGATGGAGACTGAAACATAACCACGAACTATGCATTGACTGGACCTAGGCCCCCTACATTGATGTAGCTCATGGGCAGCTCAGGCTTCCTGTGATTTCCCCTAATAAAGGGAACAGGGTCTATCTATGCCATGTACTTGGTTGTCTTGCAAGGGCACAGGGGAAGGGGACTAGCTTAGTCCTGATGTGACTTGATGTGCTGGGTGGGTGGGTGGGTGGCTGGAGGCTCCACTTTTCTGAGAAACAGGGGAAAGGGGAGGGAGAAAGAGGAAGGGAGGTTGATTTTGGGAGGAAAGGAGGTAGGGGGCTATGATCAGGATGGAAAGTGGATAAATATATGAATTAACTATAATAATAATAATAATAATAATAATAATAATAATAATAATAATAATAATAATAAGCCTGGAAGTAGGCAATTCATTAAGTGTCTTAGAAGCAGAAATGTCCATTCAGAAACATACTGTTTCAACTGCGCCAGCTTTGTCAAGGCTCAGGTTTATTAGGAAATGTAAAGCAAATCTGCCATTATAGCTTACATATAATTACATGGAACAAGCTGAAGAGATAGGTAAATATGACTATGACACTCAGTTGAACATATTCAACCACTGTAAGATAGAAAATGTGAAATCTGTCTTTTCTAATAACGAGGTTCATTATTACAGAAGTTATATTAGCACACTATATGAACACATATATGATCTCTATATTATTTCCATATGTATAGAAAGAGATGTTTTATTTAACAAATGTAAGACACCTAACTATATTATTTTTATATTCACAACTAAATACATTGTTTGTGTTGGAAAGGGAAGGGGTGACATAAGAAGCTTTTGAATAGTTACATAAATATGCAGAAAAAGCTTCATCCTGTCTATCAATTAAAATTGCTGACAAAAGGAAAGAATTTTTGCGTACAATAAATTATAACTATGCAAGTAAAGATACTCAGTTACAGGGAAGTGGACGAGGCATGCTTGCTCAGACTATCTGAGTGATTGCATCCCTGTCTCATCATGGGTGAGCACATTTCCTTTCTTTAGGCACAGAAAAAGCAAAGTCTCCTTACTTATGGGAGTTTAAGGTCAACTCAGAGGCATGACCTGTTAGCATGGAAGGAGATGCAAGAGGCCCGTGGAAATGAATTTGGCTATTTCTGCATTTTTTCACTGAGAGCTAAACTGTCACAATTTAAGATTGAATGTTCTGAATTTGAGCAATCTAGAGACCATTAAATGACAGGTTTTTAATTCCATTCATATGGACAGTACAGAGTATGTGTTATTTACAACAGATGAATCTGAAGTCTTCGAAATATGTACAGCACCAAAGAAAGAGAACTTGTGTTTTCTTAGAAAGAGAGATTAATTTAGCATGTTAGGATAAAAAAATATTTTAAGGGAAAAATCTTGTCAGCATGAACAATAGGAGATATCTGACTTCACACAAAGTTAATAAGCCCATATATATATACACATATGGACAAACATAAGCATACACTCACAGTCAATTTATATATATATATATATATATATATATATATATATATATGTGATACACACACTTTTAAAACATACATATTACATATATATCACACACACAGTATATATATTATATATATATACATATATACATATATATATATGTATATATATATATACACACACTGAGCATGTAAGCTTATGTGGGTATGTCTGTATGTCTCTGTAGATATATATGTTCCTGTGCATGTGTGTGTGTGTGTGTGTGTGTGTGTGTGTAAAAATAAAGGATATTTTACTTTAAATAACTTCAGCAAAATGTAAAATAAAAGATATCAGATAAAAATGAGTTAATTTCCTAAGCACTGGAGTTGCATATTATTTAAACAGAATTTGTTTATTAAGTACTGATAAAAGAGACATTCTGATATATCATAAAATCAATCAGAAGTACCAGAAGTATAGCAGGAAATTTAGTGGAATTAACATATATGATTCAAGCAAACATTGGACCTTTCAATATTCTTGAAGATTTGTTGAGACTGAGCCTTGTAACATCAGATGATCAGCCACCAGGACCTCCACATTGTGTGTATGTGATTTTCATCATTTATTATTCCTCAACAACACTGAAACAAAACATGCCCATTTGGGCTATTGTTTTACTCTTAAACTGTCCCCACTTCATGTGATCTCTCTGATTTTCTCTGAAAACAATGAAGTATCCAGAAACAGGAATGATGAAACATTAGTAACTAAAAGTTACCCATAAATGATGATGATGATGATGGTGCTGGTGGTGGTCGTGGTGGTGGTGGTGGTTATGATGATGGTGCTGGTGGTGGTCGTGGTGGTGGTGGTGATGATGATATGAACAGTAGACAGCAGGGCTCTATGTCAGTACTTCTTCCAAGCTTAACACTTTCACCTGTGACATCACATAGTCACAAGGACACTTTAGTAATTATTGGCATTTCCAATGATCAAGTGAATTAAGCTTAAAAATCATTGTCTTAAGTCACTCTTTAAGGAGTAATCAAAGGGAAGATAATTATTTCAGTAGGTAGACATGATGGTTCCTGAAGTTGACTCCACTCAATTAATTGATCCCATGAAGAATGAAATATTCATGGTTCACACTGCCTTCTATAATGGTGTATACTGTAAAAAGTTAAGAAAAACAAAAAAACAAAATAAAAGAGACTGGATAACAAGAGTCAGCATAAACAAGAATTCTGCTATGCTTTAATTATAAAGAAAGTAAATTTGATATTAAAGATTTTAAAGATTAAAATAAATTGAGCAGTTAGGGTAAAGAAGTGTGATTTCTATTGTCACAGATCAATTCCAAATATACTGTCTTTAAAAGGCTTTTTCTGCACATGACTAAGAGCCAACATAAATTATTTTCTAGAGATACTATTAGAGCTAAACCATATTCTATTTCCATGGCTAATGCAAAAATATTTTGTTAAATATATCTCAGTTCTAACTATGTATGGGAATAATGAAATAATTCAACACATTGGTACAATACACATTGATTCAATCAAGAATCATAGGATTGGGGCAGGAGAGATGGCACAGCAGTTAAGAGCACTGTCTGCTCTTCCAGAGGTTCTGAGTTCAATTCCCAGCAACTACATGGTGGCTCACAACCATTTATACTGGAATCTGATGGCCTCTTCTGGCATGCAGGTGTACATCCAGATAGAGCACACATATACATAAATAAATAAATATTTTTTTAAAAAAGAATCATAGGATCAATTGATATTAACAATAGATGACAAACATATTCTTTCAATAACCTACCAGCTATACTAATTCCAATTCTAGGAAACAAACACAGTTTTTAATTTTTTCCAGCTGATTAATGATTGATTGAACAAATTTCCGGGTGTTGTGGGGTATACAAGAGAGAAGCCTACACAGACAAAGATTTAAATTAACATAAACTATTAGAGAAATGGTGACTACATTTGGTATTCAGGATCCCAGTGTAGCTGATGGCTTTGCTCTGGGTGGGCTTTTAAACGCATTAAAAATGTTTGCTTTTGTTGGCATACACCAGTTAATAAGAAATGATATTCAAAATTGTAACTACAGAAGCAACAAGTACAGTTAGTCAAAAGCAGGAGTACAAAAGACAAAAAAGCAAATGCATCAGGGACTTTGCAAGAACTGTGGGTTTTGACTAACTAGGTCTTTGCCCTAGTTCTGTCAGTTGTTGTTGTCTTCATTCTGGATTCAAAGGTTTGAATGTCACCTCTGTCATGGGGTGAGTTATGCTAAGGTCTGGAACTTGGTAAGATCTGGGGCCTGTTAGAAGGGGAACTAAGTAGCTTTTAGTAAATGTGTAAGTCATTGTTTTTAAATGAATGACTAGGTGAGAATTATTTATTTCCCAGTGTACTGCAAGTTTATACCTAATTCCAAACTTGTTTTTTGTTTGTTTGTTTATTTGTTTGGAATATTGAGACATGTGATTACCCTAAAAGTATGTCTCTAGCCCTAATGTAGCCTTATTTTTCCAAAAGAAAAGGAGAACCAATGACCAAAAGTTGTGCATCAGACATGCAAATCAATACTGGTTAGAGAGAGGACGTAAGGCACATGACAGAGTAACTCCTGAAGGATTGTAATTTCATTATGATCAAGTTTCCATGCTGGATCATACATGTAACAAAGACCTAAATCACAATACATACAAAGGTAAACAAACAAACAAACAAAACAAAAGAAAACAGGCACCATGCGAGTGACCAGGAGAGGTCTCCACCAATTCTAGTATGGCACACAGCTATTACTTCCTCATTTGCTCCCAAAGCATGGCTGCCACTCCTATGGATCACCATATGCCTAGAGGAAGTAGGCAGTTTGCTATGTTAGCATGCTTCTCAATGTTTTTGATCACTGACTCAGTATGTCCTGTTGGAACCCAGGTCCTGTTTTATGAACTTTGTAAAAAGAATGAAAGTTGACCGCTTTAGGAGGCCACCTGGCTTTGAATGGTGCACTAACAACAGCTGGAAAACAAAAGTATAATATATTCAACTGTGAGTGAAGGACTCACATGTCTTTCTTATATCAAGAAAAATCTGTAGAAATTTGTGGAATTGAATCTACTTGAAATTAAGGATCAGTAACTTGGCAGAGCTATAATTATATCTTACTAATAAAGAATTTCCCTAATGTTGATCCTGAATTTGATCTTCTGCACCACCAGGGAAGTTACTTTGTTTGGCAACAGAAAACTTAAGAATTCTTTTATTTCACATACCACTGCCCTCAAACTTCCTGGCTCACACTTTTTTTTTCCCTTTTTTGACAGTATAAGGAAATTAGCTGTTTCCTGGCAATTAGTTAGAAGTCCTTCATTTTCACTCTGTTGAAGAATGAAGGACAAATCAGTGATAATAGAATCCAGCACTTGGATAGTCAGCTAAGATTCTTGTAGGAGTCATTTATCATGGAAATGGTGTCTGCTCTTTAAAAATAATGCAAATTTGAAAACAGCTTTCTGCATGATTGAAGCCTTTGTCAATAGCCTACCACAGCATAAGACAAATGTTAACTTTATTCTGAAGTGAAAGATAACTTTGGGAATTGTATAATTAGCTGAATGCATGCATTTGTATTTATTCCAAATCTTCTCTTCCCTGCTTACTTCTTATGCACATCTTAAATTCACACTTTTGTGAAGCTTAGTAGAATGAAAAAAATTTTAAAACAGAAAACATTAAACATATTTATTAATTAAATTCAGAAAGCATAGGATCGATTACATGTACAATACCAGATAAATAGATACTCTAATACAAACAAAAAAATCAGATTTCTTATTGTTTTTATTCTGTACTGTTTCAAAATCATAATGTCGTTTAAATCTAAATATATAGTGCATGGGTTTTAATGTAAAAAATTAAAAATATGGGCATATTCTTTGTTGATACTAATCTTAAACAATATATGCTTATGTTAATTAGCAGATCTATATAAGCCTAGTAAAATGGACTTTATCTTATTTAAAACATTGTGATAAATTGTAAATGGTGTAGTATTTTACTTTGTAGTTATTTTATCTTTTGCCAAGTTGAATACCCTACTTTATTAAATCTAAAGATAGAGCTGATCTTACTGAACTATTTTTTTAGTTATCACAGAAATTCTTATTCTTTCAACCCTAAAATATGCTAAAATGTTTCCAAAATAGTGTCATTATTTTAACCAAACAATTCCAAATATCCAAATGCATGTGCTTTAGATGTTCTGCCCAGTATTGCGCACCAGCTTGTAAGCCTTCCTGGATGTGTCAGTTGGCCATGGTAGTTACTGTTCACAGGCCTTTCACTGCTTCCATCACTGTCTCCAGAGTATTGGTTACTCTCATACTGGGCCATTTGTTTGCCTCACACTGTTAGGTTCCCACTGGCTAGTACCACACTCCTAAAAAGATACGGTTCTTTCTGGGTCACTGCCGAGACAACCTTTGGAATTGATTTACTGGTCAGGAACCTCCTCAGCTGTCACAACATTTCACTCAAGGATAAAAAATGCAGAATCATGTCATGAGCTCCCTGTGGGTCTAACATCTCCACTCACAATGTCATTATTCCACAGTGACCTGTGGAAATGCTAAGTACACAGCACTTCTCACAAGTATTCATCCAAACCTTAAAGCATTCACAGATTTAAAACAAGTTAGCTCTTTCCCATAAACTGATAAGAGGAGATAAATTATTGCCATTTGCATACTAGTTGGGAACAGGCCAAGTGATACTTTGTTCAGTAGATGTAGTGGATAGCCCAATTTCTTTCTCATATATTTGACATCTTTTACATTTAAAGTATCTTTCAAGTATTGCTCACATGGATATTCATAAGTTGCTATAGGTGTAAGAGTCATGCATATTTTGTTTAAAGTCACAATGCAACCTTTTAGAATGCAGAAATGGAACAAATAGTACTTGTGTCATTGTGAGATTACCTACCATGGATATTATTTAAACTGTGAGGGATTTATCAGTAGCAATACGAACAGAGCGTGTTTCTCTGTTTTCTATGAGGAATGAAATAAAATTTAAAAAGGGGGGGGGACCACTCTGGTCTGTAGTGGAGCACCAGGCACAAGCTTTGATGCTTCTGGATTTGGAACATAACTGACTTCAGGCCGCGATGAGCATGTAAGTTGGAGAGCTGGAAAGCCTTAGGCCAAAAAAGCAATGCAGAGGTTTTCAGACATTCATTAATTAGCTTATCTGCCCACATCCCGAATATAATTTGGGCCACAGCAAAACAGGGCTGATCCCTGAGTTGAGCTGCTGAGCCTCAGCAATGCAGCTTGCCATCACTCCTGCAGCACAGATGATAAGCAGTGCAGCTGAGTACCGTGGGCATCTTAATATTCAGTTCACCTCTTTCACCCTTTGCCTCAGGGCAGCTCACATACTTTGCACAACCTGAACCTTAACTGAATTTGGAAGAATTTACCTTCGGGAAATTAAAACTGCAGGTCTAGTCAAGGGACCCATGATTACAACTAATGCAAACTCTTATTTGGCAATAGTTCGCTACAGTGGGGCAAAAACAGATTTGATCTCCAAGTTCATCGGGTAGCCGTGTGGACCGCAGTGACTTTAAGCGTGTCAGCTCCTCAGCCTAATTCAAGTTGAAGATAGCACAGGTTTTGAAACTTGAACATGAGACTTTTTTTTTCCTTCATTCTATTTAATATCTCTCTCTTCTTACTCTCCTGCTTCTTTTGCTTCCTTCCTCCTTTTCTCCCCCCATGATTAGGTCTAACTTATTTCCCAATGCTGGACTTGAACTTGAGATGATGCCATGCTTCAGCCTTTCAATAGCTACAATTATAGGTGTCCAGCACATACTCATGAGGTCCTAGTTTTAAGAGACGGCAATTGACCTTCACATAAATTTCTCCATGCGCATGTGTGTACGCACATATACATCACACACACACACACACACACACATATACACACACACACACTCACACACACACACACACACATGCACACACATATACACACCCCACGTTGGTGAGTTTTTCTTCCCCAATGTGGATGCAAGGTAGATAGATGATGCTCAGAATGGGTTTCTCCACTTAAAGATCTCTTAAGTTCTGATAACTCCCACCTGAGACCCTGGCAGGGGACAGGAGAGTAGACTGGCTTGGTTAAGGCTCTTGGCTCCTAACCTATTTAGTCTACTCTTCACACCACAGAAAGTGCCTAGGAACTGATGTCTTCCAGACCCACCCCCAGCTCATTTCTCCTGAGTAGGTCTTGAAGCGAAAGAAGCCATGACTGACCCTTTCCTCACCTCCACAAAGAAATGAAAGCACATATATTTTTTAGAATATAGTTCTCTCAAAGCCTAAACTATGTAAGATAACCTGAATTCTATGATTAGCCCTTGATGGAGGAAGAGAAAAGCAAATCCACGTTCAGCTCTGGGGTCCAGCTTGCACACTTCACTGTGCTTACAGTTTCTTTCTTTTTTTCTTTTTTTTACAATTGTATATTTGATGAATTGCTTTAATACTATATGAACATTTTCAGAATTTTATATCATAAGCTATATTTATATACATACATTATGCTGTCAACATTAATAATAATTAATAATACATAAATTATGAGAAAACAAAACTGCTTCTATATATGCTATGGACTAAATAACTGACTTAAATTACTCTAGTCAATTTTACTGCCTTCAAATATTTACAAGTATTGTAGAAAATAGGTCTGTTTATTTTTTTTAATTTTTTATTAATTTATTCTTGTTACATCTCAATGGTTATCCCATCCCTTGTATCCTCCCATTCTTTCCTACCTCCCTTATTCCCCTCCCCTATGACTGTTCCTGAGGGGGCTCTCCTCCCCCTGTATATGCTCATAGGGTATCAAGTCTCTTCTTGGTAACCTGCCATCCTTCCTCTGAGTGCCAATAGGTCTCCTCCTTCAGGGGACATGGTCAAATATGAGGCACCAGAGTACGTGTGGAAGTCATACCCCACTCTCTACTCAACTGTGGAGAATATTCTGACCATTGCCTAGTGAGGAAGAAGAGCAATGGTGTGGAATAAGACATTTGAATGTATTTTGAAGATTGGTCTTTTAAAAAATCTTAGTTGGATTGCTGCTTCCTATCTGTTCTTTTGCCTCGCTCATCAAATGATGCTTGGGTTTACATCAGTTAAAAATAAAATAATAAATCATATATGCAATTTTCTTTTACAATATTTATTTGCTTTGACTGCAGTGCCACTAATTTGCAAATAGTATTGTTTGCAGAGCTGTAGCCGCTTGAAAGTGCGCGTGTCTTTCTTCACCTCAAAAATTACAAACTCCTCTGTTCGCGGGTCCTAAGCACCTCTTAGACCTTTATACCCGGGAGGTAACATAGGAATTCATACACTTGGCTTCTAAAATTCATTTACTCTTTGTGCGATTTTGATCACGTGAAGATGACATACTGGTGACACTTCATCTTTTTAGGAGAATTGCTAATGCCCCACTTTTTCTCTTTTGCTATTCAGTGAGGGTTAGGTCACAGTTTTTCATCCCCCACTTGGCAACTTTTATCCAAACTTCTCTTTTGTAAATTTCCTGTCAGAACTACTCTTAAAAAGAGCACATTTGTATAATATCTAAGAGTATGAACTTTGAAATCAGTCATTGCTCATTTGCATTCCTCTTATGCCATTTGCAAAATTATAATTAACATAAATTTTCTGTGAATTCTAAAAGCCCATATGTTCATCTATACAGTAAAAATAGTGATTTGACCTACTAGCCAGGCTGACTAAGTCAAAGGATTCATAACCGTTTAACCATGAAACCTGTTCAAATCACAAGCCTAATTTTAACACAGACCATTATTTTAAAAGTCAACTACAAGAACAAAATGATTGATTCTCATCTTTATCAGTTTCCTAACATTTTAAAATCCTTATATTATTTCTTTATATTTAGTTATATATACTATTTCCTCTTCCAAGGTAATTTGTAAAACTTCATAAAATAATTTTTGTAAATTTAGGTCCCTCAAAAGAGTTGTTTTGTTTCCCTGATCCTCCTTTATTGTTTTCTTCATTCATTCAGGCCTGCTATTAATTTTCTTATGTCTCTTTTATACAGCATCTCTGCCATAGCATTCCATATTCTGTTTGTACCTACTCATGAATGTTAGATGTGCAATCTGTTAACACACAAATTCTAACATAATTTTAGAGCTTGAATGTTGTTTTGCATTGACTACATTTTTAAGAAGTCACACCTATGTAAGGGATTAAATACAATTACGCAAATATATTACACACAAATTTTACACAGTCTGATCACAGCAGGACCCACTGTTAGCCTATGTGGTCATCACTGCTACAGCAGGAAGCTCGGTGACTGAGAATGTGCATGCACGCTTCAAAAACTCCTACTGATCTTGCAATTGTGCTGTTAGCGGTATGTACTGTATTCTAGTGACCTTGGAAATGCTCTCCATCACTTATTTGCAAATGGAAAAATCTGATCTGATCATAGTACAGTTTTCAGACTTTTACTTACAAAAATTCTTTGAGGACTAATCAGTTTCATTTGCACTCATTCATATTGGAATCTTCTTGCTTTGATGCTTTTATCCACAACATGTTGCTAGTATATAGAGATTCTTTTCATTTGAGCAATGTAGAAACTGTTTTGTATATATTTCTGTGTGTGGTTTCCATAACATTCATGCCTAAATCACAATAAACCTCAAAACTGAACAAGTCTAACACCTCAAGAAGGTTGCATGTGATTTGTGATTCTGTGTAGACATTTTCCCTAGAATTATCTAGCATTGTTGTATATGCAATATTTTTGTGACCTTAAAGATATTTCATGCAATGTCAAATAATTTTGCTCCCACCTAAATTCATATTCATCCAGATCAATACTGTTGAAAGAAAACTTTAGCATCATCAAACTAGACCAGTGTGTAAAGGCACTTACTAGAAAGCCTGATAGCTTGAGTGGGCTCTTTAGGTCCTGTGTGGTAAAGGTAATGTCTGACTCTTGCAAATTCTGACTATTGTAAATTGTACATATACAAACACACGCTCTCTCATACATACATACATACATACATACATACATACATACATACATACACACATACATTTACGGGAGAAATAAATAAATGTAATTTAAAATTTTAAACTTTATCATTAATTCACAGATTGGTGCTGTTAATCATTATATTTTAAATCATGATGTCTTTAGAAGAAGAAAAGAACAGGAAAGTCATAAAAAATGATAAGAAAGGACCTAATTTAATCAACTAGTTTCTATTTTTCATTGATATTAGCACAATGAAATAGATTAAATTAATATTTTTGATGAATTCATTTAATTTGCAGAGGATGCCTCAAAATTACAGTGATGTCTTATGCTTTCAGTGTTATCAGTATTATTTATCAAACAACACACACACACACACACACACACACACACACACACATATACACAATTTGTCTAGATACGTTACGGTAAAATGAAAGAGAAAAGGAATAAAAGAAGAAAATGAATGAATAGAACAGTGCATTTTAATGGAGGTAGGATGCTCCTGGGTTATTATGCTTTTGAGGGTGGTTAATGTATTATAATTTATTCAGATTACTTCCCAAATGTTATCCCCTCCCTTGTATCTTCTAATTCTCTTGCTCCCACACACCCTCCCTTTTCTGCCCTATTCCAATTCCCTAGAACTCTGACCATATGACCACAACCTATCAGGTCTCATCCAGATAACCTGATTCCTCTTCCTTTGTATGCCCTCTGGGCCTCCTCACCAAGAGAAAGTGATGAATTCAGGGACACAATAGTTCATGTCAGAGGTAGTCCCTGTTCTGCCTACAATCATGTAAAAGAAACTGTCCATTGGCTAGGTCTGATCAGCAGGGTCTAGGTATGCTGCATGCATTGTCCTTGGTTGATAATAACAGTTTGTTCAAGGTGCCTGCGTCCAGATCCTCCAGCCTTGATGGTCTCCTTGTGGGGTTCTTGAACCCTCAGTGCCCTTCCATATCCCCCATTCCTCCACAGCACTCTCACTTGGAGTCTAATATCAAGTCCCAGCATCTGTCCAGATCTCCTGAAGTTGGAGTCTCTCAGAGGTCATCTGTGTTGGGTTAACATGCACTTATAAGTGAGTATATACAATGCCCGTCTTTCTGGGCATGGGTTCCCTCACTCAGGATGATCATTTCTAGATCTGTCAATTTGCCTTAAAATTTTAGGATTTCTTTGTTTTTAATAGTTGATTAGTATTCCACTGTGTAAATTTACCAAAGTTTCTTTATCATTCTATGGTTGGGTGACATCTATGTTGTTTCCAGATTCTGGCTAATACAAATAAAGTTGCTATGAACATAGTTGAGCAAATGACCTTGTTCTATGATTGAGCATCTTTCAAGTATATGCCCAGGAGTGGTATACCTGGGTCTTGAGGTAGCACTATTCCAGTGTTCTGAGAAATCATTCTGAGATGCTTTCCAAAAAGGTTGTACAAGTTTGCAGTCCCCCAGCAATGGAGGAGTGATCTACTTTCTCCACATCCTCACCAAGAAGTGTTGTCACTTGAGTTTTTGATCTTAGCCATTCTCATGGGTGTAAGATGGAATCTCAGAGTTGTTTTGATTTACATTCTCTGATAACTAAGGATATTGGAAAATTCCTTAATGGTTTCTCAGCCATTCAATATTCCTCCTTTGAGAATTATACATTTAGTTCTGATCCCCATTTCTTAATTACATTATTTCATTTAATGGTATTTAATTTTTTGAGTTTTTTCTTTATATATTTTGGATATTAGCCCTTTGATGTACGGCTGGTGAAGATCTTCTCCCAATCTGTAGACAATTGTTGTGTTTTGTTGACAATGTCCTTTGCTTTAGAGAAGTTTTTCAGTTTTATGGGATCTTATTTATTAATTGTTCATCTTAGATTCTAAGGTATTGGTGTTCAGTTCATGAAGTTTTCTCCTATGCCAATGAGTTCTAGGTTCTTCCCTACTTTTTCTTCTAAAGGATTTAGTGTGTCTGGTTTTATGTTAGGTCTTTAATCTACTTGGACTTTAGTTTTGTTCAGGACTCTACCCCAGCAAGTAAAAGACTTATATGAAAGAAACTTCAAGGAGAGTAAAGAAGATAAAAGGAGATTAAGGGGATCCACATCAAAAACGAGAAAGTCAAAGTATTACTATCCACATATGATATGATAGTGTACATAAATGACCCCTGAAATTCCACCGGAGAACTTCTATAGCTGATAAACACATTCAGAAAAGTGGCTGGATACAAAATCAACTAAAAAATGTCAGTAGCCCTCCTGTATACAAATGACAAATGGGCTGAGTAAGAGATGAGGGAAACTACATCCTTCATAATAGCCACAAATAATATAAAGTATCTTGGTGTAAGTCTACCCCAGCAGGTAAAAGACTTATATAAAAAACTTCAGGTCTCTGAAGAAGGAAATTGAAGAAGATGTCAAAAGATGCAACAATCTTCCATGCTCCTGGATCAGGAGAATCAACATAGTGAAAATGGCCATTTTACCAACAGTAATATACAGAATCAATGCAATTCCTATTGTAATATCTATATGATTTTTTAAAATATTGAGAGATCAATTCTCAACTTCATATGGAAAACAAAAAACCCAGAATAGGTAAAACAATCCTGTACAATAAAAGATCTTCCAGAGGAATCTCCATCTCTAATTCAAGCTATACTATAGAGCAATAGTAATAGAAACACCATGGTACTGGGTGATTGATCAATGGAATTGAATCAATGAGCCAGAAATAAATCCATATACCCATGGACTCTTGACTTTTTTAAATTTTATTTTATTAATTTATTCTTATTACATCTCAATGGTTATCCCATCTCTTGTATCCTCCCATTTTTCCCTCTCTCCCATTTTCCCCTTACTTCCCTCCCCTATGACTGTGACTGAGGGGGACTTCCTCCCCCCTGTATATGCTCATAGGGTATCAAGTCTCTCTTGGTAGCCTGCTATCCTTCCTCTGAGTGCCACCAGGTCTCCCCATCCAGGGGATGTGGTCAAATATGAGGCACCATAGTACGTGTGAAAGTCATAACCCACTCTCCACTCAACTGTGGAGAATATCCTGTTCATTGGTTAAGTCTCGGTTGGGGTTTGAAGTTTACGGCCTGTTTTGTCCTTGACTGGAGCCATAGTTTGAGTGGTACCCCTAGATCCAAATCTGCCTATCATAATGTTCTTCTTGAGGTTTCTAGGACCCTCTGGATCCTTCTATTTTGCTATTCTCCCATGCTTCTCTCATCTAGAGTCCCAATAGGATGCCCTCCCCTTTGTCCCAGTTTCTTGGTAAGTGAAGATTTTCATGGGACATGCCCCTTGAGCTAGTACGCAGATATAAGTGAGTATATACCATTTGAGTCTTTCTGCTTCTGGGTTAACACATTATGATCATTTCTAGTTCAATCCATTTGTCCACAAATTTCTGGAATTCCTTGTTTTTAATAGCTGAGTAGTATTCCATAGTGTAAATGTACTACAGTTTCTTTATCCATTCTTCTAATGAGGGACACTTAGGCTGTTTCCATGATCTGGCTATTATGAATAAGGCTGCTATGAACATGGTTGAGTAAATGTTCTTATTGTGTGCATCTTCTGGGTATATTCCAAGGCGTGGGCTAGCTGGGTCTTGAGGAAGCCCTAATCCCAGTTTTCTGAGATAGCACCAGATAGATTTCGAGAGTGGCTGTACTAGTTTGTATTCCCACCAGTAATGAAGGAGTGTCACCAACCCTACATCTGACAAAGATCAAATATCCAAAATATATAAAGAACTCAAGAATTTAAACACCACCAAACCAAATAACCCAATTGAGAAAGGGGGCTTGGAACTAAACAGAGAATTCTCAACAGAGGAATATCAAATGGCCGAGAAACACTTAAAGAAATGCTCAACCTCCTTAGTCACTAGGGAAATGCAAATCAAAACAACTCTGAGAATCCATCTTACACCCATCAGAATGGCTAAGATAAAAAATTCAAGCAACACCACATGCTGGCAAGGATGTGGAGAGAGAGGACACTTGACTTTTGACAAAGAAGCAAAATGCATACAATGGAAAAAAGATAGCGCCTTCAACAAATGGTGCTTGTCTAACTAGATATCTACATGTAGAAAATAGCAATTAGGTCCATATTTATCACCCTGCCATTATTTTTCTTTAGATGCTATCCAAGAGTCTTTCTCAAGTCTCTTTCACAATCATCATCTGAGTGCATGCCACAAATTTGATTTCATAATGAAGCAATACATTTTGAGACACATATCCTGGACAAATGTAAGCAATGTCTATTCACTTTATATATGAAACAAAAACAGACTAAAGTGACGATACCACCAAGTCCAACTTGAAGAACCATAGTTTATGGTGAACACTTAAAATATCTCGGTGATCTCTTTATAATTGTAGGTGACTTATAGCAGCTATGTCTATAAAATATCCCAACCTACATGATGATGCCTCATGAGAACTAGAACACTAGATCTCCCTTCATGATTTCAGATGGCTAGAAAGCTTGGAGAGCCTTCTTTTGTCATTCTTTTTGCTTACATAGCATTAGAGAGGAAGGTAGCTGGTAAATTTGGTATATTTCAGGAACTTCCTGAGAACTATGAGATGTTCACTTCATGATTCTTATCAGAACATTCTTAGAACCTCCCAGGACTTGAAGAGTACTGTTCTAGGAGGGAATGTTTCCATTTGGAGGAGAATATGTCTACACAACATGAAGATTTTTAAAAGATATGGAAACAATATCATTCTCCCTAATTTTCCTTTGGATATTGATTGTTAACAGACTGAAAACGGCCAATGGCCTTGCTTTTTACATAGATATTGTGTCCAAAGGCACGTTGTCACCATTATATGTCTTTGCTGACTAAACTTTTCCCAGCACCTCAAATTATTCGGAATAAGAATTTCTTGGTTTTGTTAAAACTATGGTTTAGGAGAATAAAAAAAATAACCATGTGCAACATCAGAAATATTTAGCTCCAAGGTCTTTGGTAACAAAAAAGGAAATATAGTTATGATTTGGATTTGATAGGCTTCCTTTTAACTTGAAAATGCAATTCACAACGTATTCTAAGATAATTTAGTGTTTGTGCCTCGAGCATGATCTGGTCATTCTTTGATTCCATAGTGTCTTCACTGAAGCTTCTATGCAACCGATTTGTAGTTGAATTAATTAACATTAGCCATCTTGATAAAAATCCAAGATGTGAGATATTGAATGTATTTTGAAACATTTAATGTTACTATGATCCTTAAAAATATAGTAAACATTAAATTTGTTTGATAAAAATTATTTTATCAGCTGGGCGAGGTGGCGCATGCCTTTAATCCCAGCACTCGGGAGGCAGAGGCAGGCGGATCATTGTGAGTTCGAGGCCAGCCTGGTCTACAAAGTGAGTCCAGAACAGCCAAGGCTACACAGAGAAACCCTGTCTCGAAAAAAAAAAAAAAAAAAAAAAAAAAAAAAAAAAAAACCAAAAAAAAAAAAAAATTATTTTATCTAGCCACATATGAAAAGTCTCTCTAGATTCAGTTTCTAAGTTAAAATTATTATTTTCAAGCTAAATACAATAATTCTATTTGAAACATATGGAAAGATTCAAGACACAAGCAACAAATTTTTATTCATTGTTCTTTTTAATCTTTTATTTAGATTTATCTCATCTATTACTCATATTATAGCTTCCCTTGAGAAAAATGTACTTTAGAATGCAAGCATATAAGCCAACAGAAAATGCCTGGAGGAAAATGTAAAACTCATATTAAAGTATTTCAATTTTTGATAGAAAAATAAAGTGCCTAAAGCTCAATTTATTCATGTATCACCATAGCATTTAAACATCATTATCCATTATCAATCAGTGTGTTGCTAAGCTGTGTTTAAAAGAAATTCTATTTGTTATTTTACTTTTTACTTTGTTGAAACCTCTCTAAAATATGTTGAACTACATGTGATCTATGTTGACTCACTTAATGATTGTAAGTAATTTGGAATAAAATAATTATGTAATTCATGAAAGGGAGGAAAATTTCACTTAAAAAGCTGAAAAAGTCCCCACTGGATTTAATGCTGATGGGGATAAAGTGGTGGGACCAAAAAGGCAGTCTTGTGGTGATGGCATGGCAGGGTAAGTGATTTAGATTTCAGATGTACTGACTGTGATCTAGGAAAATCCAGTATAAAATCCTGAATCAGAGTAAACAAAAGGAGTGGATAGAAACTATTGAATCCGGGGGGACACGACAATGTGTGAGACCATGGGACTGGTGTAAAATTACTTTAAGTTTTATTTCAGAAGCTTTAGAGAGATGACTCACTGATTACAGGTACCTTCTGCTAAGTTTGGGGAACTGAGTTCAATTTCCAGCATCCACATAAAGGGACAACTGATTGCCATGAGTTGTGCAGTGACCCTCAGATGCGTTATGAGGCACATGCAAGCTGCACGTTCACCCTCCAAATAAAAGTAAAAAATAATTTTTAAAATTTTATCTTTCCAAATTATTTTAAAATTTGAAATAAACAATGTGCTACAAAAATATAAAACAATGGATAAGTTGATAGATGCCTAGTGAGAGAAATAGATAAATAGGTTTAACATAAATTATAAATTCAAAGAGCTAATAAAGTAAAGAAATTAATTAATCAGTAGAGAAAGAATGGTAGAAAATACAATGCTTGGAGGAAAAATGTATAATGAGTTAATAACTGTGATCTTGGTTTATATTTCTGTCCATATAACACTGTGCTCTAACATTTTGGACATTATTGAAAGATAGATGTATATTCAAGGTTGTTTTGTATTCATATTCTTTTGTTATTGTCAAATGTTAATGCAAATTAAAGTTATACTATGAGGTTTGAGAATAGCAAAGTATAATTGATATTTTATTAGTTGATACATATTGACCTTTTGAATATTTGCATGTTTTTGGTCATGAATAGTTTATCTTTAGTAAAACAATTATTCAAAATTGTCAGTTTTAATTTGACTACCTGTTATTTTGAGCTATAATATTTCTTTTTATATTTTGGTATAAATTTTTCTTTGGATAAGTGACTTAAAATACATCATACCAACTTCATTTTTAAATTTTCTCAATATTGTCTTTTGAAGAACAAAAGGTATTAATTTTGATGATGTCTGCTTTGACACTTCTAGTTATTACTGTTTTTATTTTCATGTAGTATTTAAGCAATATCTATGTAAGAAAAAGTCACCAAGATTTAATATCAATCCAGGCAAAAAACTTTTCACAGTATTTGTGTTAGTTACGCTTAAGAATATATTTTATGACATTTTTCTCTCTAGTGAATGAGTCTACGTTCCTTCTTGCTCTTTTCCCTGAATATTTTTAAAGTTTTATTAGAATGTAGTTCATTACAAATATAATATATTTTTAGAACTATTATGTTTTAAATAACTTCTTGAAAGCCACAAGAATAGTCCTTTCTTTGTGCCATGTTTGTTTTAACATTTCAAAGTAAGTAAAGGTCTGTACATGCCTTCTTAAATTATAAATTGTTTTTTATAATTACCTAGGACAATTAGACTCACTTTTGCTTAATTTTATTTAATATTGGCACATTGTTTTCATAGCTAATTCTTGTCCAATTTTATTTAAAATTACTCACAGATATATTATTTTAATATTAAATGAATTTCTCTTTATCCTATTATACTTGGCATTTGGTTGTTTGAACTTGGCAGAAATTTTCTCTCTCTCTCTCTCTCTCTCTGTGTGTGTGTGTCTGTGTGTGTGTGTGTGTACACGTAATTATTACCAATAATTCATTTTCATCTTATTATATCTTATTACTTTTCCCCAAAATTCAGTGCTCAGCTCACTCATTACAACACTGAAAAGATACATTGCTTGGTTTATGATATAAAATAAAAAAGACCTAGTCCTTTGTGGGAAGGAGTAAGCTTTGTCAGAGGTGGGAGCAGTCTTGGCGGGCTTTACCCTTGGGGCACCCCATGAATACCTTGTGACAGACTGAGTGGAGCCATCCTGGGTCTGGAATTCAGGAAGCAGACCTGGGAACCCCACCTGGACTATTGTCTTTCTAATGGACCCTCACTGGGAGAAGGAGCCGGTCCTTCCCAAGTGACTGAGGGAGTTGGGGAAGAGAGAATAAAAAAGTCGGCTGCAGAGAAAGCTTGTGTGTGTGTGTGGGGGGGGGCAGCGGACAAGCTGGATCAGCACGCATGGCCAGAGAGACACTTAAGGATCCGTCCCGTGGAATGGCTACCGGAAGGTTCACTCTTTTGTCCCTTTAACCTTTTTCCTTCTTGTATAAGCTAGTTGGGTTGCATAATAAAGTTTAATCGCTAAGAAACAGAGTCAACAGTCCTTCACCATGATGATCGTGCTTCAGATAATGGGTTGTAAAGAGATTTTGTCTCATTAAACTGTACTTTTAATTTTTCAATTAATTGTTTATAAAGATTGAGCTGTAATTTTGACAGAATAATATTATGGAATAGTTACTATAATTTTTGAATGTCTTATCAGGTTTACATTAATGTTCTAAACCCTATTGCTGTAGTATACGTCCTGATTCATGACCAAGAAGATTTCACTTTTATTTATTTTTTTAATATTTTATTTATTTATTCATATTACATCTCAATTGTTAGCCCATCCCTTGTGTCCTCCCATTTCTTCCTCCATCCCATTTTCCCCTTATTCCCCTCCCCTATGTCTGTGACTGAGGGGGACCTCCAACCCCTGTATATGCTCATAGGGTATCAAGTCTCTTTTGGTAGGCTGCTATTCTTCCTCTGAGTGCCACCAGGCCTCCCCATTCAGGGAACGTGGTCAAAAATGGGGAACTTTTAGATACTGTATTTTCGATAATCTTGAAGACTGAGTCTTTCATTCTGTTTTTTAACATATTTCCTGCTACTGGCCTTCATCAGAACAATGGGACAATATACAATAATATGTGTTATGTGATATGTAATTAATTTTCATTATTTGTTTTCAGTGTATTTCATTTTGATTTGGATAATATATGTTTTCATTTCCTTTGCTTATATAAACTTAACATAACCTATTGTTTCATTTGTGATAGAAATTCAATTTTAGTATTACTAATTGATCACTTTCTATTTGATCTATTGATACTGTAGTTAATCTCATAATAGATGTAAGGTATTGTAATGCTGATTTTTTAATTAGCCAGAAAAAATAGAAATTAATGAACACTCAGACAAAAACATTTATATTACAAACTAGTAATGGTCATTACCCAGATGGTAATGTTCTTCCTAACAATTTTCTGTTTCAACATCATTATCTGTAGTGCTAGGCCATTCTGGAATTTGAGATTCTATTTTTCAGTTTTTCCAATGCTGAATGAAATCCAGATATGTGTTCCTTCATGCATAATTTTGTATGGCAATCGGTGATTGTATGTAATTACCACTTTCTTTGCTGAAATTATTTCCTGAAAGTCATGCCTACGTGACCCTTGCTAATGTGTTTATTTTAGAGATATTATCAGGAAGAAACATAAAGGCAGCCCACTCTTGGTTCTAAGTAGTCTGTACCTCCAATGACTACTGGAGACAGCCAACACAGGTTGGAGCATCTACAGGTATCAAGGTAGACACCTGAAGCTAGGCCTGGTATATACCATAGTCAACGTTGTGTAACTGTTACTCTAGCCCTGGAAATTACCTGACCCAGTATAGATATTTCTATTAATCCAAACTGGTCTGCATTAACATTATTTTGAAGAAAATAGAATCGACTTTAGTGTGGGTGAAGAGATACAGTTGCCTGTATATACACAGCAATCCTCCTTTATTTTTGAGCGATAACTTTCCTAGGAATGAGATTTTTAGTTCGAGGTTTTAGTTTTGTTTTATATGTGTTGTCTAATTTCAAGAACTTTGGGATTCTTACTACTGCATTCTATCATTTATCCTTACTTTCAAGTTTTACTATTGTGTAGTGTGAGTGCATACATTTACATCATATTTCATATGTGGAATACAAAAGACAACATGCAGGAGTTAGTCCTCTCCTTCTAACATATGATTCCAGGGATCAAACTCAGGCTTGATTTCCATTGCCAGTACACAATAAGCCACTTTGCCAACCCATACCATTTGCCATTCTTGGTGGTAAACTGGCTGCCAGTATACATGCTTTTCAGTGCGTGGCTATGTGAAACTATGTGTGAGGCATTCCTAAAATTCATTTGAATGTGTTTGAACTTTCTTGACTGCTAGATTTTAAAAAATGTTCCTGAATATACTTTCACATTGTTTTTAGTTTTTATTCTCAGATATTTTGTTCTCTTTATTCTTATTACCTTTCCTCATGTAGTGCCCTTTAGACTGATGAAAGTATATAAATTGTAAACTTGTGTCTCTGAATCTTTGCTTCTCTCTGAGCTTCTTTTGTTTATGATCTTCCAATTAAGTAATTAAGTAATTGCTATAATATTGCCTCCACTGGTTTTAAAATTGGTTCTTTTCATAATATAAGTACATAGAAAGTAAATGCTTTGAAGTATTTTTCTGCTATTCTACCATTTGAGAATTATCCTTCAAATTACAAAAAATGTATATGACTTCACAATTAGAAAAAAATATGGATCAAGATCAGGCTAAGAACTACAGTCTAACATTTGAACTTTTGGTTAACTAAGATTGACTGCAGCTCTGATGATGATTTCTACTTGAGAGAAGGGGAAAGTCAACTTAGTGTTGAACACATGGCATGAACTCAAGGTTGTTTATGTTTCCTCTGAAAAGGCACTCTTGCCCATCTGCCATTCCTAAAGCACAACTGTGGATGAACTTTGATTTTAGAAACACTGCCTCTGGCTGAATTTCTTTCTGGCTTTCTATGTCAATTTACCATCTATTGTGCCACTTTTCTTCTCTCAACATCACCAGATGAGTAGATCACCAATTCTGACTGCTGTGAACTGTGCCAAGAAATAACATTCCTTTAAGGATGTGCTGGTAACATTGATGAGATGGTCTGCCTATCGTGAAACCCAGCCATAAGATGGCCTTTGGGTCTTGGGATCAGAATTGAGAGTCTGAGTAAGTGAAAAGAAAGCCACAATTTCCACTGTGTTACCTTCACACAAAAGCTAGGTCCTTCATGCCATAGAATCATAATAATGACCCAAGGATGGGAAGAATTGATGGAGCATGTCCCAGATACAATTTCTCTTACTAACGCATAAGATGTAACTGATCTTCAACTGTAAACTATAAACTCCATTTAAAAATGAACAGTGTATTTTCTAGAGCCCGTTATTTGTGACTCATGGTCATTCTTTGAAGTCAGTTTTGTACTCCTTGATTAACTTCAGTGACTGCATTATTGTGAACATAATCAAGCTCTAGTAGTGCTTCACCTTTAAATAATTATCACATTATGAAGACATAACCTGATCTCCCAAACACTTACATATCAACAACTAGTAATACAAGTAGAACAATATGATAGGCAGATTTGGGCCCAGGGGTCCCACTCAAACTAAGGCACCAGCCAAGGACAATACAAATGGTAAACTTTAAACCCCTACCCAGATCTAGCCAATGGTCAGAATATTCTCCACAGTTGAGTGGAGAGTGGGGTATGACTTTCACACGAACTCTGGTGCCTCATATTTGACCATGTCCCCTGGAGGGGGAGACCTGGTGGCACTCAGAGGAAGGATAGCAGGTTACCAAGAAGAGACTTGATACCCTATGAGCATATACAGGGGGAGGTAATCCCCCTCAGGAACAGTCATAGGGGAGGGGAATAATGAGAAAATGGGGGGGGGAGGAATGGGAGGATACAAGGGATGGGATAACCATTGATGTGTAACAAGAATAAATTAATAAAAATAATAAAAAAAAGAAAATGAGAGCACTTCAGTCTAAAGTGACATATTGATTCAATAAATCATGAAGATTTATCTACACACTTGAAATCCTGTAGGTATAAAATTAATTAAAATGCTGATTTCTGTAGCCCCCATATTGGTTACAAGACTTGTTCTGAGCATTTTCTGTCTAAATGTTATATAAAATCTGTTCTCTATTGGTCCCCCTGATATGTCACTAAAACACCTTAAAGCCAATCAGTGAGCAGGGGAGAGAATAGGGCTGAACTTCCTGTCTGCCAGGGGAGGAGGAGATAGGAGAAGAAGTAAGGGATTGTGCCAGGGATTCAGCCACAGACAAAGGTGCAAAAGAAATGAAGAAGATTCAGCTGAATCAAAGAAATAACTAAAAAGGGAGTAACTTGGTTGAGAGTGTGGCAAAGATGAAGTCAAAACAACATAGACCCTTAAGAACAAACATAAACTGATCAAGATTGTGTTGTAAAGCCTTGTAAACAAATATAAAAGAGCTTTGATTATTTGTGTGATAGTTGGGTTAAGAAAGAAACCAACCGTACATCTGACAAAGATATAATATCCAAAATATATAAAGAACTCAAGAAATCAAACACCTCCAAATCAAAAATTAATTAAAAAATGGGGCTCAGAATTAAACAGAGAATTCTTGATAGAGGAATATCAAATGACTGAGAAACACTTAAAAAAAATGTCCAACATCTTTAATCTTCAGAGAAATGCAAATCAAAACAACTCTGAGAATCCTTCTTATACCCATCAGAATGGATAAGATCAAAACCATGAGTGACACCACATGCTGGCAAGGATGTGGAGAAAGAGGAACACTCCTTCATTGCTGGTGGGAATGCAAACTTGCACAACCGCTTTGGAAATTTATCTGGAACTTTCTCAGAAAACTGGGAATAGGGTTTCCTCAAGACCCAGCTATTCCACTCCTTGGAATATACCCAGAAGATGCTCTACCACACAACAAGGACATTTGCTCAATCATGTTTATACCAGCCTTATTCATAATAGCCAGAACCTGGACCAGCCTAAATGTCCCTCAGTTGAAGAATGGATAAAGAAATTGTGGTACATTTATGTACCATGTGGAATACTATTCCTCTAAAAAAAAAAACAAAAAAACAAGGAAAACCCGAAAATTGTGGACAAATAGATGGAACTAGAAAGGTTCATACTGAGTTAGTTAACCATGAAGCAGAAAGAGTCACATGGTGTATACTCACTAATAATTGGACACTAGCCCAAAAGGCATGTCCCATGAAAGTCTTCAGTTACCAGTAGATTGGCACAGATGTGAGGAAATTCTTTTGGGAATCTAGGTAAGAGAATTGTAGCAGAATGGGGAAATAGAAGGATCCAGAGGCTCCTAGAAACCTAAAAGAACACCATGACAGGTGGATCTTGGCCAAGGGGGATCTGTTTAAACTGCACCAACCAAGGACAATACAAACAGTAAGCATTGAACCCCTACTCTGCTCTAGCCAATGGACAGTACTTTATCCACAGTTATGTGTGGAGAGTGGGGACTGACTACAACATGAACTCTGGTGCCCCATATTTGTACACGTCCTCTTGGTGGGGAGGACTGGTGGCAGTCAGAGAAAGAATAAGCAGGCTACGAAGATGATACTTGATAGCCTATGACCATATAGTTGGGGAAGAGGTCCCCTTCAGTCAGACCTAGGGGAGGTGAACAGGGTGAAAGCAGGAGGGAGGGTAGAATGAAAGGATACAAGTGGTGGGATAACAATTGAGATGTTATCTGAATAAGTTAATTTAAAAAGGAAACTAAGAGAAACCATGTTTTATAAAAACACCTGCAACAAAATCCCATTCTAGGTTTTGTGAGATAGATAGTAGTTTCCTCAAAACCTGTCTCATATTATTTCTTAATTACATACATGTTATCACTGAATACATATATATATATATATATAATGCCATTTTACCACAATTACACTGCATAACCTCAGCTAAGCATTTGATGTAGAAATTTGCATAATGTTTACATTGCAGTTCAACAGAAAAGTTAAATATTAAAAGGACGGGAATTAAACATATTTACTATCTAAAATCCTACAGTGGTTTTCAGTATATTTGCACTATAATGAATACATTTCATTTTTATGTAATAATAATTATATAATTGAAATCAATTAATTATTATAAAAAAGTCATCAAAAGCATAGAATTCATGGTATTTATATACATAAAGTTATAATACAATGAATATACTTGTTAAAAATATCAGATTACTTTGAGTATATACATATAAAAATGACAACTACACAGATTTGAAATATAAAATCATAACACATAATAGAAGCATGATTTTTGTGTATTTAGTGTACATGTATAGGTATTCTCAATTTACAATACATAAATATCCAGTGGAGGACATGCAAAGATTTTTATTGAATTCTAAAGTAGGCCTTTATTTTATTCCATAAATTTTAAACTAATGTAAATTATTATAAACATAAGGTATAGTCAAGTACTTCTGCTGAGAACATATGCCTCATATGTAGGTGTTTTTAAATATTCTCTTCTTTTTTTAGTGATAGGTTTTCTATATTAAGTAAGATACATATATTGAAAGAGTGTTTAAAATTATTTAAAAATTTTAACTTAATGCATTTGAGAATATTTTGTTTACTTTTCTCTATGCTAGCAGTAAAAGCCAAAGAATTCCTCAGATTTTTCTGTAACTCTGCCAATGACTTGTTCTTCTATGCATGGCCTTCTCCAGGGCTGGGAGCTCCCAGCTGTTCACCCATTTGGCCCATACTAAAAAGCAAGTAGGAATTCATACCTTATCCCTGCCAAAATATTTCCCACTGCCAACTCTACTCAGCCAATGATGCTGGGGAAAGCATACGGTGCTTTTGGAAGACATAGTTTAGAATATGCTCTATTTTCTGGTGTGTATGCTGATACTTCACATAAGAAGAAAAATGTGTGTGAGAGTGAAAAATATAAGAAGTGAGATTTTCATGTGGAGTTTAATTTCCAAGGCCTTTAAAAATCCATTATAAATAGCAGATTCCCAGAGAGACTTTCTGGACCCTAGTGAGGAAAATAAATATAAACTATAGTACATTGAGTTGTTAAAAACATTTTTTTGTACACAGTGAGTTTGTATAGGAAATGACTTCTTATTGAACATTGTAAAAATGAGAAAGCAATCTTTCCAAAACATTCTTGAAATCCCAGTTCAGGGTAGTTTGTTGAACTAGTGAAGTGAGTCTTCTGAAATCTTTCTCCACATTTAATATTGAGAAGCATTTTTATTATTATTATGTTTCTTTTTTAACACATACATTTATATTGTTACACATGAATAAAATAAACTACATACAACAGGAAAAACCATGAGACAATCAGAAATTATATAAATATTACATTCATAGTGATTTGGCTATTTTTATATGGAATATTTGAAGTAAACATCTTATCTTGCTGGGTCTAAATCTCTGAATGATGAGCAATATCTCTAATATTTCATCTGTATTATCATAAAACAGCTACTTTGATCTAAAAATATCTTTTTTTAATTTAAAATTTATTTTTAAAAATTAATTAATTTATCAATTCATTCATATTACATCTCAATTGTTATCCCATTCCTTCTATCCTACCATTCCTCCCTCCTTCCCACTATCACCCTATTCCCCTCCCCTATGACTGTGACTGAGGGGGACCTCCTCCCCCTGTATATGATCACAGGGTATAAAGTCTCTTCTTGGTAGCCTGCTATCCTTCTCCTGAGTGCCACTGGGCTTCTCCATCAAGGGGACGTGGTCAAATATGGGGCACCAGAGTTCATGTGAAAGTCAGTCCCCACTCTTCATACAATTTATTTTTTAAAAAGCCTTTAACATGAGGCAGTGTACTAAACAAAATATCCAGGATAAAAGTTGGTTGTGTGCTCTGGAGGCAACTAAGGAAGGAATATTGAAGAAAGCGACCATTAAGGTAAAGGGACATAGACTCCTTCACCTCCACAGACTCGTCACAGGAAGCCCTTTAGGGATGAGAGAACGGAACATTAGAGATGTCTGTTAGTCTGACTTGGAGGACACGGCTGATTACAGAGGGCAGAGTCTAGGACGTGGATATGCCTGATTCCGAATGGGGCAGCCAAGCACATTGCTGATGCCCTCCTGGTCCAGGACTGGGAGGGCAATGTGTACATCTCTAAAACAATGAGGGCGGGGCAAGGGGGGAAAGAGAGCTAAGAATCCGATCATGCAAGGAATGCGTGGCATGCAGAGTAGCAAGTATCCCCGTGCTTCCCCAGGTCACCCACAAGCTAACACACTCCTCCTCACTACCTGATTGCTCAATACTAACTCGTTTTGTAAACCTAAGATATGTGTTGAGAAAGTCTGAGCTTTTTTCCAATATTCTCCAACAACATGAATCCCTGCACTTTTTAAAAAAATTTTTTTATTAATTTATTCTTGTTACATCTCAATGGTTATCCCATCCCTTGTATCCTCCCATTCTTCCCTCCCTCCCATTTTCCCCTTATTCCCATCCCCTATGACTGTTCCTGAGGGGGATTACCTCCCCCTGTATATGCTCATAGGGTATCAAGTCTCTTCTTGGTAACCTGCTGTCCTTCCTCTGAGTGCCACTGGGTCTCCCCCTGCAGGGGACATGGTCAAATATGAGGCACCAGAGTACGTGAGAAAGTCATATCCCACTCTCCAATCAACTGTGGAGAATGTTCTGACCATTGGCTAGATCTGGGTAGGGGTTTAAAGTTTACCGCCTGTATTGTCCTTGGCTGATGCCTAAAAATATCTTAACCCCTAACCTACTAGGCCTAATTGTAAGACTAAGCTATCTGGTCTTCAACCCCATAAGAGATTTGAGAAGGAATAAAACTTGATTACCTGAGCAAACCAGAAGTTTCAGGTTAACTGCTTCCAAAGCGAAAAAAAAAATGACTGAGACAGTTTCCTGCCTGAACAGTCACCCAGCATTCTCTATAACGTTGGATCATCAACTTCAGCCTCATAGCCCAATATAGCTCACAGTTATATTTGCGAGGCAGGAACTATTGAGGACATGCTTACCCTGTCTTAACGGATTTTGGCTGTCAACTCTGCCTGCATCTAAGCTTGCCTGTTTTTAGGCAGCATTTTGTCTGTGGCAGCAATGAGGACATTTTGTCCAGTGGCTGGTTTGCCACACTTGAAGCCTCTTAATGTGAATCTGCAGAGGAGATTAAAACATTAGACAGAAGTACTGATTTGTCTAACATTCTCACTCTTCACTAGCCATCCTTACTGGGCATCCTGGCTTCTTCACGGTATTCCAAGTATGATGTAAGTTTTAGATCTATCTTGACTCTTACCTTGCTTGGAATTCTCTTCTAATCCACTGATTACATTTTACATCCTTGACGTGATTTTGCTCATAGCTCCCATTCATAATGAGGTGTCAACTAACTTCTCTGTATATTGTTCCAAATTGTCTCAAAGCAGTGGCTGTAGAGAACAGTTGACTAATTAGAATTTCAGGACTAGAGAGATTGAATAGCTCTTGTCCAGAGCCTAATTACATTATCATGGGCTAAGTTCTGGCGCTCCAGGAAAGCCACTCCTTACCTATTTATGTGTGGGAATTAACACCTTGTAACTAATAGATATAAAGCCTTTGTAAATTTATTAGCAGGCCACTAGCTTCCTTCAAGTCAAAACCAAAAAATGTCATCAGATGAGGCTCTCCCTATAGAAATTGTTCGGTCGACTTGCTGTAACTGCTTCTCTGATGTACTCACCAAAGTATTTTCAATTTGCCTTTGCTTATGAGTTTGCTCTGTAAAACTATGAAATTGCTTCCACTTTGGAACATAAAATTTGGAGTAACTTGAATATGGTCACAAAATGGATAAGGAATAAACAATATATTTTCTTTAAGAGAGAGTTGTGACCTACACAAAGATATAAGTTGGAACTCAAGGAACCCTGTAG